>NW_026575136.1:38515000-38860000 GCF_905146905.1 Nyctereutes procyonoides | reverse complement strand
CCCTCTGCCTATCTGCCTCTCTCTCTCTCTCTCACTGTGTGCCTATCATAAATAAATAATAAATAAAAAAATTTAAATAATAATAATAATATAATAATAAAAAAAAACCATGTCAACGCGAGGCAGTGCAACAACAGGACAGCCCTACAAGCCTGAGGGATTTATTTCCAAAGCAACTGGCATTTTTTTCTTTCTTAAGGAAGGGGTTGAAAAACAGGCATGAGAATCATTATCATTATCGTCAAGGTAATTTCTTTTTGGCATCCTCCTGACTGTTCAAGGATGGAGAGACCGGGGCTTGTGCACAGACCAGGGATGAGGCAGGAACTGACCGTGCAGGGCGAAGTCACACAAGGCAGGAGGTGCTGAGTCCTGGGCCAGCTCGCAGGGGAGCCTCCCCTCCCGATAGACAAGCCCCTCTGGAAGAGCTCCCCTGCCAGTGCCCCGCGGATCTGCTGCACGGGCTGCACCGGCGGGAGGAGCTGCCGCCCCGCCCCGGGAGCCAGTCTCCTTGGCTGATACCAAATGTGAACCAGCCCTGACTTCAAGCTGGGTGCGGGTCCCTCGTGCTGAACTGGTTCTCCTGAACAGGGTCAGGAGGAGGGAGGAGAGGCTGGAAGATAAAGCTGCTTCAGTTTACGGAGGAGATGTAGAATTAGTTCAGCTATCCCCACACTTGCTATTTACACCAAAGACTTTCAGGGTTTCTATCACTGTTCGAATATTCTCCAGCAAGTTCTGTGTAGCTCGGTTCTCCAGGAGAATGGAAATGGGTTCCACGGCCTTTCAGAGACAGCCTCTAACAACAGGATGGCTTCCATGGCAGGCTTAAAAATAGCTGGATTTTTTTTTTCCTCTAACAGAATATTTACGAAAAAATGTTTCTATTCTTAGGAACGGATCCCTCAGAGTGAGAGGAGCCCCCCAAAACTGTTTCGTTTCTCTGTTTTAATTCCTGGTCAGCTACATAATATGCACGGATCATGTTTTCACTGTCTGTAAGAGCATACTCTGGTCTGAAGAAGACGACAGGCAGGACATTTATAGTTGTGATGGTCTTTTTAAGGTCACAAGTGAAAAGCACTGTTGGAATATATTTAAGAACATCTGAGAAATAACGCCTTCCTTTAAAAACGTCCAAGTACAGCCTTCTCTGAGAAGTCCCATGCCTGGTGAGGAAGCGAAGCAGTTACAAACACAAAGTAGAGAAGTGCTTTGTAATTTTGTGTATCAACCTCAAAGGCTCCCCATTTTCTGCTACACTTTTGCTACCTATTTTTAATTCCCCAGATTAACAAAAAAAGGAGAGTAGAACTTTTTTGGGCATGGGGAAAGGGATGTTAACTTTTCCACTTTAATTAGCAACTGTAAAATGCCACCTGGGTCTGCAGAGAAGGGAAAGGTACTTTCTGCTTTGCTTTTACCATCCCTTAAAAATCTAGAGAGCATTTTTCAAGTTTTCCTAAATTGTGAAGAGACACTTATTTTCTTGCAAATTAATTCTTTTTAACTCCTTATGATAGCTTTGAATCCCATAAAGAAAGATGAATTATCACATACTGAGCCCAAGCTGTGAAACAGGAGGAGACAAATAGAGACCCCTACTGTGTTTAACAATGTAGAAGAAATTCCAGACGCAATAGAAAAATTTTGTCCTTTCCCCTAGACCTCCAAGCTTGTGCGTATGGAGCTGAACAGTGGAGGGCACTCGTGTTATGCTGAACGCCAGCGCTGACCCGCACGCTGGCTTTCCTCGACTCAGTGGCCCACAGCTCAAATTTGTTAAGTAACGACCACCTGTGGCACAGCCACCAAATGTCTTCTGTTTGAAACACTGGCAGTTCCTAATCTGTGTGGTGAAGCACCAGGGAGGGAAAACACTGTTTCCTTTATGGACACATGCAGATGGAGCAGCCACAACACACATTGGCCTTAACTCGGCCTCGACGCCGCATCGAATAATAAGATGTTTGTTACACTTCAAGGTTGCACGGCAGCCCTTTCACTGACATGCTGTGCGGAAGGCACACGCACCAGCATCCACGCCTGCACACATGCACACGCGTGCACATACACACACGCACACATACGCTCCTGCCAGGGGTCCTCAAGGAGAACCACTTCCACCAGAATGGGGCCAAGGGTGAAGACAAGGTTTGTGCGGGGGCATTTCTGGTTAAGCTGAGGCTGGTCTGCAGTGCACTTTGCCACACGCCAGGTCCCAGCGGGGCTCCTCCGGGCTGCCCACGCAGCGGCCCTCACTCACGCCACTTGGGTTTCAGATCTGCTACACGGAAAAATAAGTCAGTAACCCAGACCACTCAGACCTATCAACACACCTGGCTGCAAGCAGACAGCGCCAGAGAGGCACGGACACCATCCTGTCCAGGAGCAAGGCTCTGATGAACTGTAACCGCCTCACACCAGGGCTCACTCAGGCTATTAAATCATTTCCAGTATTTGTCAGCACTTTACCAGTGAAGTTTACACATATGCAAAAAATCATCTGGGCAGAGCCACTGCCCTGGGCCCCAGGTCGCTAGAGCCAGGGAATCTGCATGGCCCCAAGGCACACAATGGAATTATCTAACACTGCTGCGGAGGGGTCACTCTCGAGAGGAGGACCAGGAAGGCCGCCTGCACACCAAGTGCCATGGCACCTGCAGGGTTAATTAAACAGTTCAAGATGTAATGGCCACACAAAAGAAAACCGTTCTCTCTTCTTCTTTAAGAACTATAAACACTTGTGCTGAATGAGATGGGCATTTGATAAGCCCTGCAGCACGGAGCAGGCTCCCGGGTCTCTAGTTAACACTCGGATTCAGTGTTAACACTTAATAGAACAGTGTTGAGTCCTGTTGCCAAGGTCAACAGCACAGATGCACTAATTGTATTATGAGCTTGACATCTAGTGGCCACCCCTGGCAGGGCAAAGCAGGCAAAGGTTAAATCAGCAAGGCCTGTCACGGCGCCTCTAACTACCCACCTTCTGGGAGAGCCAGCGGAAGCGCCCCCACTCTTGCAGCCCTACCTTCCTCGGACCTCAGCCGGGCTTGATGCTGTGCCGCTGGCAGCGGCTTTCCGGCCACGCAGGGAGGCAAGGGGGAAGGGGGGCAGGGGGGCAGGGGCTGCAGGGTCAGCCTGACCCCAGCAGGGGTGCCTGGGGAAGACAGGCCCACGGAGGACAAGGTTTAGACACCACACTGGTGCCGGCAGGTCTCTGGTGTAAGTTCCTGCTGCCGCGAGAGGGTCCCCTTTAATTAACAAACAAATCAATCTTAATCTCTCACATAAATGGAGCCCATTACTTAATTTCATTATTTCAATTAATATTTTACACTTTCTGTAACGTGACTTGACCTGTTTGTTGGCTTGGAAATCACGCTGACAGGGAACTGTATCCTAAATCCTAAAAGTGTTCAAATTGCAAGAGAAAAATCTAAGGTCAGGGTTTTTTTTCACATGCAGGAGTTTATTGAGAGTAATATTAAAACACTCCATTTTTACATAGATTTTACTTATGTCTGATTTGATATGAAATGTGTAGCAAGTTAGCATATGCTGTCATCACAAATCTGTCCCATGAGTAACAGAAGAAGATCTCATCTTTATGGAACTAAATCAGATATTCTGGTCTTACTCTGGCAACTAGTCAAGAAATCATGTAGGAAAAGAAAAACTAACAAAACAAAACAAAAAAAGAGCCCTTCCTGTTACAAATATCATGCAGAGAGTATCCTCCTTGAAACTATTTTGCTACGTTAAAAAACAGTGTAGAACATCATTAGCAGTGAAGACTTATTTTACTTAAAAACAAAACCAAACAAAACACCAAAACACTCTGTGTCAATTCTCACACTGAAGACTGCTAAATTCCAATAGACGTTCAGAACACACAACACCTCCTTGGCTGTATCTCTGCTGAATTCCCCCCACCACCACCACCACCCAGTGTTCTCAGAGCTACCTTGAGATGAATGGTAAAGCCTCTTAGAGATTGCAGTTGAAAATGAAATCTGACCCACTTTTGCCTGCTTTTGCCATCATCTTGTATACAAAAAATAATCAGCTTGCTAAGTAATTCCTGCTGTTGGTACATGCCTTCTTCTTTTTCCGGCTCTGAACAGATCTAAAAATATTGGATTATGCATGTGTTGTCGAAGTTCAACATGTACATAAAAACCCCTTGACTGCTGCTACATAATCAGTTCTTTCTCTGTAAGGTGGGAATTGGCATGCTTTTGTTGACCACCAATTTATGGATTTTTAAAGAGGTGAAGTTTTTAAAATGTTATTTTAAAAATAAATATTTGCAAATTCTTCTTTTCCTCCCCTGCCCCCCTTGGATACTTTTCACCTTTCATGTTTCAGAGAAAACAATCTGCCTACAAATGGTAGAAAGTGGCTTCTGTATTGTTTGCTTTTGGAATGCTGAATTGTAAATGTGTGTAGTGTGGGCTGGGGTGGGGGGGGGGGGGAGTACTCAAGGCAAACCATGCATATACAGATAAAAGAAAAAAGATCTCTTCACCGAGGGCTGGTGGCCTTCTTTCCCTTAATTTAAACACAGTCTGTGAATACCACTGGTAAATTCTTAAATCACAGGCTCATCACATTTAAAAGGATTTTTAAGATAGCCACATGACTGTAAGTTGGCAGAAAATAAAAACACACTTTGAAACAATTAGTGCTCACAAACAAAATACAGGATGGCAAATTGTTTTAAATTGTAATATCCTTTTGTTCTTCCTTAAATACGTATTTTCTAACGACAATAAAACACGTCTTTATTAAGCTGCACTTCATACAACAAAGGAGAGCAATACCACACTTTTTAAAGTTCTCAAAAGTGCTGTTCTGTCAGAAGTTTTAATTAATTTTTCTTAGAGCAAAAATATTCAGCTGGCTCAAAAGATTTCATCACCGGTGGCACACGTTTAACTGAATCCTAAAGCTGCCTCACATTTATTTTCTAGATTTTCAGGAACAAGAATGAAACAATTTGCAATTTTAAATGGTAGTTCTTACAGAGAGAGTCAGTCTCAGGCATCCTTCAAATAAAATTCTACAACAGGGTAACTTCAGAACTTAACATAAACCAATATTACTTTTTCTCATTTAAGATATGACATCGTATTTCATTTCTGCCACGATAAGGTCTGGATAACACTGAAGCTCTTTTGGGATAGCTACCATTTTATCGCTTGCCTAAAAACCAAAGCCTGAGAAACAGTCATATATATGTCTTAAGAACTAATCTCTTTTAACTGTAAACTGACGTTGATTGTGCATCTCTGCCGTCCCCCACACCGTACTAAAAACGGTGCATGTGTTTGTTTTCCATGGCATTATCAATAGCCTTCAATTTTACTTCATGCATCTACTGCTTTAATTAATATGTCACGCCCAAAGTGATACAAAAGAATTATTTACTTTGTCTCTAAAACACAGTAAACTAACTTAGCTCTCTTATAACTTCATGCACCGTCTGCTTCTTCCCCTGCACTTAGCAAAATTAAAATTTTGAGAATATCTGATTCGTGTCAGAGTAAGGGAGTTTCCACAACTATTTCTCTTAAAAAAATTTTTTTTTTTTTAGTTATCTTACTAACGACGATCAGCACGACAGAGTAACACATCCGTGAGCATTCCTTGAGTGAGCAGAGAACAGAGTATCTTTTATACTCCATGAACAATCAGCTTCAGAATAATTAAATCAGAGAGAACTATTTTTTTTTTTAAATAGTTTGCCTAAAGTACCTTCAAAACAATCCAGGAAACATACTATTTGACTAAAGCTCAGCCCCAGACAGGCTATTTCTGGCCTGTTGCAAAATACGATCAGGAACTGTGGCAATATCTTGATTACAATTCCCAACGACTGTGAAAAACCCAAGCCTGACAAACTTTAATCCTATGATGGGTAAAAACTCTGAATATGCCTCACCTCGAAATAAATTCAGTAACAAGAGGAATTCAAAAGACAACTTGTAAATAATTCACTCCATCTTAGGTTTTCAAATATAGGCTACATATCCCTCAACATGTTTACACTATTAGGCTCACCAAGCTCACATTTCTGACGTGAAATTAAAAATGAATAGCAAGGCCTCAGCTTGTTAATTGTTAAATACAATACAAAATTGTTAAATAGGTTTTACTCTATTAATTAAAATATGCTTTAATAAAAGGAGACATTGCACATTTTGATAACGGCCCTACAAAGCTGAGAAGTATTTACATTGTTGCATTTTGGGGCGGCTGTGAAAGCCGATTTTGAGCTATTCAGGAGCCACAATAATAAAGCTTTAAAATTCCTCACTGGGATGCAATGTAGTTCTTTTGAAGGAAAGACTGTCTTTCTCATTCGGCAGAAATAAATCCATTCATTTGATCATGTAGTCATTGAGGGCAATACAAAACAAACCAAGTGTGAGAAATTCTATGTGATGAAGTAAACAAAACAAAAAAAAATCCATTTCCATGACAAAAAGATTCTTTGTCCTTAATCTACCCACCATATGCAAGCGTTTCTTTTTAGCATATCTGCTGTTCTAATCTTGGGTGACTAGGCTACAGATAAGGCTCCCTACCTCCACGGCGACAAAAAGACCCTAACGAGTTCACTAATTTTATTTAATTCATTAATTCCCGCCGCGTTAGCAGCATTTTCCCCCTTTGCCCGTTCCGGCGCGGACACGTACCTGCTTCGCCAAACTTTACAGCACCCCGGGATACACCCCTAAACTCCTTTTGTTTTTGGTTTTTGGTTTTTGTTTTGTTTCGTTTTGTTTGTACCGTCTGAGCCTCCGGGTAAAAGGATGCACCTCTGCCTCCGAACTTACAACGGGTGCATCACAAAAGTTGGGCAGCGGGTTTTGTGCAGGAGGCCGGGAGCCGCGGTGGGAGCTCGGCGCCGTGGCCGCCCCTGCGCGCCCCGAGACCTGCGGCAGCCGCGCCCCGCTCCCGCGCCCCGCAGGCTGCACGCCGGCCCGGCGCCTCCGCGGGATCCGGACCAGCCCGGGGGCACCTGGAGCCGCCGCCAGCGGGCCGGGTCCGCCGCGTTCAAGGACCGCCCCCACCGCGCGCCGGGTCCCGCCGGCTCAATTCCCCAGGCGGCCACGAGGAGGGCCGGGCGACCGCCGACCGCCGACCGCCGGCCCGGGAGAGGGGCAGGCCGGAGGGCAGGGCAGCGGCCCCGGGGCCCGGCTCCGAACAAAGCTGCCCCGGCCGCGGCCTCCCCGGCCCGCGTCCGGCGCTCGGGAGCCCCGGCACGTCTCCGTCGCCCCGCCGGCCCGGCGTCCGCGCGCGGGAGCCCCCGGGGGGCGGCGCGGCCCCCAGCACAGCCCCCTCCCGAGCGGCCGGGCCCCACTCGCCCGAGCCCCGGCGCGTCCGCGCGCTGCGCCCCAACTCCGAGCGGCCGAACCAAGTTTACTTGCCCGCAACTCCGCGCCGCGCGCTCCGGGGAGGACCGGGTCCCCGCGCAGGGCCTGCCGCGCCGGGCAGCGCGCCCCGACCCCGACCCCGACCCGGACCCGGACCCCGACCCGGACCCGGGCCCCCGGCCCCCCAGCCCGCGCCGCCCCGCGCCGCCCCGGCCCCGCGGCCCCTCACCGTGCTCGGGAGCCCCGTCCGGCGGCGGCAGCTCCTCGTCCGACTTGAGGTGCTGGGGCTTGGCCTGCTTGCGCCGGGACATGCTGCTAGCGGCGCGCGGGCCCCGAGCGGGGCGTCGGCATCGGCGTCGGCGTCGGCGTCAGCGGGGCGGCCGGCGGGGACGGCGCGGGGCGCGGGGCGCGGGGCGCGGGCGGCGGCGGCTGCGCGGGCCGCGCATGGGGCCGAGCAATTAGGCTGGTGAATAATGCATGGCCCCGAGCGCCGGGCCGCGCCGATTGGCCGGGCTCCAGCGGGCTCGGCGGCCCATGCAAATGAGGCCGCGCTCGCAATTAGCGGCCGGCGGGGCGAGGGGCGCCTGCGGGGCCCGGCGCGGCGGCGCTCACATCGCGGCCCCGGCGGCTCGGCGCGGGCGCTCCCCCGGGCCGGGGCGGCGGGCGCGGGGCGCGGGGGGCGGGCGCGGGCGCGGGGCGCGGGGCGCGGGGCGCGGGCGGCAAACTTCGGCGGCGTCCGCGCGGCGCCGTGTCCGCCGGCGCGCCGGGCTCGCCCCTTTATAGAGTCTGCGCCGCCGCCCGCGCCCCGCGCCCCGCGCCCCCCCGCCGCTCGGCCGCCCCTCCCGGAGCGAGCGGCCGCGGGCAGGGCTCCGGCCCGGCGCCTTTGTCTCGCCGGCCCGCTCGGGCGCCGCGCCGCCTGCGCTCCGGGCGCGCAGCACCGAGCGGCCGGCTGGCTCGGCTCCTCGGCGGCGGGGCGCGCTCGGGCTCAGGCGCCCCTGCCCGCGGACCGGCCGTCCTCTCCGAGCTCGCGTCCCCTCCGCGGGCTCCGCCGGCGGCCGGGCGGCTCCGGGGCTCGCGGCCGCAGCGCAGCGGAGTGCGCACGCCGGGGTGGCGGGACTTCGGCAAGACCAACTTTCCGGTTCGGAAGCGGCGCGGGCCGCGCGGCTCCTCCCCTCCCCTCCCTCCCCTCCCTCCCCTCCGCTCCCCTCCGCTCCCCTCCGCTCCCCTCTGCTCCCCTCCCTCCCCTCCGCTCCCCGTGCCCCCTCCCCTCCGTCCCCCGTCTCCCCGCCCCCCCCCGGGCCTCTCCGACTCGGAGCGCCCGCCCCGCCCGCCGGGCCTCCCCGCCGCCGGCGGCTCCTTAAATCCAGCGGGAGGGAGGGGACGGCGGGGGCTCCGGCGTCCCCCAGCACTAGCTCCCCTTCCCGACGGGTTCCGGCCGGGGCGCCTGCGGAGTGGGCAGGGGGCGCAAGGTGTCCCGAGGCCACGCGACTCAAAGTTCCAAGTCCACGAAAGTCGCGCGCGCGGCCCGCTGCGTCCTAGGACATTCCGGGTGACGGGGGGGGGGGCGCGGGGGAGGGGGTCGCGCGCGTGCGGCCGGGCCCAGCACCCTCGGGCGGCCGGCGCAGCGCGCTCCCGCACACCCCGGCGCCCCTCGCCCTCGCCCTCGCTCGCTCGCGCCCCGCCCCGCCCGCGCGCGCACCCCGCCGCCCCGCGCACACGCGTACTCGCCCACTCCCGCGTGCTCACTGTCGCGCGTGTCCTCGGCCCCCGAGATGTGCCCCAGGCCCGCCCGCGGCCCTAGTGTGCCTTTTTTCATTTCCTAAATTTCTTATTTTTGTTGCTCACAAGGGGCCCTGTGTGGTACGAAGCTTTGGCACAGATGGGCCTTCCCGGCGTCTGCGCTGGGGAAGCGGGAGGTGACTCGTCAGCCCCGAACGCACGGGGGGCTGCGAGCTGCTCGCGTGGCTGGGGCGGGGGCTCTGCCTGGCTGGGGGCCCCCCCGGGACGGACCCCAATCCCAGGCTTCTCGCCCGCCTCTCCGCGGGCTTCTCTTCCTTCTAGAATCTTCTCGCTTTCAGCCTGGTTCTCTCACCCGCCTGTAATTGTGTAAGTTTCACGAAGCAACAGCTTGGGCTGCAGGAAAGCGCAGGGTGATGGGGAGAGGAAGGACGCGCACAGGTCGGCGTCGTCTCCAAAGACACCCCCCCCCCCGCGTCGCCACATGTATCCCCCACCCCCGCTAAAAAAAAAAAATCCCGAAGGTTGGTTCTGTTTCGCTTTTGAGTGGCGGGCGTATTCATTTAGGCGATCTTGCTTTTGAAAAGAAAAAAAAAAAGACCAATAAAAGATGTTTGAAGTCTAGAGTTGACTGGCCCTACACCACGCTTTTCGGGTTGAGCTGGGAGGTTGTCCTACCCTGTGAACTTTCGCGAACGCGGCGAGCATTGGGGGACGCTCTCGGCTCCGGCACCGAGGCGCTTGGCACCGGAAAGTTTGCAGCCTGCAGCCGGGGCTTCGGGGCTTCGGGGCGAGCGGGGCAGGGACTTACCGGGGGAAGGGGCGAAGGGAAACGGGGGCAGGGGGACGGGAAGGGGACGCGGGGGTGCGGAGGGGCGGCTGTAGCGAATGAAGTTTCTTGCAGAATTTGCAGGACCGGCCAGAGTTGGGGAAGTTGCAGAGCTGCCGCTGAAGGTACATTTCGGTGACACAAGAGAAAGAACTCGAACACAGTCATCGGTGGGGCAGACCCAAGGGTAAAGGTGCACTGCTTTTTGGGGACCTGGTTCACTTTCTCTTTTTTTTCCTCCTTTTTACAAAAAACCCACACCTTAAGCAGCAGCAGCCGATGTAGGCTGTCGCGGCGCCCGAAGCCCTTTCAGGGAAGCCCGAGCCGGCTCCCCCGCAGCCTCCTGGCCTCTGGGGCACCGACTCCTCCTCTTTGGGCCACTTGGCGCGCGCCGACCTCCACCTTTTTTGTTCTTTAGGCCATTCGTCCGACACCCCCCCCCCCCCCCCCCGCCGCCAACTGCTTTCCCACAGGCTGGCACGATTTCCCCAAGTCTTCCTGGTACTTGCAAACGCAACTGTTTAATTTTGTCCACTTGGCTTTGCATTTTCTACGAGGTGTGGTCTTTGAGAGGGTCTTCGAGGGGCCTCCAGTGGAGGCAGATCTGAGACCCCGGCCTTTTATCTGTAAGAAGCAAGCCCGCAGACTGCAGAGGTGTCGCGCCAGTCGTGCTGAGCTTTGTACGGGGGAAGGTGCAGCAGGCTGAGCCTGGCGCGGTGTTGGACACAGTGGACCGGCGCGGACGCAGGACTCGGAGCTGCCCCAGCCGGACCTGCCCGCCGTCGGCTCGGGTCGCGCCGGCTGTGCAGAGTGCAGTGGGCCGGGTGAGGTCGCCGGCCCAACACCGCCCTCCGCGCCTGCTGCGCTGGGTTTTCGTTGAGAAAATCGAGCAGACGTGGAGGAAGGGGTCAGGAAGGATATGAAACGGGAACCCTTGCGAATTCCGGCCAGCGCTAGAATGGTGCAGATCAGTGCATCTGTGGCGCATCCTTCTAAAAATCGACTGGGGGTAAACAAGATCAATACATTTTTTTAAAAGGTCTAAAGCAAAAGGCGCATTACCTCCTCACTCACCTCTTCTGCTTTCCTTGCCTCCCTCCACTGAGATCTGAAACTTTTCTTTAATTGTTTTTATTCACTGCAGCAAGTTTTAATGAAAGCATATGCATCTGAAGCTTGAGTCACAACCATAGATTTATTGCGAGGTGACAGCATGTCAACAGCATATTTTCACAGATGAGGGACAGGATTATCCTCCGGTCGTGCCTAGATTAAGGGCAACCACAGAAATGGAAATGCTTGCGCGAGGTGCGGACACCGGCTCCTGCATGTGAGACACATACACTCACTGTCACATGACCACTGCCTATTAAAATTTGTAATACCTAAATACTATTGCAAAAACAAAAGTTGCTTTTCTTCTCTGTAATTAAATCTAATTTGTTAATTGTCTTCCTCTTGCAATGTTGTTTTCATCTTATGAGGCGACATGTTATTATTTTGTCTGCTTAATAATATTATTTACAAATTAATACTGTAGATTACATTAGCGGAACATATAATTAGATGTTTGATTTAATTTGTATCATTTATTCAGATAAAACAGAAAGCCTATCTGCAGGATGGATTTGACAAGGGGAGTTGAAGAGTGGGTTCTGTTCTCATGCCTCAGCTTAGTGAAGCTACCTGGCTCTCCATCCACAAAGCACACTTTTACCTGAGGTGCATTTGGTACTTTATCATGTGCTTATTTACCTAGCCATTTAATACAGAAAAAGTATTCAAGTATTACAGCTCTATTTTCTGTCTCCTTTCAGGCTTTCCCCCTCAAATCAAAGTTCTTGCCACTGGCTTTCACTCCCTTCTCTCTGGTTCCTCCTCCACCCCCAACTTTTGTTTTGGGTCCTTGCCATTAAATCCAGCATGATTTTGTGTCTTTAATGCTGTGACAAGTGACCGCTAATTGGTTCTCACTTGAGCAAAGATATTACCATACTAATATTATTATTGGTAAGAAGAGGTAATTGATAACACCACCTGCCACTCTGGGGCAGTCACAATGATAAATGTTTCCATCAACAGGAAATCTGTGCTTGGTGTACCACAGCCCAATGCAAACAGCATGTCAAGTGCCAATTATAAAGATGTTGCTTTTCTGTTACATTGTGGGGGCGCTAGGAAACATGGAGCCCCAAATTATATCTATGGCTTTTTGAAAACGCTTTTCCAAGCTTCTTGCTCACCCACTTGAAGATAACTTTCCCCTTTAAAAAACAAAAAATGTTCTCCTTAAATAAACCAATACACAACTAACTGCCCCGCCCACATTCCACTCAGCCCCTGCTGTCACCCTCTTGGCTTTCAAAGCTCTTGAGGTGAATATGCCGAAATTTTTAATAGATGGGAACCAAGAACATAGCATATAAATCCATCTAGGTCTATGTGCTTTGCAGCATCATGTCTGTTCATTACAGGATGGCTTACTACCTACCTCCCCGGTAGGCATCCCAGGCAAACATTTCGTAGCTTTTTATGTCTCACAGAGAAACACCAGCACATGGCCATTCGTCTTCACAGTTGGGGATGCAAATGATCAGAAAGTGCGTCTCTTGTGACCGTTGAACTGTGTATTTGGGCTGCATATAGATCTAGGAGAGGCACTTGAGCATGTTTGGTGGCATAAATAATGCTGGCCGGCTAAAACTTTGACTCCCTTGCTTATAGGAAAGCTCAAACGATTATTATTAGCTTGCATTATTAGATGCAGGCCTCAAAAGGCGAAATCAGCTATTGATAATTGCAAGAAGTATACAGCAGCTACTGTATCGATCGGCTTGTCCCTATTCCCCTGGTATGGGAGAGATAAGAAGACTCAGTCTTTAGTGCAATATAATTTCTTTTGACCTATCTGCTTGCTACAGACTTATGATGAATAGCCAGAGTGGTTAAAGTCCTTTATCACGAAAGTTACCCCTTGATATAATATTGATTCTTTATAACTAGCTCCAAACACAAAAATCAAACTGTCCACTTGACCATCATCATCATCAATATCATCACAAAGCCTCTGGAATAAAGATCAGCACCAGCCTGAAAACGCTTTCTATAATCTTACCAGCTAATCTTTATTTGCTGATGATGAAAAGAAAGTGGGGGGGGGGCGAGGGAGAGTGAGCGGAATGTCATTTGGACGAACACTGTATTTATATGTGTACATGTGCTAGGCCGACGCGCGGCGGCCACTCCTCGTCGGCACCCGCGGTCAGCGTGGCCGGCCTCCGCAGTGCCGGCCTCCCCCGACCCCCGGACTGGGGCGCGGGAGGCGGGGGGTCGGGGAGAGACGGCCGGAGCTGCACGCGAGCTGCTGTCGGAGACGGAAGGACCCCCGCGGCCTCCAGGGTCACATGTCCCGGGCGTTCGGCCGGCGGCCCCGGCGGGAGCGCGGGGAGCGGGGCGCACGCCGGGTGGGCTCGCCAGCCTGGAGGGGCCACGCCTGGAGCGCACATCAAAGGCCGCCGTGCAATTGGTGTGCATTTCCCCCAATTAACGGCATTTCCTGCCCCCTCCCCCGCCGCCCCGCCCCCGCCCCGCGCCGCCGGCCGCCGGGCGCAGGGACAAGCCTCTCCCGGGAGCGCGCGTGTCCCTGCGGGCGCTGTGGACGCCCAGCCCCGGCCCCACAGAGCTTCGGGCGCCTTTTGGGGGGAGGGGCTTATGGGTACGGGGGTTGCGGACAGAACCCCAACTTCTCAGTCCTTGATGTCCGCACCAACAGACTTCCGTCCTGGTCTCGACGGGCCTCGGTACTCGGAGACCTTCCGCCGGACACCCCCGCCCCAATCCCTCCTCCCGCGTTCCCGCAACCTTCAGCCTGCGGAGCGGGGTGGGGGCGGGGGTCAAGGACGTGCAGAGGCGCGGGGCCTCCCGTCCCCAGGCTCCGCGGTCTCCCCTAACTAGTGCCGCAGGGGCTGGGTGCTCGAAGTCCCCCGGAGCTCGGACCCCACCGTGTGCGGGACACAGCCGCGCCAAGGCCCCTCCCTGGGGACTGCCCCGAGGGAGGCCCCTCAGGTGGGGCGGGGCGCAGGCGGCCTCGGACTGGGGGCGGCCCGGCTAACTCCCCCACCTCCCGTGCCCTCGCCTCCCTTCGGGCCCAGGGGCGCCTCCCACCCCCACTCCCTGGTGCCGACCCCTCCACGCGGGGCCACTTCGCTTGATCGCAGCCTGGGGGCGCCTTGGACGAACCCCCTCGAGGGATTTCATGACCTGGCGCCGCCCCACGGTGGTCCTGGAGCCCTGAGAGAGTGCTGGGGTGGGGGGCGGGGACGCCACACCCCGATGACCCAACCAGTCTCCTCCCGCTCGGTGTGGGGGTGAGAACTGCAGTGGGCGTGAGAACTGAGCGGCCACCCCTGCTCGGGCCCCAGCGCACTGGCAGCGCGGGGGACACCCCCTCCCCATTCCCCTGGCTGCAGCACACACCCGCTCTTCCTAACATGTTCAAAGCGGGCCCAACTTTGATGTGACCGGTCCCATCGTCTTGGCTTTCTCATTATCACGAATGTCGTTTGCTTTGGCTCTGAGCTCTGCAAAAACGCAGAGCTGAAATTCTGCAGAAGGCCCAGCCTGTGGGCCAGGCGCTCACCCAGAGTCCTTGAACCACTGTGCTGGGGTCCTGCTCCCTTTCAAGGATGAATGTCTTCACTATGAACTAATGCACTGTGCTATTAGCAGAGCAGATCCTTCTGGCTGTCCTGGCAGGTCAGGGACAGGAGAGGAGGAGCAAATATCACACAGATCAGAGTGAGTTCACATTCCCCAGGCGGAAAAAAAAAAAAAAAAGGCGAAAAACCGAATCAAGAAAAAGGAAAAACATCACGACAGCAGGAGGAACAGTCTCATACTCAAACTGTGCAGTATGATTTCATTAGCTAAATAAATGACCAGGTAGGTGCAGACATGTGGGCTGCCTCCTGCTGGGCCTCCCTAGCAAGACTGCTGGGCTCCCAGGAGGTGCCTCTTTGTGCCTTAGTGAGGCCCCGTTGGGGAAAAGGACAGCTCTCAGGATTCCAGAGCTTCCCAATGTCATCAGATCTGCTTCTCTCTTCTGCACTGGGAGCCACTGTTTTGCTTAATAATGTATTCCGTGCCTTGAACTGTATACGCTTGATTCATCCAGACTTTTCTGTTTGAAATCAGGTTGGAGGAAGTGAAGTAGAGCTCCTGCATGAAAGAGGGCGCTCCTTGCCCTGCAGTGAAGGGGGCGCGCTGTTCCCCAAAGACACGGATTTTCTTGGAATTGGAAAGTTAAAAAAAAAAATCCTGTATAGAAATTTTGATCACTGGGTGGAAAGTGGATTTGCCTAAAGTCTAGAAATGTTTTTTCTGCACATGCATACTCTGCTTTAAGAAAACCTATTGAACCGGATTTCATAGGATTGAAAGTGGAAGGGGTCATTATTTGCTTTACAAAGAGTTCCTCACTTTTCAGGAGAATTCACTGCAGATTTGTCTTGAGGAGGCAGTGCTGCAGTATACTGTAAATCAGCCAATCTCTACCAATTTCACAAAGCCAGGCTCCCCACGTCCCTGAAGGTGGCATGCTGGTGGCTCCTCAGGAGTGGGGGGCTTCAGTGATGTCCTTCAGCTAGTGCGGCCAGCATGGTGGGTGTTTCGTTGCTCAGCTCCAGGGAAGAACAGCTCTGCTCTCCCGCGTCAGCCCCACCTCGGCCTCTGGGGCAGCAGTGGCAGTAGGCCTCATGAAAGCATTGGAAGGAAGGGTGGGCTCAGACGCTGAGAGATAACATGTGTGGCTGGAAGAAGGGACCCAGGCAGGAGGGAAAATCAAATGCTCATAAAGAGGGCATGTTTACCTACGTGATGGAACCATTTCCGGGGAAAGTGGGGCTCAGGAGAAATCAGAGGCCCCGGAGAGCAAGAGGAGGGGGATGGATGTGATTGTGAGACCGTAGGGGGCTGTCGGGTGCAAGCTCAGAAGGAGGTGGTCTCAGAAGGAGCCAGCAGCGAGGGTGGGGATGGCTTCTGGGGCTCTGTGTAGCGGGCTGACTTGGAGGGGCTGAAGGAGAAGCTGAGGTTTGCAAGTGGCCTGTCAGCTCGCTGAGTCCCATGTGGTCTGACAGGCCTCACTGGTCCCTGTCCTCATGGCATCTGCACCAGAGAGATGCCCGAGCAGCTGTCTGTACCTCCACTGTGGGCTCACTCTGCACACCCGTCTTTGCTGGGCCCCCCTCCCACTCTGCTATGGGGCTCTCCAGGGTTGAGAAACAGTGCAGCTCCATTTGGTAAACTGCTTACTGGTCTAGGTGGAGAATTTGGGAACAAGAAGTGGTGTTTGCTTCCCCATTCGAGGCACAGGTATCATCCCATCTTCTCTGAGTGGGCGTCTTTTGCAACTCTGGAAGATTATGGTCCTTCCCATGTAATCTCGCTCTGGTTAGGTTTCATCTTACATTGTTCTCAAATCCATTTCAGAGCCAGGTTTTGTGCGCTCGGGTCAGAAGTCCCTGCATGCGTCCCCTCCAGGACTTGGGGCCACTGTGGGTACTCTATTAATGTGGGGTCCTGGCCCAGCAGGCCTGAGAGTGGTCATCCAAGATGTGCGCACACATCCACGAGCTCTGAGCTCTCAGGGTAGAGTCCTCAGTCTGTCCCCTTAGGTGTCCTGAGCTAATTCAGGGGGAGAAGTGTTCACGCTGCCTTCTCTAAGTGCCTCAACCCCAAGGCATCTTTGCTGAACATCTTCGGGGCCGGGCATCCTGCCGTGAGCCCTAGTTTGCTTGGTTTCTCCAACTGCTCTGCTTATTAACCTATTTTACAGATGCACTGATATCCATTTGATGATATTAAGGACATGCCCAAGGTCACATGTAAGCTAGTAAAGGAACCTGCGCTCACTTAGGTCTTCCTCAGAGACCTTCACAAGTGAGCACTGCCTGTCCTTACCACCATGCAAAGTTCCATCCTGTTAATGCATGCTCTGACAATTCTGACGTTCAGGATTTTCTGCACACTGTATTTTTCCTTTTGCCTCCGCAGCACTGTGCCAGTCTTCGTAAGTGCCACGTCAGCCTCCTCAGGGGCATCTTGCTCTCGTCCTTCCTGTTATGGTTGCTGTAGTTTGGTTGGATTTTGGGGGCAAAGTACATCATTTTCTTTTGCAGATGGATTTGTTCAGATGGTCTTCCGCCTTGCCCTTCTGTCCCACCTGAGCCAATGTCCTGTTGGAACATCTAACTCATCTGAAATAACCTTTCCTTTCATTTTCTTGACTGATTTTCAGATCCAATTTGACTTTTTTTTTTTTTTTGAGGAAGTCTTTCAAGATTATATGTACTTCACTCTCTGGTCCTGCTTTCCTTCTCCTCCTCCTCCTCCTCCTCCTCCTCCTCCTCCTTCTTTTTGCAATCATAGATACTACATGATTTGTCCACCCGTGTCCTTAAATACGATCACATACAATTCATCCACCAGTTCTGTGCTGAGGGTTTTATTGTATCCTCAGATCCCCCAATACCATACAAGGAGCTTATTGGTAGCCCATGCTATGGGAAGGAGCTAGAGACCACTAGAGATCTGGAACCTGGTCCAAGGCCACACCGCTAGAGCTCCGTGGATGGAGGGGTAGCCATGGGCCAAGATACCTGTGCCCATGAGCTTAGCCCCTTCTTTGAATTAACACTGGCTACACCCTGGTGTCTCTGAAGACAGAGCTCCATCCATAGTCTCCGAACCTTTGCAGGGTTGAGAATTAAGAAAATTGCCTCCAATATGTAAGAACCCTTGACTGGTCATTAGAACCTTCTATTCTTTGTGCTAAATCAGAGGAGATAACAATTTTAAGGTACGGGTTAGTGCAGAGACCACGTGTGTGGTGGTGGAGAAGGTGGTAGAAGAGACATATGGAAATAGAGTGCAGCCTGGTCTGGCCTGAGGGTGGTTATGGGACATGGTAGGAGGGGTGAGGCGGAGATGGAGCAGGTGCTCAGTAGACATCTGAATGAAGGACTACAGTTGCAATTGTGGGATTCCGTCCCAGGCTTGACGTTGAGGCAACTCCAGCTAAGGACCCCTGACTGCGTGGGTGCGTGGGGAGTGGGGACCATCTGGGCGTAGGCCACAGCTTTGGGGAGCTCTGTTGTGACCACACTGCCCTGAAGTTTTCCCCATCCGTTGAGGAAAATCTTTGTATGCTGCAGGGAGCTCATGCAAGCATGGAAATGGCCATCCAATGCCATCACGTATGTTTGGGTGAGAACTTCCAGGGGGGCAGTAGCACAAAGTGACATTTTGCTCTCCAGAAAGTCAGCGAATTCCACGATGTAGACATGAGTGCACGCTCATGCTCCCGCTCTCCTCTAACGCCTCCCGACAGCCCTTTCACTCAGAGGAAAACAAGACGGCAGCCCTCGGGTTGACCTTTTGTTTTTCTGCTGGAGAAATGAATATAGAGTGGTTTTCCTTGGACAGCATGGACACGTGTCAGCCTTTGATTGTCAGCGTGAACTCAAATAGGGCCGAGTTGTGGGGTTTGCTGCTCTGCCCACATCTTGGCCACACAGTGACCGTGGTCCGTGAATGGGCTGACCATGTTGCCTCTGGTTTTGGAGCAAGGATGCAGTCGTAGGAGGACGGTCACCTCCCCGCAGATGCAGGCCTGCTCCCGAGCACTGGCTCAGCTGGATTCACGTGTTGTTGGTGCGGGACTATGTGCGATTTTATGTGATGTGCTCTGCTCCCGTGTGTTTGGGGAGGCACCGTCTCTCTGTGCACAGAGCTCTGAGTGTTAAACACACCATGACGCACATGCACAGATAGCCACAAGCAGCCCTACACGGTCACAGGGCTGTGGTGGTGCTGCAATGTCAGTTTGTGGCTTTACAACCTCGTAAAGGTTGAGGGACAGGTGAGGTGGAGTGACCATTCATGGTCACGTTTCCTAAAAACAGGAATTACTTTGTGTAAGATGAAAACTTCCATGACATAAATACGTATTTAAAGCACAATTAAGAATCCTGGTGGGTGGATTTTGTGCATAAGCAACGGGCTCACAGGAGAGGGGGGTGCCCCCCGGGCCACCTGCTGGTGCCAGAGTGCTGTGGGAAGCACCAGGCCACAGAGAAGACTTGCATGGCATATTCCACATTTGGGGGCCTCTCCTGGGCCCATCGCTTCTGTTCTTGCAGGAAAGGGCTTGTGGGGGGCCTTGCAACCCCAAATAGACCCAGCCGCTTCTGTCTGCGAGTCGTTTCTGTATTTCTGAGAGGGACCCACTGGCTTTCCTCACAACCCGTGATGCCAGACATGACTTGGTTCAGTTCGTTGTCTACCCTTGTGTGAGTATTTTTGGCGGGCCTCTCCCCTCGCTCTGCTGACAATGGACCCCCCATGCATCCCCCCTGGGGTGGTGGTGCCCTGATCCCTGTCTGCCATGTCCCAGAGCAGCCCTGGGCAGGTGTCCCTCCAAGACTGAAGGTGCTGGCGGTAGGGGGCAGCAACAGGGCGGCATGTGGGGAGGAAACCCGGGTAGACACCAGGCCAGTGGGCTGAGCAAGCAGGGGCAGGTGGGGGAGATGGGGTGGTGGGGCGCGCCCAGGAGGGAGAGGCAGGTGACCCAGGCCATGGGGAGCTGGCTGACTTGACCTTGTGTAGGGAAGGGAGGTGGCCTGGGGGAAGGGGCTGGGCTGAAGGAACCTCAGGGTGCATGGCCTGGAGGGACCAGGCTTGACCTCAGGGCCCCGCAGGGCAGGGCCTGGCAGGAGGGGCGTCCCTTCCTGGGGGGCTCTCTTTGCAGTGCCAGGCCTGAGAGCTGACCCGGGAGCCCTAGACCTAGACTGGGAGGCCCCCAGCCGGCCATGGTGGCTGTTCGCAGAGTGCAATAAGCGCCTCATGAGAGAGGTGGCTTGGTTCCCGTTTTTAGGAAATGCGGTCATGGAGTGTTACCCCCTGTGCCTCACGGAGACCCAGAACTTACTGGTCTCAGGATGGGGGAGCAGAAGCCCCTGGCTGGGTCCCCTGGTGGCCGCCCGCCCCTGGCAACCACCATTCTGCTGTTTCCATGGAGTTTGACTTTATTTTTTTAGATTCCCCATGTGAGTGATAACTACACAGTGTTTGTCTTTCTCTCTCTGACATATTTAATATAGCAAATGCCCTCAGTTATACACATGTCACAAATGTCAAGATTTCCTTTTTTCTTAAAGATTTTATCTTTAAGTAAACTCCACCCCCGACGTGAGACTCAAACCTACAGCCCGGGGATCAAGAGTCGGCCGCTCCGCGGACTGAGCAGGTGGTGGTCTGTTTCCCGTGCCTGAAGCCTCCCGTAGATCACACGTCTGCCTCGTGCATCTGTTGACAGACACGCGATGGCCCCGTGCGGCGGCTATGTGCTCCACCGCGTCCCTTTCACACCGATCCTGTTTCCGTTAGATACGCGCCCAGACACGGGACTGCTGGACCATGTGGTTGTTCAGTTTTAATTTCTTGAGGATCCTCCGTGCTGTTCTCATAGTGGTTGCACCAAATACTATGGTTTCTTAAAATTAAGACCACAGCTTGGTCTTGGACTCACCTCATGTTTTATTTTCAGACTAAATATCTTCTCATCCGAATTGAAACCCCAAATAGCTTTCTGGTTTGAGAATAAGGCTCGTGTTGTTGAAGCTCGTTCTGGGCCACCGTGTCCTTACTTTAAATATACGATGTATTCATTTACTATCGTGAAGGAAAGCGTTGTGCGGTGTAGGCGTGAACCCCTGGCCCGGGACGAGGACCCGAGGTCAGCAGTTAAGAAACCACATACAGGACACGGAAACCACGCAGCAGAGGCAGGTGGTGTCATTGGGTGAGAGCCCACGCGACAGCACACGTGATGCTCGCTGAGCGTCGGTTCGGCCGGGTGGCGGGAAGGACTGGCAGAGGTGCCAGCAGGTGGGTTGGCGTGCACAACAGTCCTTTGCGCCCCACATGTGTCGCTCAGCTTTCCACATTTTTTTTTGGTTGGTTTAATCACATGTTTTTTTATGATGCTGATATATCTATTTTTAAAAATCAGGCCAATTTGGCATGTTCTCAGGTGAAGCTCATTTCACATACTAATATTTTCTACAGAGCAGAGACCCTTGTAATTCACGTTTTGGTCCATTTCTTTAGTCTTTTACACAAGGGAAAATGCTGATGAGGTGGATATGTGAAGAATTAATTGTTGATGGGCTTGCACCCCGAGACACCTTGGCCGCAGCCCTGCTTCCAAGTGAAATGCTGTGTGTGGGTCTTCAGCGGTGCCCACATGTGCAGAGCAGAGGCAAATCGAAGGCCCTCATTTCTATGACTGGGGCATGTGTCCCGTATTTATTCGAAGAGTTAAAAAGTGTAATTTATTTTATTTGAATTTTCCATATTATTGATGCCGTTCGTTCTTTCAGTTTGCTCTTACTATTTCTTTTTGATCAGATTGTTGCCTGCTAATTGTGCTAACTGTACGTGTGCGAGGCTCTGGCACACACACTTCAAAATTCTAGTTTCTTGCTGGGAACTGTCATTATAATTCATATTGGAATTAGTTGGGATTGTTTTCCCACTAGTCACGTGGCGCCAGAATCGTACAAAGACTTTGTAAACACAACTATATCAACCCTTCCTAGTCCACGTTAAACACACATTGTAGTCATATCAATGAGAGAGATCATTTAGTTGCTATTATTTTGTCACAATGCACCAATTTTGAAGAGAATTAAAGCAATATCGCAGTGTGATTTTTTAAAAAAAAACAAACCACCAAACCTTAAATGTGATTCTTAAAGGATCAGCCAATGCATTTTTTGAACCGATGCTTCTGTGCTTGTGTCACGGGTGGCCTCCACCTTCTCTCACCTGCATCCTCGCAGCCTCCGTGCGTTGCTTCCAGGGAGGTTGTGTTAACCCGCTGTGAATGATCTTGCAAGATGCTGCCGCGTTTATGGAAGGGAGCGTGAGGGTCCCTGCAGCTGCTGGGCTGGTGGCTCCTGCAGGCCTGCACACGGGGCACTCATGGTCCCCACCTTGGGTGTCCCGTAGAGCCGCGAGTGCCTTCCAGCAGAGGCCTCAGGACCTTTGCAGCTGGGATGAGTCTTAGGTGAAACAACCAAGGGGAGCTGATCTCTGGAGGCTTCTTGCTGAATGGTGCATTTTTCCTGCACTCGGGGCAATCCTGCCGAGGGGCTCATTGGGGGAGCGCGTGTTTTTTTTTTTTTTTTTTTAATCACAAACCCTCTCCCAGAGTGGAATGGTCCCAGGCCAGATTTCTTTCTTGTACACCTCGCAGCACGCTTTCTTTGGTGGTGGTGGTGGTGGGGAGGACCTCCCCAAAATCCCAAGAGAAAGGTTTGTGCTCGGGGCTTCACTCTGTGCTGTGCATCGGGAGAAACTTGTTGCTGTGTGTCGCAGTTAGACGTAATTAGGTTTCCAGTGTTTGCCTCCGTTGGAGGCGGCCCTGGTCCCCCGGTGCCTGTGAGGGTGAGAGCAGCCCCAGAGTCACCACCTCGGGAGGGCCACACGATGGAGGAGCAAACTGTCCTCTGTTACGGGACAAGTAAGTGGCAGCTGCATTGATCCGAACACAAATTATTGATTTATTTGTAGCTAATTGGACAAAACCAGTTTTATTTTGTACCACATGGGTTTCTCAGGAGAATAAAAGCACATTTATTTGTGGTCGTTCTGAGCTCATCGTAAGAGTGGATCAATTATCTTTGGAAGGATCAGAAAAGGCTAACCGGCGCGCTGTGGCGTTTGACAGGGGATGCTACTCTGTGAGAACACACTGGTCACCCTGAATGAGTTTCCCGCCATCCGCGGTGCTGAGTGGACACAGAGATATGTCACATGACACCACTTCCGAGGGTCTGTTGGGGTCTCACCAGCCGGGGCTGCTCATCCAACCCTGTCAGGCGAGGACTTCCCACATGCGGGTAACAGGTGCTGAGTCTGCTCCACGTGGCAGCCCCGTCCCTGGGGGATGAGCTGAACTCACCAGTAGGAGTTGAATTGAAGCTTCCCCTTCGTGGGTCGCTAGGACCTGCCTGCCTGCATGTGGACGGGCTGCTGAATCTCCACTGCTTCTGGCTCAGCCAGGGGTGGCCCAATGCCCCCATACAGGGCTGGGTCTCCCAGATGGGAGCGGAGGGACTGTGATGCCGTGTGGGGAGTGGTGAGCAAGGGACTACTGGCCAGGCTGGCGGTGCCCACTCACCAAGTGGGCGGGAGCAAGGATGCTGTGTCCCGTATTGTCTTGGGGAGACTGCTGTGCTCTCGGGGGCAGAGGTGCAGGGGCCCAGGCAGGTCACCCAGGCCTGGATGGTCCCTGGGAATGGTCTCCACGGTGGCTCGGCACACACGTCCATCCTGTCAACCCTGCCAGTGGGCGCCTCAGTGAATCAACTTTTTCTGTAGGTCGGACAGATGCGGAGTCCCGTGGGAACCATGACTCTGGCTCTAGCTGGCATTTGCAGTAACTTGGAACTAGCTCCGGACGCTGCCCTGCTTCCTGGGCACCTTCCTCACTCTCAGCCATGCACCCCTGAAGATCCCGCCATTGCCGCGCTGGCCCCTCCACGTGGCCCAAGCCCCTGCCCTACACACTTGCAGACCTTTGGCTGTGGGCGGGGGTCGTGCTCTGTCTTCTGCTCTGTCGAGCACCCTGGCGCATTCTTGCTGCAGAATGAGGCTCCCCCGAGGAGGACTGAAGCTGTCTGTGAACAGAAGAAGTGTGGCCTTCTCGTTGTCATCCTGGCATCCCCGGCCTGCGCGTCCCCACTCAGCGAGTGCTCACACACATCCCCACGTCTCCACGCTGCTGTCTCGGGGATTAGAGACACAGAGTGCACGGGGCTCACCTCACCACCCATCACCACCCACAGGCAGCTCGAGGCATCAGAGGCCAACACAGAGAATAACAACAAAACCTTGACCACAGAGGTGAGTGGCCAGGTGGGCGCCTATGTCCTGTGCCTCATAAAGGCCAAGCAGCCCCAGCATTTGATGAGTCACCAATCCCTTATGCCACTGCCAGGGGACGTGGGGCAGCCCCTTAGCCCTGCAGTGTGTCACCAGGAGGCTGGGAGCTGCAGGGGGAGGGTGGGGCCTCCAAATTCGCCAAATTAAAGTGTAGCCAAACGAGGGAGCTAAATCGAGTGTGCATCTTACCTTATCTGCTCTATATATTTATGTTTTAGCTACATGTCCTTGTAAGCAAGATGCCCTCATAATCTGGAAAGAGCACGAGCTCTTGGGTCTCTCTGGTGTTATCATCTTGCAGCTGTGATGTATGGAATAATCACAAAATGCAATCAGAGCTCTCAGGTCACCGCAGAATTGGCATACTGCACACATCATAAATGTCTACTTGACTTTTAATTAAACGGCTTCTCCTCTGGGATTTTTAATCACTAGTTTGGGTAAATGGGCTGCATCATGACTGGTCAGGTCCTGGGAGGCTGGGAACCTGTACCTGCTTGCTTTGGAGTGGGAGGTGGAGGGCAGGGGTGGGGGTGGGGCACGTCCGCCTTAGCGTGTGGTGACAGTGACTCCTGGCGAGCCACACATCTCCACCAGTGCATGATGGGGTCCTGGCAGGGCTGTGAGGAGCTCCCCACTGGCGGCACAGCCTGACCACCCAGAAGCCCTCTGCTGTGGGCCACACTTGCACAATTTTAGCAGGAAATTCACAGAAGGGGCGGGCAAATTATGTTTTTTTAAAAACATATTTTCATTTCAAATTTTGTCTCTTCCTTGTAAGCTTCAGAAGGTCATACACGTCTTACTACTTCACTGGATATAATTCCGGAACACTGAGGAATAACTAGCCGGGATGTTAGTTACTACCATGGCTTAGACATCACATTTTTGGCCATACTTTATTTGGGAATGGTCAAGAGCTTATTTATTTATTTATTTTTTTAAGAGAAGAGAACTATGTATATATTAGTGGTCGGTACCCGGTCACAAGGGCTCGGCTGTGACTTTCCTATTTGGCAGAGTTCCTCTGTGTTTTGAATGGTCAGCATGTCACAGCTGGGGGTTTGTGGGTCAAGGAGTTTGAAAATACTATAGCATGTAACTTCTCCTATTAGCAGTTTTCTTTCTTTCTTTTTTTTTTATTAGCAGTTTTCAAGTCTTTTTCTATGTCAGTTTGTTCGCTATTCCACGGAAGGCATCTTCCTCCAGAGCAAGTAGATCTCGGGGGACCTTGGGCAGCGGGGTGTTTGTATTCCTTGCTGTCAGCTTGCAGGTTTCCTTCCTTGGCACAGGCTCATATCTGCAGCAGGTGCTCCCCAAGGGCCCCGAGCTGGAGGCTGATGTGGCCGCAGCCTCCCAGGGTCTCCATGAGGCTGGCCCTGTTGTCCATGCCCATTGGCAGTGGGCAACAGGCAGCGGTGCCAGCGAGGGGGGCTGTGGCAGCATCACCAGAGAACTGCCCAAGTGGAGCTTTCTTCTTGTGGGTGAGGATGGGCTGCTGCTGGGGAGGAGCCCACGCAGGCATTGGGGGCCGCTGAGCAAGAGCCATTTCTGGGGGAGGTCAGGGCCGCTGTTTCATGACCTGACCCTTTAGACGTGCCATGGAATTCTGTGTTGAGCGACGTGGAGTGGGGGGACAGGCAGCCAGTATGTGGACAGAAGCACATGACACTAGCATCGGGGGGGTGTTCCTTAGTGGCCCCGTGCTAGAACGTGCAGAGATGGTGGCAAGAACCGGGCACGTTTGGCAGGCAGTGCAGTTGGGGCTATTCATAGGTGTACGACAGTTTTGTGGTCTTGTATTGGGGTGGTTTGCTCTTAGCAGGCGCATCCACGGGGTAGGAGTGATGTCACATCAGTCAGATGTAATGGAAAATCCATAATGGGGTTTAGGCACACTGAGACCATCTATAAGGATTTATGATCTTTCTTTTTATTTCAGGTAGTATATGAATTCTGCATTTCGCTGGGGATGATTCACAGCACAGCTGAGGCGATTGCTTAGGAGGACAGTGTGGGAGGTGTGGGCCTAGGCCTCTCCAGGCACTGCAGGCCACAGATCGATATATTACAGATATTGCCATAAATGGAGAGGATGGCTCAGATAAATCACACCACTTCCCCACCTCAGGGGAGCAAAGGGATGGGACAGGAACCGTGCCCACGGGACTGTTCTTGGAATCCATGTCCACTGACCTTGGGCGGCCTGATAGCCAAGCCCAGCAATGCTTTGGCGTTGGGAACACCCACGTAACCAGGTGAGTGCAAGGGGCCAACATGGTGATGGGAGCTGGTCTGACTTAGGACCTCGTCCAGTTTCCTCGGAAAGTCAAGGTAATCATGAAGTTTTATCTTTCCTTTGCAGCTGATGTTTCAAATACAGCAAACATGGGAAACTTCTCAGACTGCAATTCTAATCTGCCTCTGACAGCTTGGAACCAGATTTTCTGTCTGCCTGAGACACACAAGGGCGGACGGCACAGGCAATCCAGTTGCAGATGTTGCGGCCGCGTGAGGTCAAGTACACCTACTTACCGCTTCCATCCCGTGTGTCAGCGGGTTAGCTCAATGCCATGCGGTCGTCACTGAAGCTGTGACTTAGTGGGAGGTGGGACATAACGTGGACTCTCATACCAAATTCTGAATGGACGGTTTATGTAGCAGATCTCTCTGGGCCATGAATCCTGAAGAACGTGCCAGCCTCCTGCCTTTATAGACCAGGAGGTCGGAGGGCAAGTGTTTACTCACAGTCACCCAGCAATTAGCATCATGTGTTTGCTGCTGTGGACGGTGGTGACAACTGTCCTTGAAAGTCTGCTTCGGAGGGTCCTGGACGTACTGGATGGGCCGCCCCAATCACCCTCTCCTGACCTGCTCCCCCGCAGATAAGATTTCCTAACATCTTGTTAGGAAATCACTTTCATGTTCACAGGTAGCAGGAATTAGTACTTCAGTCCATCTTTCTGGGAGACACGGTCAACACACTGTGATAATGCTGCCATCCCCAAAATTAGGAATATCACACACACAGTGACATTTGTGAGCAGATGACTCCTGCAGATGCAGGGTTCTGTGTGTGAAACCAGGCTGCTGTTTAGGAATTCAGGGATTTCTCACCCGGGGGCAGAATTTCTCAATAATAGGATGGCAGGCACTGTGTGTGCAGCTACCAGTGGTCACAAGTGGCCATGTCCTGTGCCCAGAGCAGCCCACAGCTATGGGGTGTGGTTCCTGCCAGGACTGTCCTCGGTCCCATTTAGCTGGGGTGACATGGGTCACCTGGTGGTCACCTAGCGGCCAACGTGGCTGGGGAGCAGAAAGTGCCAGGCGGGTCCCTCCGTGTGCCTGGAAAGCAGAACCAGATCACTGAGGGGTGGTGACAGTTACTCGCAAAGATGGAAAAAATAATAAACAATAACGGGGCCAACATTGAGGATGGGGAGCAGAAACAGGCCCAGTCATAGGAAATAGCATCCATGCAGAGCCCATGCGGGTGCGCCCAAGCAGGGGAGAAGCTAGTGGACTCCGGCAGGGTATCTGTGAGTCGGACAGGGATGCTGCTGTTTTTGGGCTGGCCTCAGAGAGTGGTTCAGTTCCTGCTTGTTCACGATCCACAAAGTCCTGCCCACGCTGCTTTCTGCGGTGTCAACAGAGCAATGGGAGGTGTGGTGGGGCAGACACCACATTCAGGAGCTGACTTTTTCCCAAGCTGTTTTACCAGGGGCTGGTAATATGAGCCAATAACATTATGCATGGGCACTAAACCACTGAGCCACCCGGGCTGCCCCAACATTATGCATGGGATGATGGAACCACCATGTGCGAAAATCCACCTCCACTCTGGGACTTCTGTGCGGTCTACAGCAGTGGCGATTACTCAGGCAATCAGACGGGGTTTCTGTCCACACCCCACATCCGTGTGGCTTCTCTGGAGTGGTCCTCCACTGGGAATGACATGAGCATGATTTCCCAGAAAGCGCCCCCCTCCCCAGTGCCTAGCCCTGGGTGGGAGCAGAGGCAAGTCCGGGTGGTGGACAGGCTGGTAGCAAGTACCCAGCGTGGGTTGAAACCTACCCCGTCCCCTGGATCTGCACCCTGCTTCACCTCTGAGTCCCAGGCCACAGACGTGCCACGGCTCCTCCAGGGTGACTCCTGTGTCTGTGAGGGATGTTATTGACCTCCGGCCGGTGAGGCTGCTCAGTACATTTGTCTGGGACTCAAAGGTACTTGCCCTACTCCAAGTCAGGAAATTTAGGGCAAAACCTGGGTGCATTTCCCACCACAGCACATGGATAATGGTATCCTCCCAAATACAACGATCGAGGCCAATGATGCTGCATTCCCACTGAGAGGTCTTGGCAAATGCATTTCATTTTGGAAGGGGCTGGGTCTGGTTCAGGGTTCTGCGGTAGTGAGATTAATCTGCTTTTTCAGGTTACTGTCCAGTCAAATGCACAAGCATAATACAAGGACTGCAAGCCCACTGAAAATGGAATTGTCCTCTTCGTCCACCCCTTACGTTGTGTACCTTTCATCCTTGGGTGACGTGTGGCTGACAAGAACGATGGAGGGGCCACTGAGCATTATTTTCTGTTTCATAATTCAACCACATGCGCCAAGGGATGAAAACAGGCTTTTTAGGTGGGACTGAGTTTACTGCTTTTCCTATAAAATAATGTCCAGGAATTTAGCTTCAGGCTTTCTTCTCTGATATAGGAGACTGGGCCCAGAATACATTTTTTTGGACATCCATAAAATGCACAGTCCTTTTGACTACAGAAACCTCCTGGCAAGATCCCTGCTCACTGTCCATGCCTGTTGGCCCTTCCTGGCGTCCTCCCTTCCGCACCTGCTCTTCCACACACCGTTCAAGTGCCCTTTTCATCTCGGAGACCCAGAGGCTATGGCTGTTGGATGCTGCCTGTTCATGTCCCCATAGCATGCGAGGACAACCCTCAGGGTGTCCACAGGATGACCCTCTGCTGCACTGTGGGCAGCTCAAGGGTGGGTTTTTGGTTCATTTCTGGGACCAACCTTGGGCTGGGGAGGGGTCATGAGAGCCAGCTTTCCTGTGTGCATCCCCGAAAAGAAACTTTATGGTGAGCACCTGCTTCCCCTCCCCTCCCTTCCCTTCCCTTCTTCTTACTCCCCCTCACTGCCCTCCTTATTGCTGAAATTCCATACAATTTAGGGATCATTGAGTATAATAAAAAAAATCACAAATATGAAGTTAAAGGTAGTATATATTTGCTTTCTTTAATTTTTATTCCTAGGAAAGACATGGTGAGTGGGAAAATAATGAGTGATTTTGGGTTTCAATTAATACAAAAGTAATTTTATTCTCCCGAGATAAATATACAAATAAATGTGAAGGAAATAAAACACAATATTTAGACCCGATAATTCAAACAACTCAGAGTGATTATATTCCCATCAATATGTTAATCTGTAATTTGAAGTGCAAATATTTTCATATGGTCAATTTTGTGCCTTTCTGTTTGGAAGAATAATGTAAACGTTGGCATCTGAAGCAATCAGAAAGCACCCCCCCTCCCCGGTCCTGTAATAACACGCATTGTTCCTGTATAAATTGCTTAAACATGTGCAGGTGTATTCTCTAATAGACAGCCCTCTTCTATAGACAGATAGATGGGCATTGCTCTGTTTATCTTCATGGCTAGTGTGGGTTCCCACACCCCTGGCTTTTGCACTAAAAGATTAATTGACTAATGGTTAACCGTTGGGCTATCCTGAACATTGTTCTGGGGCTTTGCTTCAATTCTCTGAGTTAAAGAAAAAATCCTTTACAACAATGTTATTAATGTGATAAAAAGAAATACTTGTTAATAACTAGATAATTTAAAGAACTTGGGTTCATCCATCTGTTAATCTCGGTTGTGATTAAGGAGGAAATCCTAATGCCCATTATTTCTAATGACAAGACCAAGCAGGCTTAAAGCATTAGCTGGCGGAGGCCACAGAGAAGAGGCGATGAAGAATCTCAGCAATCTTGGCCACAATTGAGGAATTGGCCCGACCTCCACACAACAAAAGTGATACAAAAGAATTACACCCTCACTAAAGTCTATTTCCTCGTATAATCACACAAAATGATTTTTCTTAAATATGATAATAAATCACAGCAAAAAATCAATGTGGCAGGGCCCAACTGCTATGGCCTGATAACGCATCAATCAATATTTAGTATTTAGATTTTAATTAATACATAGCCATGCAGAGGCTTTTTAAGAGAGAAATATTATCTCAGATAAAAAATCCGGCACTGTTAGCATGCAGAAGCTGTTGCTCATATCTGTCATTGATCAATCTGCTGGCCCCGTGATTAAAAAGCCTGCAAAATATCACACAAGAGGGTGAAACAGATTGAACCAAGGGGAGAGCACGGTGGGAGCTGGGTCCAGGTGGCTGCCGTGCAGGGCACAAGAAAAGCAGTGCACAGATCTGAGCTGCCGGCCGGGCAGCGACCCCTGGAACAGGTGCACACAGCCCTGGGGGTCTCGCTGCTGCGTCAGGATCACGCGACCCAATGTCGCGTGCCATCATTCTCCTCATCTCGCTAATTGTAGTTTTGGATGAAAGTTCTTTTGATGATAAGGAATTTGAAATAACCTGATGTGAGGGGATCATGTTCATTTCAGCAGTACTTTCTTTTCATTTCTTCCATTTCTCCTGACGTGTCGTGAATGACATGGGCTGCCGAAACAGAGCCTGCTCAGACACGTAGAGATGCTCCTTTCCAGAGCTCTGAAGGGAATAGCCTATTTCCCAAATTCTGTTACAGCCTGTGCTTCCCCCTTCCACCATGGGCCACCTGCCTACCACCTCCCTTCCCGGGTCCTGCAGCGAACTCTGAACCGCCAGCTCGCAAAGCCCGGATGGCCAGGCTTCCCAGAAGGTGGAAAATGCTTCTAGGTCTAGCAGTTCATGCAAAACACACAGACAAGCAGGGGAGATGGAGCATGAGTTCCTGGGGTTTCTTAGGAAGAGAACCTAAGAAGACGGTGGCTTGAGCTTTGGAGCTTTTTACGTTTTTCTTATTATCTATCTATCTATCTATCTATCTATCTATTTATTTATTATTTATTTATTTAATATTTTGAGAGAAGAGAAGGTGGGAATGGGCAGAGGGGGGAGAAGAGGGAGAGAGAATCCCAAGCAGACTCCATATCCAGCACAGAGCCCGACGTGGGCCTCCATCTGAAGACCCTGAGATTATGACCTGAACTGAAACCACACGCTCAACCAACGGGGCCACCCAGGCGCCCCCACATTTTTCTTTTTGATCAGCTCCCTCATAGAGTCTCCTATCCCTGTTTTCTTCTGCCTATTATCCCATTTGATGTGACTTTTCCCCTGCCATGGAGAGTGATGTGCAACTGGTTGAGTCAGGGCAGCCCTGTCTATGCAGCAAACGCAGAGTTTGGAAATCTTGCCCATGTGGGTGACGTTGATGGGGCTTGAGAGAAGATATGTTAAAGATGGCCCAATCCTCACCTGGGCTTGGACTCCCTTCTCTTCTAGCTACACGTGGCTCCCCATGGAGGCTGGCACCAGACAAGGTGGTTGATGTGTGGAGGTTGTCTACAGTGTCGGCCTTACATGGGTGCCGTGCTGACAGAGGAGGCACCAGGTCATTGGGTAGGACATGGGTGGGGGCAGGGGGACATGGGTGGGGGCAGTTACAATGACGTAGTCTCTGACACCCAAGCAGATTCCACGCATGCAGCTGTATGTTGAGGGTTTTACCAACATGGAGGCTCATGAGTGAGACCGTGTCTAGTCTCATCAGCTGAGAGCAGTTTCTCGAAGCCACAGGTTCATGGTGAGGCTCAGATTAAACAGATACAAGACAGAGTGTCCAAAGACTCTTGTGACCCTGGAGACATGAGACAATTCTGAGTTTCCAGGTCTTTTCTGGTACATGGCCTTTGCTTTGGGAATTAAGAGGCCCTATTCTATGTTGAGGTCAATGACCATGAGGAGCGAAAACAAACTTAATTTTCTGAGACTAAAAGTTAATGGGATTGTCATCTGGGAAGGAGTCACGGGGGAAACTGGGTTCAGAGACAGCCAGTGGCTCTAATCCCTGGGTTTCCACCGAAGTCCTGGTGGAATCTTCTTCTTCTTCTTCTTCTTTAGATTTTATTTATTCATTCATGAGATACACACAGGCAAACACACACAAACAGACAGAGAGAGAGGCAGAGACACAGGCAGAGGGAGAAGCAGGCTCCACACAGGGATCCTGATATGGGACTAGATCCCAGAACTCTAGGATCATGCCCCAGGCTGAAGGCAGGCACTAAACCACTGAGCCACCCTGGGATCCCAGTCCTGGTGGAATCTTCTGAAATGGAGACACAACCAAACCAGGGTATCTGGGGCAGAGGCTTGGAGACCAGGCTTTAGGCTCGCTAGGAAAAAGCTGGGTCACTGAGCAATTAGGGGATGATTGAGTTTTCACTTATTAGAACCATATGTATCAAAGGCTGACCTATTCCCACATTTTGACCTAATAATTCCATCTCTAGGACTTTATCCTAAGAAAATGATCAGATAAATGTAGATATTTGTGTGTCAGGATATTTGCTGTAGGGATCCCTGGGTGGCGCAGTGGTTTGGCGCCTGCCTTTGGCCCAGGGCGCGATCCTGGAGACCCGGGATCGAATCCCACATCAGGCTCCCGGTGCATGGAGCCTGCTTCTCCCTCTGCCTATGTCTCTGCCTCTCTCTCTCTGTGACTATCATAAATAAATAATTTTTTTTAAAAAAGGATATTTGCTGTAGAACCCGTGAGTGCATGAAGGTGTTTCCCCGCCACCACACGAAGTTCAGGCCCGCAGACACCTGCGTTCAGAATACTTAGACGTTGTAAACGGTGATCTTAATTCTGTGAAAAATGAGAGAATGAGAACACCCTGAAGCATGTACAATTTCTCATGTAGACATTTTGGATGCATCATGATATTTTCTCGGAGGCAGGAAGGGCAAGATGACCTGGAGTGCTGTGGTTCAGGTTCAGAGTGGATGGTCTGGGGGCTCCAGCCCTCGATGGTGTTTTCCGTAGCTTGTCCCTCCTCACGCCTAGAGCACCATGATCTCTGCGTTGATCCAGCCTGAACCACGTCTCCTACTGGTGTCACACGTCACCGGTGACCCGTTTCCTGCCACCTTCATTAGACCGAATATGTGAAGATGTGGCTGACTTAGGCACGTCCTGCAGGAGGGAGGTTGGTGTGAGCACATAGGCTCTGTTATGGGGTAAACTGAAGAAAATGCTGTAGTTATGTCCCTAAAGGGTTATCACCCGAACTCTGTTACGGTTCATGGGGGTTCTACTTCCCTGAGCGACTCACACGCAAGAAGGAAGGAGTGGTTTGCAGAAAAGGCCTCTGTAGGCGCCCAGGACGTCACAGGGGGACAGAGTGACTCTGTACTTGCATTAGAAATGGCATCTTTTGTTCTTTTTCCTCCTTCTTTCCTTCCTTCCTTCCTTCCTTCCTTCCTTCCTTCCTTCCTTCCTTCTTTCTTTCTTTCTTTCTTTCTTTCTTTCTTTCTTTCTTTCGCAATGATCAAATCAAAACAAATTCATGTGGTAGAACGAGCACATCTTTACAGATGAAAAGCCCTGGAAGGAAGCATATTTATTTGTGAAATAAAACCAGCAATCCCACCCCTGAGATTTATAAAAACAGCCACTGTAGTGCACGTTTGCACATCTGATTTGTGAGGGGTTTATGACGTCATGATTAAAAGAATTCACTGATATTTGTGGAGGTGGGAGTTCTGCAGGCTGTAGACACTGGGCCGAAGCCATGTAGGGCTGGGTCTGCCTCCCGGAGGGGACAACGGGGGGCAGGCCACTCTGACCAGGAACTCTTTCCTCTCCCGGGACCCAGAAATCACCTTTTTTTTTTGAAATTACTATTTTGGACACGTGTGCACTGGGATTCTGACTCCCGGGTACCAGGGCCTGACTCCTGCTGCCCAGCAAGGTTTCCACGAGATGCAGCCAACACTCCATGGATCCAATGACTTCAAGTTTGGTCTTGGCTGTGGCCACACCCCATTCCCGACAGCGGCTGGGGACGGAGGACACACAGGTGACTCCGGGCTTTCCATCTCGCTTGCTCCAGGGACACAGACACAGAGAACCTTTGTGTCATTTCACAAACATCCATGTCCAGTTCTCCCATGGGGGGCTATCGGCAGGGAGAGCCACGCCCTTGCCCCGTGCCCTGCCCATCTCCCTGCCCCCTGCCCCTGCCCTGTGCCCTTACCCCGTGCCCCTGCCCTGTGCCCCCATCCTGTGTCCCTGCTCTGTGCCCCCACCCCATCCCTCTGCCCCGTGCCCCTGCCCCGTGCCCCTGCCCTGTGCCCCTGCCCCATCTCCCTACCCCGTGCCCCTGCCCTGTCCCCCTGCCCTGTCCCCCGTCCTGTCCCCCTGCCCCATTCCCCTGCCCTGTGCCCCTGCCCTGTCCCCCTGTCCTGTCCCCCTGCCGCATTCCCCTGCCCCGTGCCCCTGCCCTGTCCCCCTGCCCCATCCCCCTGCCCTTGCTGCCTCCAGACGCACATAGAGGCTGGGGGGCCAGCAGTTCTGCCAGAGAGCTTTGGGAGAAACGTGAATTTGGGAGAACTGGTGAGTTTGCCTCTTCTCATTCCTTTTATTTTATTTTATTTTTTAAGATTTTATTTATTTATTCATGAGAGACACAGAAAGAGAGAGAGGCAGAGATACAGGCAGAGGGAGAAGCAGGCTCCATGCAGGGAGCCCGATGTGGGACTCGATCCTGGGTCTCCAGGATCAGGCCCTGGGCTGAAGGCGGTGCTAAACCGCTGAGCCACCCCGACTGCCCTTCTCATTCCTTTTATGCCAGGACACAGGAGAAGAGCCACGCAGCGGGGTGGAAATGTCCGCTCTTGTGAGGCCCCCGTGGTCAATGAGCCTCGAAGTCTGTGAGAGCAGAGACGTGGCCGTGGTAACATGCGTCAGCAGCAGCATCCTTACGTCACTCATGCTCACCTCTGCATACCACGGGCACGCTTTGTTTTGTCTTATTTTAAGATTTTATTTATTTATTTGAGAGAACACACGTGTGCATGTGCAAGAGAGAGCACAGCGGGGGGGGGGGGCGGGGGCGCAGGAGGAGAGGGAGAAGCAGACCCGGGACTTGACCCCAGGACCCTGGGATCATGGCCCGACTTGACGGCAGAGCTTCACCAACTCAGCTGCCCAGGCATCTCCCACAAGTACATTTAAAATCATACTTTAAAAAAAATATGAAATGCTTCCTGGATTTAGACACTAGACAACGAGGTTGTAATCATTGGGAGTATCATTAATGGACTTGAGTAAATTGGCCATAAGGATCTTCCTGAGGAAAGGTTCCCCAGCCAGATTGCAAGGCTGGGGATACCCAGCATAGCCGTGGCCCTGTGAGCCCGGGCCTGGGATTCCGTCTGGGGAATAGCCCAGCCTGTGCAGTGGCAACGGTGGGAAGTCTAGTGGACACCCGGACACCAGGCTCCAGACTGGGAGGCTCTCCCCACTGGGTCCTCACGTGCGTGTACGCAGCTGACGCACATTTCCACAGACAAGCGTGTGACCCACACTTGAACCCGACGGGAGGGCCTGGGGGTGGGGTGGCTTGAAATGCAGCACGGAAGCAATGAGGCGAGTTGGAGACTTGGGTCTCCAACCTGCCGAGACAGGATGTTTTTCTTTTTCACAGAAGGTGAGAAGAGGGATGGTGCCTGGCCAGCGAGGCGGTGGCATGCCGTGTGAGGAGCGGCACCCCAGGAGGAGTGTCTCTCACCTTGTCTGCCCTCGGCAGATGTCAGGGAGGAGCTGCTGGTGCTGTGCAGGCCATGTGCTGCTCAGATAGTGACCCAGGGCTGGAGCCGGGGGACTTGAGGCTCGACGGCCTGGAAACACCTGTCCCACAGACGGAGGCTTTGGGGGGGCACCTAGGGACCCCACCTGAAGTGAGTCAGGGACAGAGGGTGTGGAGGCTTGCTCATCACTGGCCTCCACCTCCGAGGAGCCCTCTGGAGACACCCTGGGGCTGGGGCAGGTGCCTGCTCTGGCCTCGTTCTCTGCATTCCTGACTGTGCTCCCCTCTGCCTGGAGGGCTCACATCAGCCAGGCAGGGGGTTCAGAGGTGCGGGATTCAGAGGGGCAGAGCCAGGCACTCCCTGGCCCGGCCTCCTCGGGCCCTGGCCTTCCTGGGAGCAGCCACCAGTGCCAGGGCCTGCGCACCCAGCCCCACGCTCCTGAAGCAGCGAGTGTCCTGTGAGGGGGCAGCAGCAAGGACACCCGAGTTCCAGGCTCGTCTCCCCCAGGGAGTTTGGGGACTGCCTTGTGGACGCGGGAGCCGGCATGTGGTTTGGGGGAACGCGTCCCGCTGACCTGTACCCGTGTCCCTCAGTTTCCCCACAGCGGGGCCGATGTGCTTCTGATTCCTCCTTCGCGATTCTGAAGGTCCGCGGGAGCTGTCAGTGCGTGTCCGACGTTGGCTGTGTGTCACTTAACGGGGGTCATGGGTTTTGGCAGGAGAGGCCGCGGGGGCTGGGCTGTCCTTGCAGGTGGTGCACACTCCATCTGTCACCCCACTGGCCCCGGACCTGTGTCCAGTCCGTGTGACTCTGACTCGAGTCACAGGAAACGCTCATTTCCACGCTGCTGGATCACGTGTGGCAGCTGCTAAGGAAGCCACCTCTTCTCATAATTTTTTTTAAAAATATTTTATTTATTTATGATAGAGAGAGAGAGAGAGAGAGAGAGAAAGAGAGAGAGAGGGGCAGAGACACAGGAGGAGGGAGAAGCAGGCTCCGTGCTGGGAGCCTGACGTGGGACTTGATCCTGGGACTCCAGGATCACGCCCTGGGCCAAAGGCAGGCGCTAAACCACTGAGCCACCCAGGGATGCCCCTTTCCTCATAATTTGGCATATGAGGAGCACATACACTGCATGTTTACCCATCGACCCCATGGAAAGTTGTCCTTCGGTGACATGAAGGGCATATCGTAGCTCTCTGTGTGCATGGCCCGTGAGTGCGTGTGTTTGCACACAAGGGACAGAAAACCAACAACGCATGAGCACTTGTCCAGTTGGGATGCTCACCGCCCAGGTGCAGTGCGTCCTCTCCGTGGCTGGTGTGCAGACAAGGAGCGTAGGCTTGCTGAGGGCTGAGGGGGGTAAGCCCGAGCCCCTGTGCCCTGCTCTCCATGTCCGCGGCCTGGGCTGGTGCCGCTGCTTCTCGCACACCTGCGGCTGAAGCACCCACCGCCCTGTCTGCGCCGTCTCCTAGCACTCAGCCCGGCCCTTGGGGACACATGGCCCGTGTGCAGCCCCCTCCCCCTGCACTGTCCATGGAGAGCTAGAGGCTCCCAAGCCCGGGCAGGTTGGTGTTCCTTCCCCAGGTAATCAGAGGTACAGATAGAACAGAGCCTCTGGCTGACGGACGCCAGGTGGACAGGGCTGTTCATTTATGGGGTGCAGCAGGGCCGGCTGGGAAATTTTGGTCACTTTAATTTACCGTATCCAGCCTGCCTGCTGCACGCGGCGGCACTTTTATCAAGCCCTGTGAGGTGGTATTGATTTTTTTATTTTCTATGTAGGATAAGAAGACAGAGAGTTAGGCCAGGAGTGAATGAAGAACTTTCCTTGGATGGCCGTGGCTCTGCACCTTATTCCATCCTGTCGTCTATGCTTCAGATGAAGTTGGGCATCAAGGCTGCTGAGGGGACAGACAGGCTGCAGCACAGCAGCAGCGGGATGGCCTGAGGCGGACGGGGCAGAGTGAGGAGGCCCCGGGGGTAGGGGACAGACAGACGAGGAGGCTGGGGGGGGGGTGACAGACGAGGAGGCTGGAGGAGGGAACAGATAAGTAGGCGGGGGGACAGATGAGGAGGCGGGCAGAGGGACTGAGGAGGTTGGGAGCCCTGGAGCCCCAGGTCCAGCAGCACCGTCCTCATAGTCTGCTCGCCCCAGGTCTGCACATAGTGACTATGCAGCAGGACAGTTACCACCTCTGCCTGGAGATTTATTTCCTGAAATTAAGAAATGAACAGACACAAAATGACAACAAAACACGAAGGCTGCACACAACCCCTGTGTCCCTAGGTAATCTTCCTGTTTGTTCTTGTGACAGGATCCAGGTGTGAACCCCAACCCCAGGTGTGGACCCTGACCCGGGTGTGGGCACCAAACCCAGGTGTGGGCAGCATCCCTGTCAGCTGAGCTCTGGGAGGCAGAGGTGGCCCACAAGGGCCCTGGTGGCAGCACGAAGTGAGACCTTCTGTCCCCAGACCCTGTAGCGAGCGCAGGGCCCCCAGTCCTTGTTTCAGCACGCCAGAGTCTGGTGCGCATAATGGAAGGTGATGCAAAGCAGAGGCTCACCATGTGACCTCCCTGTGTGTTGGAGGGGACGGGGACATGGCGTAAGAACAGGATTCCAGGAGTCTAGCTGCCGGGTGTCTGCTGCTCTGTCGTTCACAGTGCCCCACCCCCTTGATACACCCGATGGAGATGGTTGCTTGCTCGAGCCTTCCTTCTTTGGAGCTGGGGATGTGCTGATGACGCGGGTGCCATGGGGACAGATAGCAGCACGGCTCTGACCTGCTGTGTGTGGCCTGACGGCGTCCTGCTCCCGCTTTCAGAGGCACGGTGAACCTCAGGACCATACTCGTCCCTGAGGCAGTAGGTGCACTCTCTTGGCTCCCGTACTGTCGAGGAGTGATGCTGTGGCTTAGCACAGACAACGAGGCACACATGTGGAAGATGGGGCAGAGGGTCCTGTGAAAGTAGCCTTGGAGTCACCGCAGAGCCGTGTGGAAAGAGGGACCCGGGGACTAGGGGCGGGCGGAGGGCCGGGCACACCATCCAGAGCAGGTGGGAACCTGCTGCCCCTGGGGCAGTGCTCGGCCTCCTCCAGACACTTCAAAGACCCCCGTTCAGCATGACCAGGTAGGACAACAGCATGCATAGGCAAGGGTGGTCTGGTTTGGGGGGGTCTGACCTGAGGAGCCGTGACCTCGTTGTGAGTGGGTTCCCCTGTGGTTTGGTCGTCACAGGAGGGAGACACTTCAGTCTGCTGGGTCATGGAGTAACTTGAGAGCCTCCAAAAACCAGCGTTTGTGAACATGGGCACACCCATGTCTTCTCTCCATGTCAATATCCTTCGTTTACATGACGGTGATTCAAATCCCCCCTCACACAAATCCAGGGCTTGTGCGTGAAGCCGGGTCCTCGTGCGCTCAGCTCAGGGACGATGTCGCTCACCTACACATGCAACTCAACCAAGCACTGGGTTTACTTTTACAACGTGAATTGTGTGGTCAACAGCGGGGTGGTGCTTGGATAGCACAGGTGCGTGCACAGTAATCTGGGAGCTGAATCCGTAGAGATCGTTCATTTCCTGGCCCTGCAGCTTCTGACTTCTGATGGCCCCTCTTTCGGTTCTGACCCTCACCTGCACTCGTAGGTGGGGCGGCTGTTTGCAGATGAGGCGTCCCCTGTGACTGTTCCAGAGCAGGTGCCTGGGGAATATCTATTGCTGAATAACTGGTGTGTGTGTGTGTGTGTGTGTGTGTGTGTGTGTAAATGATATGTAAGATTGAAATGTAAAATTCCCTAAAAAAAAGGATTTTGCTAATGTATGAAGTTGAATCAGAAGAGGCATGAACGAGACTTAGAATTAGGCCTGATGTTAATATCCTCGAGGCCAAACATGGCCATTCATGCCAGGCATCATATCCCCTTAGCATCTGCAACTTTAAATCTAATAATGTAACTTAATGCTTTAAAGAAAAACACCTTTAACCTCAAGGCTCTTCTTCTTCCGTTAAAATCAACAAAGGGAAGCTGTTATTGGCCGAGGATGACCTGGTGGTAACTTGCAGGAGGCGCCTATGTCGAGAGAGGCCCAACATGATTGGAATAAGGTTTCAGTGAAATAAAATTAATATGTGACTTTAAACATGGGGTTTGCTAAATGTGTCTATTTTGCAAAAAGATTGATGCCTCTTCCCATGAAACCCGGCCGAGTCTGCCTCACCCCGATTCTACCTAACGCTGTAAGGGAGGCTTTCATGGGCACTTAGTGGGCCTGGATGCTTCCTTGCTCTCCAATGCTTTCAATGCGGGGGGTAACCGGTACCTGAGGCCTCCCCGCCTGTCGGAAAGGGTCTCACGGCAGACGAGCTGTTGTTTGCAGAGCAGCTTTGGTGATGCCGTGCTGCTCACAGATAGGCCACATCAGGGCCCTTGGTTGCCCCCGCAGCACGCAGGTCCCCCCGAGAAGGAGGTGCATGTGTGGCTGTGGGTTCCAGGACCGCTGGAGGTGCCATGGGATGCACGGACCCTTCCTGACAGATGGACGGATGCTCTGGGAAGCAGTAACAATGGCAGGAGTGACATCGCAATAGTAAGTGGGGGACGTGGGATGGAGCAGAAAGACAGACTTTCCTAAAAAGGCATCTCTTCTTCCTCAGAATGCAGACATGAGCGTGTCCCTGGGACGTGCAGGGAGGAGACACAATGGAGAGTGATCAGGGATAGCGGCTGCAGTTCACCCGGGTTATTCCTAGGCAGCCACACAAAAACGTGATGGAAATAATTTAGACATATGGATAAGAGCCTTCAAAATCAATAGTGCTGCAAAAGATGAAGCATATGCTGATGCAATCAAACAGAATTGAATTTCATACAAATGTTAGCAAATCTATATCGGATTATCACAGGAAAACTTCATTTTCATTGATTTATAATGTATTATTATTGCCTCCACCAAACTGCCACAGACAGCCGTTTAGCAGCTGCCGAGTGCCTTAAGGGTAAATAAGAGATATCACTGATGGGGAGGCTCGACGATGTTTGGGGGGCCGATAACTCACGGGGATGGCAGGTGTGACACTAACGGCTCTTCCCTGTTCTTTCTGCCGCGCCACATCATTCTGGAGGACTTGGGTGAGCAAGGGGCTGCGTGTTGGTGGCATGTGCGGCCGGAGGGAGTTGGGAGGAGATGTCCTCACGGGGAAACAGTCAGTGGGCGCACAGCCAACCAGACAGCCGAGGGCACGCACACCTGGGGCTGCACCAAACCCCCATCTCTGTCCCCACCTCTGTGATGTGAACAAATCATGCCAAGGGTGTCATGTTTGAGGCCTTGTTCCCTCTGCAGGGGTCTGCGTGCTGCGGCCGTTGCTCCATCCCGCCGTCTCTCGGGCTCCAGGGCTTCACCGCCAGCGGCTGCGTTCCTACCAGAAAGCGGAGGGTCGGCCTTCTGGGTCGTGGAGTGGCAGGGCTGTGATCCTGGGAACAGAGGATGTGAACAGGGACTGTGTCTCCTGAAACACAGACACGGGATTAACAACAACGAGCCGGGTCATCACATTAAGACTTCAGCTTGCATAAAAAATAAACTAGGAATCTGGGTATTAATCGTGTTCCTTCATTGAAAGTAGGTTTTTTTACTGAAAAGTGAGACAAAGTTATCGTGTCTTAAAAGGTCACCTTTTTTGCAGTCTTTGGATCATGTGTGTCAGTGACACTGCACCTGCCGCTTGTGACAACTCTGGGTCCCTGCTTCCCTTTGTCTGGTGACTCTGCGGGGGTCAGAGGTCTATTTTGCCAGGATCCTCTCTGTTGAACGTTCAGAGAAGTTTGCTCGCCCTTTCTCACGCACTGTGGGGAAGGGCAGCGTGGCCAACCTTGGGCAATGCTAAACTCCAGCATTCAGTAGCTGCTCAGTGCCCACCCGGTGTGGATGCCACCGCAGGAGGAGGCACCCTCCGGTACTGCCCCTCTAGTGGCCACAATCTCAGGGCAACCTCAACGCTGATTTCGGTGGTCGCCCCAGGAGCCTGTCTGGGTGTCACTGGGTAAACACATGCTAGCTGGAGCTGCGGGTGCTCATGGGATGACCCGGGGCAGATGCTCTGTCCTCCCAGAGAGGAGACCATGAGAGGGCGAGGCTCACCACCTCCTCTTCCTCCTGGTTCCCCACCTCCCTCGTGTGAACACCAGGCAGAGGGTGGGCGGGCCTGTGCCCGGGTCAGGAGCCCCCTTCCTGCTGCCCACCTGGGAGAGGGGCCGCAGGGTAGCGTGGGACTGTTGCCACCTGTCTCACCTGCCCAGGAGAACACAGGCAGCCACACCCACCGCGCTTGGTGCCGGGGTCGTCTGGGGCCCGCCTACTCACGCTGCTCAGATGGACAGTGGGTCAGCTGTCCAGTCCTTGGAAGCCGGGCGCCATGCACAGCTGGGCGTGTGCCTCTTCAGTCTCACCGGGAGCATGATGGCCCTGGTCAGTTCTGGCAGAGCCAGATGCTTAGACCCAGTTTGGTTGGTCTGGGTCTCCTCCCCTGTGTCCCCTTTCTGCGGCCACGGTGCCTGGACACTGCTGCTCCCGGTGAACCTTGCTGGGCTGTCCCATGCCTACCATGTCCATGACCGCGCATGTGTCCTCCACCTGCCGGCAGCCAGCTGCCAGCCACCCCTCACACGCAGGACCTGCGGCCAGCAGGGGGTGTGGAGCGCGGCCTCAGCTCTGCACCCTCAGAATGCACCTCTGGCATCACAGGTAGGGGGTGTCTATCTAGATGGGCCCCCACCCAGCCCTGCCATGTTCGGAGACCCACTGGGGAGAACGCCATGGCTCCCTTGCTGTGCAGACACCCAAACCCCGACACAGCTGTCACCTGTGCCACAGGTTGTTCCCCCAGACCTAGAGTTCAGGACCATGGAGACCCCAAGGTCAAGACTTAGCTTGTCTGCTTGGTGTCTACATAGGTTCAAGGGTAAGATCTATACACAGAGAAGTGCACAGATCTTGAGTGTTGGTCTGAAGAATTTTCACAATTTCACAAGAACACTCAGAATGAGAACCAAACACTCACTCCGACCCCCTGAGAAGATTCCCATCAGCAGCTTTCCTGCCCCAAACAGCTCCTGACGTCTTCGAGGAGACCTGGCTGGGCCTGCCCTGGGCTGCATGTACTCATGCGTGTCCTCTCACCTCTGGCATCGACACGCAGCCTGTTTTTGAGACTCGTCCTTGTGGTTTTGTACATCAGTGCCTATTCCCTTTAGGGCCAAGTAATTTTGATCCTCTTCCCATTTCTCCTTTGGCTCCTTTTTTCTGGGGGGGGGGTGCTGAGGGCTGAGTGATAGTTTGAAGAACAGAGGATTGCAGGATAAACAAAGGGATGGGGAGAATAAAACCAGTTGAAGCCCCACATTGCCCCATAGTTACTGACGCGATGGTCACCCGTATTTAACTCACCTCAGTACGTCGGATTTCTCCTTCCTTCCTTCTTCTGCATCATGAATCATCAGTATCGTGTTACTCAGTGTGCTCTGAGCACCATCTGCTTTACTGCTGCCTGATTACAGAAGACTGAGAACACCAAGGAGGCCAAGTCCCAGCCCTGCCTTTGCAGGAATCGGCAAGTGGATCCTCATATTCGTATAGAAATGCATGAGGCCTAGGGGAACCAAAACATACCAGAGGATTCATACTTTCTGATTTCAAGACTTACTACAATGTACAGTCATCAAGAGATTGTGGTCCTGGCAGCAGGATATACAGAGCAAGGGGGTGAAATCGAGAGAAACAGACCCTTGCGTGCATGGTCGACGGGTATGAGACACACGCGCCAAGAACACTCAATCGACCATTTCCACAAATGCTGCCAGGACAACGGCATGTCCACAGGCGGAAGAATGAGGGTGGGCCTCCAGCGTGCACACAGACGTTGCCTCAAAGCATGTCAGAGATCCGGATGTCAGCGCTAAAACCAGAAGACTCTTAGCAGAAAAGAGAGGAGCAGATGGTCATCATCTGGGGTTAGCCAATGACTTCTTGGGTCTGGCATTGAGGGCTCAGTCAGCAAAAGAAGAAACAGATAAGCAGGATTTATTTCATCCACGTTAACAACTTTGTGCTACACACAACACCGACAAGAACATGAAAGGACGATCCACAAAGTGGAGGAAAATACTTGCATGTCGTACATCTGGCGAGGACTCGTATCTCAAGTGTATAAAGAGCCCTAACAGCTCAGTCGTGAAGGGCCTGGTATGGACACGGCTCAGGGAAGCCGGATGGGGCCTGCCAGCTCCTGAAGAGGCATGGATCCAAACCTGGACCCCTCACCCCCAGGATGGCTGTGCTCAAACCCACGGGGAAGACTTGGGTCTGGGCGAGGACCCGGAGAGACTGGAGCCGTCTGTCATGTTGGCGGGGACATGGAATGTCACAGCTACCGTGGAAGGAACAGCTGGCAGGTCCTCCAAGCGTGGAACACAGGGCTCACATCTGACCGGCAGCAGCTCCCATCCTCGGTGAGGCCAAGGGAAGTGAACACATGCCCACGCGAAATTCCTGACGTGGACATTTGCAGCTGTGTATTCGCAGTGGCCGGAAACAGAAACAAGCTTGCGTCCATGCTGATGAATGGAGTCGCAGGTGCCATGGACCCATGTCACCCGGAAGCACTAGGACTGGCATGCTTATTCACCACACGGGTAAGTCTTCTCAACAAGCCGAGTGACAGAAGCCTGTTGCCGGAGGCTTGTGCTGTCCGGGCGGGTGGATCGCTCGGGGATAGCAGGGGGGAGCTGCCCAGTGCCAAGAGTGGGTGCTGGAGAGCAGCTTGGCTTTGCTTTTTTTTTTTTTTAAAGATTTTATTTATTTATTTATGAAAGACACACAGAGAGAGGCAGAGACACAGGCAGAGGGAGAAGCAGGCTCCCTGCAGGGAGCCCGATGTGGGACTCCATCCCAGGACCCTGGTGTCATGCCCTGAGCCGAGGCAGACACTCAACCACCAGGCCCCCCAGGCACCCTCCGTCCTTTTCCTTTCATTGAAGGAAACCCTCAGACTTGCAGAAGTTTTGCCATCTAGACAGCGGCACTGCTCAGAGTCCGACACTGACAATATTGTAATGGTGCCTCTATCGGCTGAGAAGTTTGCTTTTTCACTCCCAGGTGTCCTCGCAGTTGACAGGTGAGCTGGGAACCCTTGTGGCCAAGGGGTCACAGGCACTGTCCCAGCACATCCCCTGTGGGGAGGAGGGGCGCTGGGGCTGGGAGGCTAATGGCATCCTCTGCGGCACACCCTGTGCTCGGGGCCGTGCTTACTGAGCCCCTCGTGTCCCTGAGCACTTGGCCTCTCCTCGAAGCGGAGCCATCAGCTAAGCACCTCAGGTTCTGCCAGTCATCTCGGTGGTGAAGGTGCCCTTTCTTCACGATGCTTCTCCCAGGGGGTGGATTCTGGGAAACCCAGAGAACAGGGAATCTGTGAAGACCTGCCGGTGAGAGTGGGGCCTGCAGTCACCACTCCACACACCCTGTGCCTGGGCCAGCCCCTCACGAGTTTAGAGAACATTCGTCCAACAACCGCTGGGTGTCATGCGCAAGGCCACAGCCAGAAACATAGTGAACATGGCTCAAACGTCCAAGTCCTAGTGAAGGAGCAGGTACAGAGGTCTACAACGACCTTTCAATGCACACAGTGCAGTGACACTGAGAGTCATGGAATCAGTTCCACTGGGACAAGTGGGAGGAGGCCTCACGCTTCCTGAAGGTACGATTCCTGCTCAGATTTGCAGGTTTGCAGGACAGCAACAAGTGTGCACATGGAGTGGGGAGGGGGAGCCAGTCAGGTGATGTAGGAGCAGTGGCCCAAAGGCAATCAGTGCAGTTCCTGTGGACGGGATGCCAGGGTCAGGGCTGGAGGGTCCTTGTGGAGATTGGGGGTCGGGGAAGGGGGTGGTGGCAGCAGATCTGGGCGTGGACGGCCTTGGAGCTTTCTTGAGGTGAGGCACCTAAGAACGGGCAGAGTGATGGGAAGGGTGTTTTACTGCCTTTGGCCTCAAAGGGGTTAGATCGAGACAAGGTTCATGCGTGGGGCATACGAGGAGGCCGCCACTGATGGAACCAAGGGGCGATGGACGGGAAGGGGGACAGGAGTTAGGGTGGGGTGAGGGGGTGAGGGACAGGGAACCATCGAGAATGATGCCAGAGTTTTAACTATTTCCAAGGGGAGAGTTGTGGGTGCTGATGCCTGCAGGTAGACCAAGATGGCAGGAATTCCCTGGGGGATGGTGGGAGGAAGCCCCAGAGTGTGTGCGTGGGATCATGGAGATGGTATGAAGCAAAGTGACTGAGCCAAGGCTCAGATGCAGAGTCTGCTGTTGAGATGGATGGAGACAAGTCAGAGGGTCTGCGGAGAGCAGGAGGGCCAGGGGGCCAGTCAGGACTTGGGTGGGGAGCCGGCCGGACCCACACGGTGGGGTGCCCGGGGTGGAGGGGATGGGACAGGGAGGGGTGAGGTGGGGGTGCCCAGGACAGGGGTTGGGACAGGGAGGGGTGAGGTGGGGGTGCCCAGGACAGGGGTTGGGACAGGGAGGGGTGAGGTGGGGGTGCCCGGGGCGGAGGGGACAGCATGGGAGCAGAGCTGGATCAGAGCCCCAGGACGGGATGCAGAGGGGAGGTCGGGGGTGTTGTGACTCGGGGGTGTGCGTGGCCCCCAGAGCTGCGTCCCAGGCGAGGTGAAGCAAGGGAGGGATGTGAAGGCCAAGTGAGTGCCTGGGGCGTGGACACGCATGGTGTCTGATGTGGTGAGAGCAGCTGAGTAGGTGGATTCATTTACATTCCACTGTGAAAGAGAACATCCTAAAACCAGTCCATCTGCACTCACAGGTGCCTTGCCGTGGGCATCCCCGTTGGCAGGTGCGCGTGGCTCTCTCACAACCCAGGTTCATGCGTGTGTTCTCCATCAAGTCTGCTGAGCCAGAGTTTTTGAGCAGTTTGCAGTAAAGCAGGTGTTTGGTGGAGGAGCCAGATTGAGCCAGAATTGCTCATTGACCAGGACAGCGAACTAATGGCAGAACCTGCCGTAGACATCAGTGCTCATAATTAAACCAGATTGACCTGAAATCCTCTGCCTAAATGTGGTTTGGCTCCTGGGACCTCCTGTCCACGCGAAGCTGGAGGACGGTTCACTCCACAACATTTTACCCGGAGAACTGACTTTCACAGCCGGCATCAGGAGCGCAGAGAAGGCGCGGGTTTGCGCTGAGCGGGCACCGCGGAGGCCGGGCGCCAAGGACGGCGGTTCCTGGAAGCGCAGGCCGGAGCTCTCCTCTCTGGGGGGAGGCTCGACTGACCAGAAGGAGACACACCTCACTTCAGAAATTCCTGAACACACGCCTGGCCTGGTGGTGGAGTTTCTCACCGTCTGCGTGGGCGGCCACTGGGACCTGAGGGTGGCGCGGGCATGGACAGAGTGGGCGTCCGCTTTCCTCCCCTCTGGTTTCTCCGCCCCCCTGGGGTGGCGGGTGCGGGACCTCCCCCCCCCCCCTCCAGGCCCCGCCGAGGTCCGGAGGCTGGTCTGGGAGTTGAGGAGAAACTGCTCAGACATGGGGAGGTAAGAGGAGGGTGAAGAATTGAGGCTTGGTTGTCTCAGCTGCGACTCTGCGAGTCTTTCACGTCACTTGAGGACGGAAAACACCCAGGCGGGAATCACATGGAGCCTCTGTCTCGCATGATTGTGTTTATTGCAGGACATCGATCCCAATCTGACCAACACATTGTGATTTCTTTGGGATTTGGACATTGTTTTATTTTAAAATCGCACCCACTATGCCTGCAGTGATGTGTGTGTGCGCTCGGCATGGGGTGGGGGATCAGCGGCTGGAAGACACGAAGAACGGGGGGTTTCATCATTGTTCATCTTGAGTTGTAGCAGATGAAGAAGTCGCGTCCAAGCAGATGAACCCAGACATTCTCAGACATTCTTAGACTCATCCTTGGACAAACAGTTGGACGTCTCCCCACTTGGAATGATAGTCCCGGCTTCCCCCTATTTCTAGAGCACATTCAGGAACAGTGCAGAGCTTGCTCACACGGTCAACCACGGGGGAACGCGACTCCACAGAGGCTGACGTTTCTGCGGACTCAAAGCTGAGGTTCCTAGAGGGCAAATCTTTAAAGGACTTTTCAAAAATTGTAAAGTAAATATATTGTACATTATTGATGGAGTGTGACCGCGGATGGGTTTCATGTTTCCCTACCCCTTGAAATGGAGACTGTGGGATACTTGGGTATTTTCAGGATCACCACTGTGCTTGGGGGTGGGTGCTGGATGGTGGTAGCGTGGCCTGTGGTGCCAGCCTCTGAGCCTATGGCCACCACCCGGGGTGATGCCCTCTGGTGCTCTGGGGGCATCACAGCTGGTAGTAGTGTGTGTGCAGTAGGGGCTGGCTAGGTGGGCGTGGTGCTGGAGTCAGGGAGCCTGGGACAGGTAGCCCAGAGCTCGCCACAGAGCTGGTGGGAGGGGACATGCGAGGGTCCCTCAGCAGGGACTCGCAGATGTGAGCACCTCTCATGCGCCCTTTCTTTCCCGGCTGGAGCAGGTTATCCTCAGCCGATAGCTCTTAGTTCTAATGAGTAGACGTGTGCAGGTCAGACGCATGGCAGGCAGCCTGCACCCGCATGTCTCCCCTCTTGGGTTCATACCTGCCACACAACATACTTCGGGTGAGGACACAGAGTCCTGGCACAAGCTGATTTTACCCGCGCTGGCTTTGCCCGGGCTTGTGCACCCCAAGGGCTGGCCTTCTGCAACGACTCCACAGACACAACCCGTGTTTGCAGATATTAGTTTCGAAATTTCCACGAACAAGGACACGTGCTGATTTTCGAACTTGAGACCTTCTGGGTTTGTGACGGGCGGTTGGTGGCCATGTGGGGGGGGAGGAATCCAGGAATGGTCCCAGGATCGGGTGTCGGGAGTCAGCTGAGCCCCGGAGTGGATGCAGGTGCTTACCTGGAGCTGCTGCCCGAAGTGCAGATGCGTTCCAGAGGCGCAGTGGGGGCTCTGGCAAGGACGTGGGGAAGAGCACAGCCCGCAGTGACCTCAGGCGAAGGAAGACAATGGTGCGATGGAGGAGGAGGCAGCTCAGTTGTGTGCCTAGAGCATCTGCAGGAACGTGGAAAATGCGGGGGCTCTGCTTGGAATGACTTTGGAGCGTGCCACCTCCATCAGGGGCATGTGCCAGCGTGGGGGGCGCTGGCAGGGGTGCAGGACGCCTGAGGGCGCCTGGCCCGGTGGAGACTGTAAGCAGCCAGGGGAAGGGGAAGCCAAGGAGAAACGGTGGGACCTCTCATGGGCGATTGGTGGTCCTCCTGCCCCTGGAGGGGGAAAGCACAAGCCGGGAAGCAGAAACCATGGCCCGACCCGCCGCGGCAGTCTGGCGAGGAGCACCCTGCCCTCCGTACCGTTTGCTCGGAGAGGGAACGGCTGGCTCGAGTGGGCTCTGGAAACGGTGAAGTGCACCTGGTGGGGAAGGGGGGTGCCAGCAGGATGTCAGCAGGAGCAGCTGGGAGAGCTCGCACCCCCTGCTGCAGCCCAGAGAACAAGCCTTGGTCTGGACTTGGGTCAGCCTCACCCTCCGGCAACTCGAGGGGAAGGACAAGAACCCCTTGACTGGCTCCCGCGGAGATTCTCTGCAGTCAGGTTTACGCAGCTTTACCCTTAGGCCAGTACGCCCTTCGCCATGTGGTTTGGGTGGGGGGAGCTGCACTAGGAGCCTGGTGGTTTAGGGCGGGGCTCTAACCCACCACGGGCTGGGACGTCGGGGGTCTGCTGGAGCTCTGGCTTTAAAATGCACAAAATAAAATACATAGGCATCCAAGGAAAGGAGTTATACTGAAGCACAGTCATCAAAATCCTGGAAAGAAGTGGATATGTGTAACATATGGAATAAAAGCATAGTGTGTGTGTGTGTGTGTGTGTGTGTGTGTGTGTGGTAGGCCCCACACGCAAAGTGGGACTTGAACTTACAACCCTGACATCAAGACTCCGATGCTCACTGACTGATCAGGCATCGTAATCAAGGTTTTGTAAGGAGACCCAGCAGCCCTAGCGTGGCAGTGAGCACCCACAGCATCCCGGTTACCTGCGTAGAGGCGCTGCTGTAAATCCAGCCTTGGACAGGCCCATGATTTCCTCCTCCCACCACTTACAGCCGTACCCATCCCCACCCAGGGCCATTTGGGTTATTTGGGAAGCAGACACGGAGCCTGTGACTGGGGGGATGGCGTGAGCCGACTGGGGTGAGGTGGGGTGAGCTGACTGTCCTGGCCCATCCTGGGAGGCAGGGACCTGGAGCTGCAGGGAGGGAGCGCACCACCTCGAGCCGTCTCCTTTTGTCCAGCACTTTCTCTACATGGAAGGCAGCTGCTTGATAAAACCCCAAATGCTGAAGATTTGGAAGTGGCAGAAAACATTTTTCTGGCCGGTGTTTGTTGTTATCTGTTATGATTGCAGGGTTGTTTGGAAACATATTTTTTTTGGCTTCTGTCTTAAGAATGTTTTGGGCAAGTATCCTTCTTGCTACAGCAAATAATTATTAAAAATGAGGCTTTCCTTTGCCACAAATTCCCAGCTCTGGTTCTGCATCATGTAGCCTGGAGTTGTTTCAAGAGGGCTTTGGAGCTGTGTTGACAGGGCCTGGGGAGGACAGAATGGGGGGATGGTGAGGTAGCACAGGGGGCGGTAAGGCAGGATGGGGGACCTGGGGCAGGATGAGGGGATGAGACAGGATGGGGGACCTGGGGCAGGACGGGGGTGCGGCTGGGGCAAGACGGAGGGAGTGAGGCAGGACGGGGGACCTGGAGCAGGACAGGGGGTGGTGAGGCAGGACGAGGGACCTGGGGCAGGATGGGGACCTGGGGCAGGACTGGGGGGGCTAGTGCAGGATGTGGGGGCTGGGGCAGGATAGGGGAACCTGGGGCAGGACGGGGGGCTGGGGCGGAACAGGGGGCAGAGAGGCAGGACAGGAGAGGATCCTGAGGAGCTGTCCAGATAATCTTTCATCGTAACTGGTAGGCATGTGAATATTTTATGCTCTGATTTGCTGATTTTGTGGGTGTCATCTCACCAAGCCATGGCTTTTTTTTTTCTTTCCAGTATTGTGTTCTGGTTCCTAGAAATAACAATGTTTTAATTTGCAAATATATAAGGGTCCATTTTTCAAAATGTAGGAGCTGGTTTAAATTACAGCTGACCAGGTGTCTTGGCAAAGCTGGCCTGCGCTCAGGAACTTGGGTATGAGGAAATCTCACCAAAGTATAAGTTGCGCTCAGAAACAGTGGTAGTTTTGTGAATATCCACTGGAACAATTAATGAAGTGAGTTGATATTACATTTTATAGCTATCTAATTAAATATTTATTAATTTAGATTATTGGTATTTTGACGTATTGAAATGAAGATCTAGCTCATCTAGTTAAATAACAAGTGTAGCAGCTCAGTAGGCTTTATGTACATGGCACGGATGAAATAATGAGCACTCAGAATTTTATTTAGCTAATTGAATATGCATTTATGTCATGAGTTGTTCCAAAAAAAAGATTTGAAGTTTCATCTATAAGAACCAGACATTAAAAAACAGAATGAAAAGATCAGTCTAAAAGGAAATAGAGGCAAAATTGGAAGGTATGACAAGGAGGCCAGATTGTCCACAGAGCTGCCATCAAGTCCCACAGATGCTTGAGACTCCTGAGATGCTGGCCCTGAGTCCTCTGGGATTTGGCCCTGACACCTCTGGGACGCTGGCTCTGAGTCCCCTGGCAGTCTGCACAAGTCCTTCGTGATCACTCTCAAGATTCACGTCTAGCTTGTGAATTACTGTATGCTCAGGCCACTCCCTCAATCTCTGTATTGCTGACCTGTGTGGCATTGGGTCTTTACACCTAATTATGCAACTATGATGACATCCCACTAACCATGGGGTTGGCTGGTTCCAATGCTTAGTGGAAGTGCGGGTGTTGCAGGGGAAAGTATCTCATTCCTTGATAAGAGGGGGCTGTGGGGCCCCCGACTCTTGATCTCAGCTCAGGTCTTGATCTCAGGGTTGTGAGTTCAAACCCATGCTGGGCTCTGCACTGGACGTGGAGCCTACTTTAAAAAAAGAGAGGGTACTGTGTGTTTTTTGTTGAATGTTTGTCTTTTACGGGCGGCACCGTGAAATAGCTTAGACAGTGACTTGTCTCCTACAGCTTTACCTCTGGGGCTTGCAACGTTGACAGCCTCACAGTGTTGCTCAGACACTTCAGGGCAAGGATGGCTCACGTCACGGGGTGGCTTGTGGCTTGGGTCCAAATGATTCCTGCTGTCCTTGCCCTGGAGTAGTTGTCCTCATTGGGCCTTTTCTCAAAATCACCATGGAATTCACCATCTTCATGACTTCGCCCCAGACGCAAATGCTGTGATTGAATGTGTGTCATCAGGAACATAGAGCATGCACAAACACACACACATGTATCATTAGGAATCTGATTTTTTAAAAAAAAGATTTTATTTATTTATTCATGAGACACACACACACACACAGAGAGACAGAGAGAGACAGAGAGAGACAGAGAGAGAGAGAGAGAGGCAGAGACACAGGCAGAGGGAGAAGCAGGCTCCATGCAGGAAGCCTGATGTGGGACTCGATCCCGGGTCTCCAGGATCAGACCCTGGGCTGAAGGTGGCACTAAATCACTGAGCCACCCAGGCTGCCCAGGAATCTGATTTAAGCTATATTAAACAATGTGTTGGTTCTCAGCCCAAATGTAATAATCACAAAATTGAGAGTCGCAGTACATGATAAGTGGATTAAGGAATCAACGCACACTTTCCAGCATCTTCACAGCACTCCACATTGTACTAGCTGCAGAAACTAAATTTATTTAATACATGCCCTTAAAGCTTTAATATTTGCATATGAAGAATGGAAAATACCTTGTTTTCTATGAAGTCATAGCCTCTTAAATGGTGTACTCTTCATCTGTACCCAATAGGAATCACGCAGAGGTCATTCGGAGTCGTGAACACACATTTTTCGGTATCTGGCCCTTTTGAGACAATCATTTTCTCAGGTTTCATGTGTTATATTGGAATTATAAGAATGTCTAAATTAAATTATAAATCTGCAGCATAGAAACTCTCTCTTCATTATGTCTCATATAAGTGTGCACATTGTCGATACTCAATTAACTAATAATAATAATGGTAATAATAGTGCGGCAATATCCGGCTTTAATCTGGCCGTGCATTCTGCATATACAGTAATTGTAGGAGCACATCATTCCTTACATTATGTGCTGTGCTGGGAAAGAATGTGTCATAATCATGGAATTAGAGTTAACGGCAGGAAGGGGACCTCTTTGATTGGCCCCCCAAACCCCTATATACACCTCTTAAGTGCACCTCATTATGAATTCATTTTAAGCTTCATTGAGCCCCAGAAATTAATTTGACATAAATTTCATTGTAAGGCTCTGGAAACTTTAATTTCAAAGGTAATGTTAAAGTGGAATGTGTTTGTGTTGGAAGCGTACACCACAGACGGATGGAGACACATGGGTCGGCAGCGGTGAGCATCTTTCTGAAGCGGCTCCAACTTAGCAGACACAGTTTGCATCTACTTCTCACCTGCATTTCTCAAAGTCACAGTGCTTTCCGGGCTCTGTGCTCCCCAGGCCACACCTGCCGGCCTGCAGGGGGCATGAGCAGAGGGGTCCGTGGGCCCCTGCCCTGTGCTGTTTGTGGACTTTCCTCTTGGCCTTCCATGACCTGTCAATGGCCATTCTTCCTTGGTGCTGTGCGGGGTCTTTCCCCACAGCCTCGATCTCATCCCCACGCTGGCGGCTTTGGCAGAGAGCTCCTCCCTGAGTCTCCCCACAAGCACGGGGCCTGGAGTGTGCACTCACCCACCTGAGTTCTCTGCTCCAGCAGCACAGCTCACCTCTGTCCTCCCAGTGCCTCCTCCCCTGTGTGCTCTGAGGGTAACTGTGTGCTCGTTTCATGTTCCTACTACTGGATCTCACGGAGGCTTCCTGCTTCCGCATCTTCCCCATCTTCCCCATCTTCCCCATCTTCCCGTCTTCCATCCCAGCCCTGGAGCCTCTCAGACCTTGTGATTTCCCCCGGGGATTCTGCTTTCATTGTCTAGGGAGTAGAAGCTGCTGCGGACGGTGGAGGGGAGTGTAAGCAAGCCTCCTGCAGGCGACAGGGGGGCCTGGAGCTGGGCTGGGGGCATCTTCCTAGAACGTCTGCTGCACTATCTTACCGGGGATGGGCACTGTCAGCTGTGACCCTAGCGCATGGTCAGGGAGGGGTGCTCAGGGCGCCTGCCCTCCTCGCTCTGCCTGCACCCCTGCCCGCACTCCTGCCCAACTGCTCAGGCTGAGTCCAGAGGAGAAAGGCCCAGTCCAAAGTGCTCTATTACCCGCCCGAGACCTGGGCTTCTGCCCTCTCCTCCCCGAGACCCCACTCACATGGGCCCCGGGTGTCGTCACTGATGCTGCTACTCTTGAGGTCGACGCCGAGTCCTGCCAACTGCTTGCCCTCCCATGCTGCATTGTGGGGTGGCTGAGGGCCAGCTGCAGCCCGCGGAGGTTACTGGGGGCTCTCTCTTCCAGAATACTCCCAAGTCCTCAGAATACTTCAAGAACAGACCGTACTCTGTTCATTTGTGAGAGTAACTGGTGAGGTCAGTAGCTGGTCACTCCATAAACTCATCCAACCCCAATGTGTGTGCAATGCCCTGTGGGGGAAGGTGAGGATGCACAGGTGCAAACAGGTGAGAGCAGAGGGTGACTGGCGCGTGGCTGAGCTGTGCAGCCTCCCAATTCCCCATGTGAGGGCAAGCTGTCCTCTGTGGACTCACAGTCTCCTGGACAGGGGGCACATACTTGCATAGAGATTTTGGATATTTTGGAGGGGCAGGGATACCTGGTGTCCCAGGAAGGTAAGCAAGAGGCCGGCTAGAGGGTGGCATTTGCATCAGGTTCACGTGGGAGAAAAGTATGGGAAGGCAGAGCTTTGACTGCAAAACTATAAAGATACAGGTAAGTAGAGAGGAAAAATGAGGAGAATAAAAAAGAAACCACTTCAGCGTCTGGAGACAGCCGGTGCTAATACTGTATGTGCTTCTCTTTGGACTTGTGTGCACACAGCACTCCTGCCTGAAAGTACATAGGGTCGTATCATATAATCCTCTTTTATTTGTTTCCTTTAAAAGCATTTTTTTTAAATCGAAGACCTCCTTTTAATAAAGTATATGCAAAATTTCAATATGGCCCCAAACTAAATTCCAGAGCATAGTTATCTGTTCATATTTTTCTTCTTGATGTAGAATGTAAGGATATTACTATATAAAATATACAAAGACAGTAGCCCTTTTTAAAATATATGCTGTAAAAATTATCTCAAGTATTGTTTATCTTTTCATTGTGCTTTTTTGGTTTTGCTTCATTTTGTTCTTTTTTTTTTTTTTTAAGATTTCATTTATTTATTCATGAGAGACCCAGAGAGAGGCAGAGACATAGGCAGAGGGAGAAGCAGGCCCCATGCAGGGAGCCTGACGTGAGACTCGATCCCTGGACCCCGGGATCACAACCCGAGCTGAAGGCAGATGCTCAACCACGGATCCCCCCCAGGCACCCTTCATTTTGTTCTTAAGGCAGATGATTGCAGCTGTGAGGGGCACTACTTGTCTTGCCTAGAAAGTACTTCTCCAGCCCAAGATTACGAAGAGGCACTGATTGGGATCCCTGGGTGGTTCAGCGGTTTAGCACCTGCCTTTGGCCCAGGGCATGATCCTGTAGTCCCAGGATCGAGTCCCGCATCGGGCTCCTGGCATGGAGCCTGCCCCTCCCTCTGCCTGTGACTCTGCCTCTCTCTCTCTGTCTATCATAAATAAATAAAATCTTTAAAAAACAACAACAACAACAAAAACGAAGAGGCACTGATAGCTCCACATGAGCAGGTGAAATGAAGAGCGTGCCCTCACGAGAGTGAGCCTTGCTGGGTGCTCTGGGTGAAATCATCCAGGTTCGGGCCCGAGTGGTGTCAGGAGCTAAGTGGAGCCAGAGGTCGAGGGGTGTGGGGCAGGGAGGGCACAGGGTCAGTGGCTACCAGGGGGTGAGACAGTGAGCTTGCCTGGGTGGGCCTGACCCTGTTCTGCTCTTGGACTCCAGCAGTGTCCTCAGATGGTGGCGTGTGGCCGAGGTTGCGAAGGGTCCAGTGTGGGGTTCTTGAGTGGTGGCCTGAGCTCCCAAAATGCAAGGTGGCCTCCCTTGCACCATCTCCCAACAGCAGGGGGCTGTTTCGTCTGTCTCCCCCCCGGGACACATGCACACCTGTCACAGGCCCCAGATACACCTTCCACGGGTGCTGCTCGGGGCTCCCCCGCATGTCGGGCTGAGCAGCGGCTGGCGGCTGGACGAGTCTGAGGAGGAAGAGTTCCACCTGATTTCAACACTTTAAATCTGGATTTGTCACCTGCATTCCAGGTCTGTTTTCATGTGAGCTACATTGGATACATGTGGATGTATCAGAAACCATCCACAAAGTTTCAATTTTATAATCTGTAGGTGAGCAATGTTAAGACTGGATTCACTCATGGATATTACCAGAATGTATTTCCTCTACTTTTTGGGTGGAAAGTATTTGTTTTAGGGGGACGAGGAGCAGACGGGGAGGGAGGGAGAATCACGAGCAGGCTCCATGCTCCGTGCAGAGCCTGACTCGGGGCTCATCTCCCGACCCTGAGATCATGACCTGAGCAGAAATCAAGAGTCAGATAGACGCTCAACCAACTGAGCCACCCGGCGCCCCTGGAAAGGATCTTTTAAACTCAGTTGAATATCATGAAAGCCCAGTGTTCTGTAAACAAGATTCAATAGTGTGGCAGGAATGAAGGGAAATGTCCCATTCAAAGAACATTAAAATTCGTTTTTTTTTTGAATTCTGTATGACATGAACGTCTAACTGTAGACCAACCACAGATACAATCATCAAATATTTTATTACCATCCCAGATAGAAACACCTTGAAAGGACACATCAGATACTGAAAAAAAAAAAAAAAAAAAAAAAAAGAAAAGAGTGGATGGAAAAGAAATGTCTTTCTTAAATAAGGAGATCTACTATTTTGTGTCATTAAGCACAATTTGCAATACTTGGTATGTAAGTGTGGGGTGTGCTGAGCTGCGGGGGGCGGGGGGGCACAGAGATTAGCACCATAAAATAATGGCGAGGAACAGAGTCATTAACAGTGGAAAAGAACCAGTAGGTAATTGGGTCCATCCCTCGGGCTTTGCGTGCCCGATATTGCCAGGCTCTAATTTTAGTGTTTTATTTAGTTGACTTGGAAAACTCTAAGAGATGGTGGGGCTGCTTTCTTTTGTCCTCAGAAGAGGATTACACAGACAACCCGCCTTTCCCGAGGAAGGGTTCCCAATGTTTGCTGCCCACCGTGGCGTCCAGGGCCATCCCGTCATGTTATGGACACTCTGGTGCTGCACCCAGGCCTTTCCGTGTGGTCAGGATTTTCCTTTAAAGATCCCCTGTGATTATTATGAGAGCAGAGCTTTCCTAGTTATTACTTTTTCTGACTGAGAATCAGTATGAATCAGCTGAATTTTAGTTTTCCTTCCTGATCTGCTCTTAAAGGAAACGACGGTGTCAGGATGTCGCTGAAGCAGGTGGGACTGGCATGGCCGCGGCCGACAGGGCTGGGTGCCCCTGACTTCGCACACCCTGACACGCCCCTTTGCCCTTTCTCATCCTGTTTTCTCCAGAGTTTTTATATTTGTGTAGACTCTGTTCAGCTGTTTGAATTCACACATGCGGGATCCCTGGGTGGCGCAGCGGTTTGGCGCCTGCCTTTGGCCCAGGGCGCGATCCTGGAGACCCCGGATCGAGTCCCACGTTGGGCTCCCGGTGCATGGAGCCTGCTTCTCCCTCTGCCTGTGTCTCTGCCTCTCTCTCTCTCTGTGTGTGACTATCATAAATTAAAAAAAAAAATTTGAATTCACACATGCCTTTCTGATTTCTGGCTAGACTTTCATTGTTTGTTCTGTGTCTCCCTAATTCATGTGATCCTCAGAGTTCCAGTGACACACTGCCCCCCCCCCCCAGGCAGACGCTCCCCTCACCCAGGTGCCCACCTCACGGCGCCCCTGGCTTGGTGCGGGTGGGCCAGCAGGCTTGGTGCTGAGTTTCCTGGGTCTTGTGTGATGGAGAATTTCAGCCCCTGGGGCCCTGGTGGCCCTGCATGTGGTCACTGTGGGCAGGTTCCTCAGGACCCTGACGCCCTTGGTCGGACAGACACCCAGCTGGCCTCACAGGGGACAACCTGGTGGCAGCACTGCAGGTTTCCTCTCGGATGCAGCCTGTGGCCCAGCTCACTGCTTCGGGTTTGAGTTTGAATTTGCTGCTAAAGATCTCAGCCGGTACTTCTGTTTCTTGTGCTCCCCACTGAGCCACATGACCCCGCGCAGGCCCAGTCACTCAGGCAGGGATGGGCTCTGCGTGTCTGGCCTTGAGCTTCAGTCTTAGGGGCCGAAGGGACACTCCGTCTGGACCTTGTGGCTGCTGTGGCTTGGAGGGTGGCAGAGGAAAATGGTGATTTATTTATTTTTAAAGATTTTATTTATTTGAGAGAGAGAGAGAAAGAGAGAGAGCATGAGCAGGGGGAGAGCAGAGGGAGGAGCAGACTCCCCACAGAGCAGGGAGCCCGATGTGGGACTCGATCCCAGGACCCCGGGATCACAACCTGAGCCAAAGGCAGACGCTCTACCGTCTGAACCACCCGGGTGTCCCCCAGAAATGGTGTTTTAATGTTATAAGAGGGGATTCTTGTCTCCCTTCCCCAGCCCCTCAACACACACACACCTCTGCACGTTCACAGAACTGAAACAAAAGCAAAACCTACATGCCCAGGATGCAAAGACTGAATCAGGGAGGTTGAGAACTTCAGCCAGGCCAGTTCCCCTCCATCCCTCTGCTCTGGTGCCTGCACACCTGCTGAGGCCTTGGAGATTCCTTGTCCTGTGGACCCAGGATCTACATTTCCTGAGCTACTGTGGGAATCTGGGGCTCACGTTTACTGGGGACAGCAGATGGGAGGGCTGCAAAATTCTGCAGTGTTACAGGTATTTCTCTTCTTTGCAGCCTCACCCCGTCTCTCAGAAACAAACCTGCAGAAGTAAAGGAAGAAAAAGAAGAAAGGCTACATGCACATGGGTAAACCCATGCAAGGCACTGCCCCAAACCACTCTCCGCATGCCCTCCCTCCAGAGCTCCAGGCAGCCTGGCAACGCCCCACTCCCAGGCCCCTTCCCCAAGACACTGGTGGCCAAGCCGGGCAGGCGCTAGCGGGAGGCCAGGGTGCTGTGTTCAGGTGACTGACCCCGGGGTAACGGGGACTTGGCATTTGAAGCGGCACTGTCTCTTCATATGCTTGGCTCCGGGGATCTGGAAGCCTGTGAGGCAGCGCGGTTGTCCCTCCCGTGGCAGGGTGACTCAGGAAATAGCAGCTTCGGGTATTCCCTCCCGTGGTGGGGGAGCTGGACTGCACAGTTGGATTTGATGGCCACACACTGAAATCATGTCAGTGATTGTCATGCATGTTGACTGATGCCGAACCTGACTGCAGTGGAGACACTCTGGCACGCAGATGGCTGCAGAGCTGGTGTGAGGTCACTCACCGGCCAGGTGGCGGGTGGATTTGGAGCACAGGTGGCCTGCATTTGCAGCCTGCCTTTGGACTGACGCACCTCAAATGCTCTTGCACTTTACTAGCAGTGTGATGAGGGCAGTGGCAACCATGGCTCCCCAGGAAGGGTCCTTCATGTGGGGATGAGGGGTACACCTGCACAGGTGAGTCAGGAGTGAAGAAGGTGGTCGGAGGATGAGGGGGGGTGGTAGACTGGAGAGCTGCTGCGGAGAGAGATTGCATTGGCCTCAGAGCTGGTTTGATGGAGAAACTGGAGGAAGGCAGAGTCCAGGGCTTGAAAGGTTTTGTGTGGATGGATCTGGGGGTGCCCATTACGTGGGAGCCAGGAGCCCGGGTGCATCTGGGGGCACCCCTTATGCAGAAGCCGGGCGCCTGGGCGCATTGGGAGGAGCCCCTTATGTGGGAGCCAGGCAGAGCCCAGCACTCTGCTGAAAGGGCCTCATTCACAGAAGGGGATGCTGGAGGGAGAAGGCCTCATGTGACCTCACATCTTCGGGAAGTCAGTACTTTTCCTCGGTGCGGCCTCCACGGCCTCCACGGCCTCCACAGGACCAGGCCGTGGTGGGTTTGCTGCTCTTCCCAAGCTCCCGGAGTCCTTACTCTGCTACTCGCTGTTCTGTTTGACGTCATTGGCCGACTCCGGCGTCCGCCTCCCGAGGGCAGAGTCTGTGACTGTCTCTTCATCCTCAGGACACAGCACTCCATCGGTGCTGCTCCCTGACTGGCTTACTGATGTCATGGTGAGTGGGTCTGAGAAATGTTTCCGAGTCCTGAAGTCAGTTAGCGAGCAGCGGGCCATGAGGACATGCACCTGGCCAGGTGCTCTGCCACTGGAAGAGGGGCCTCCCCTTTGTGGGTCATGGCCACCAGCACTGGAGAAGCAGAACCCCACAGTGCAGGGTGCACAGAGCAAACTCTCCTGGAGGAATGTTGAGCAGATAATAAAAATGAGTTATGGAATTGATTGCTGGCCCTTCGACTTCTGGCATCCTGAAAAGCCTCACAATTTTGTCTCAAACAGTCGAGGGCTTCTTTATAATACTTCACTGCAGGGATAATTAATTGCAGGGATATTTCAATGCCAAGGAGAATAATTTGCAGCATGAATATGGCATTAGATTTGCAATCCCTTACTTTTTAAAGCCTCTGTAAAAAGTGAGCATTTGGCAGTGGTACTTGCAGAACTGTCATCTCCTGGTTAATTTCCAAAGAAATTTAAGTTAAATGCCTATATTAACGTTTATAAAACTTTAAGAGTGACTCCATTATTACATAACAAGCCTAAGTACTCCGTGGTGTGTGTGTCTGCTGAGCCTTGCCACCCAGAGCAGGTCCAGTCCGGCTGCACTCCAGGCAGAGCAAGGGGTGATGTGACCCCAGGGCCCATGCCACCAAGATAGGCAAAGGCATTTGGGGTATATAGTCCTCATAATTCCAAATTGTTTGTTTTAGTAGAAAAGGTGTTTTTTGTTAATACAAAAAAATCCTGTGCAAACTCTGAAGACTGAAAGAGGTGTTGGTATTTGGCAGTTAGAGAAGATGATGCTTATGCAAATGGCCAGTCTGCAGGGCTGGGAAGCCACACACAAGGGGACACCTCTCTGTCATGTGGGCGCTGGGTTGTGCTGTGCATCCCGGGGACACTGAGGATGTTTATTAAGGCCCAGGGGACCCTCCCGGGAGGAGCCTCGTTGAAGAGTTGAGTCTCCCTCTGATTCTAGTGATGAGGGTTTCTGGCTCTGCAGATGGCAATCCCCAGAGAAAGGATGGGGTCAATTAGTGAGGTCAGTGACATGGCTGCAGCTTCAGAACTGGGAACCTTGAGCGTGGATGCTGCCGCTCCAGATGGGATCTGGGGTCTCCACGGTGCCTCAGAACGACCGAAGTCCAGCAGCACTTGCAAGCCAAGCACGTGCTAATCCCAAGACGTGGTTCTCATCCTGAGCAGAACCTTTGGTGGAGGGAACCGCGTGCAGGTCCCAAAGATGGTGTTGGCCCTGAGGAAATTATTCATTGGGAGCATCGGATTCAAATACTTAGAACAGCACGAACAGTCAATGTTAGAAATCTTGAGACATATCTTATTAGGATTTAAAAAATAATAATACCAAAAATAAAATAGAAATGGGCAGCATGGGGGCAAATGGCTGGTGACCCACCAAAGCTCACAGTCCTCTCCCAGCTGGCAGCTACCTGCCCCTGCGCGCCTACCCACTGCATTCAGGTGGGGTCACTAATGCTTTTGCAGAGAAACAGAGGTTCTTTGTGGCTTTAGCTCCCCTTCCTCTGGCTGATGAGGAGTGTCCCCGGCTCTAGGATGGGGACGTGTAGGAGAGGTGGAGGTTGGCACAGGAAACACTGCTTTGGGCAGTTGTACAAGTGAGAAGAATCTAAGATGTTGAATCATTAAAATGTTAGATTGGCTTTTTTTTTTTTTTTTTTTTTTTTTACAGCAAGTAGTATTACCTGATGTCATGGGTAAAAAGCGAAGGACTTCCCAAGGAGCCAGGAGAGTAATTCCATTGAGGCTGACAGGCCGCCTAAGACATGGTGAGCCATCTCAACTCCAGGCGTCTGTCTTCTAAAGGAGGCCACCGATGGGGACATGGGGCTTCGCAGCGAGCAGGCACCTCAGGTGTGGTTGCTGCCGCCCTGTTGCCCTGGTGGCTGCCCGGGGTGGGGCCACGTGCACGCTCTTCCCCGGCCAGGCTGCAGCTGCGTATGCTCATGGTTAGACGAGAGTTTGTCTCTCACAAACCCGATTCTACTTTGAATGTGGACACATTTACTCCATTGGTCTTGAAGCTTAGAAGGAAGGGTTTTGTTTGCTCTGCTCGATTTCTGGTGGAAGTGACTGGCCATTGAGCCGTCCCGCTTGTTGGCCTGGTCTTGCGTGTGTGGTGACGTCCACCTGCCGGGGCTCTGACTTGTCACACCAGAGACGCTGGCCTGGGAGGAAACCATGGGTCTGCTGTACTTCGTTCCCTGGGGCTGTGGCCATGCCCACCTCGCCTCTCCTGGCTTTCAGATGATGCCGGTGGCGGCTGGAAATGATTCTGTGCTATTTCTTGCTGCTGAGAAAAATGGCAGTGATGTGAATTAAGTGGAAAAGAGAGCATCAGACTAGACCCTGGGGGCCTCCTGGGTCCCGTGCCCCTCACAGTGCCCGTTAAGAGCTGCTAATTTAATGCGAAGGATGGGATATCTGTGTACCTCTGCTTCGTGGAAGAAATTTAAGTTTGACAACCAAGGAATAAATGAGAAGTCTGTGCAGACTTGACATTTATGGGACTTCATTAATAGATTTATCTTTCATGTTTCTGGAATATTTTATTTGATTTCTGCTACACTGGAAAACATGTTAGCCAATTTCCAATACCTCACACCATCCCTGGGTAATGTCTTTGCGGCTTAGAGACCTATCAATCTCAATTCACACTTGGAAAGCTCTGCATACTTCCGGCTTTTTAATTTCTGACCTTATTTCGTTTGTATAGGCACTTTTGTGTGATGCATGAACTCTCCGGTCGGTTTGTAGCTTCGATGAAGCCAGAGACTTGCCACAAGATGTGCCACAAGCTGGGGGTGAGGCCAGAATGATGCAGGGTTCTAAATTTTCTCCTTTTCTCTGTTGTAACTTCTGCACAGAAAGCTTTTTCTCTTGGTAGAAAGAGCTCATTAGAAAATGAGCCTGGGCCTGATCGGTCTGCCTGGTGCACCAACTTCCACGTAACTTCAGCTGTAACTTTAATGCTGTCAGTGGAACAGAGGCTGCAGAAGCTGGGATTTTTTTAAGCTCCACATTGAACTATGTTTTCATTGAATACAATTACAAAAGAACATAATATCTCAAATTTTTGAGTCACAATCTTAGGCTTATTACTGTCAAAAAGCAATTACAAGCTATTTTTATGCAGAGCTCAAACATAAAATTAAAGACTCAGAAATGAAAGAGAAACATTTTTAACCATACTATCCAGTGCTCACAACAATATCTATGAGCCAAATGTGGAGCATAGAAAATATGCATATTCTGCAACCCACAGAGGGTGTTTACAGAGATAAACTGGAAGAATAATTTGGGCCAGCTGTTTGTAGTAACTTTATTTCTATGCTTGCTGATATATTAGAGTACAGAAGAGTCAGGAGAAAAGATTGTGGTGAAATGTTTAAAATCTTGAAATAAACTAACTTTTTTTCCAATGTGGTTTTTTAAAGCCCTAGATATGACCATTTTTGATAATCCATATGAGCAACTGGGTAGATGGTCATCAAGTTCTGGGGTGCTGGGCTCTTCACGTGCTCATGCGTCCCTGTAAACTCAGGGTAATGGGACATCAGAACAAGGTGCCTGATCTGGAGAAGTGCCTAAGAAGTTTGAGCACTTTAGGCTTCCCACATGTAGGCACCTGCCTCAATGGTCAATGAGCCATGAACTCATTGAGCTGTGATGGTCAGCCAGTCCGCATGGCCAGCCAGCCCCAGTGGTCAGGGAGCCCTGGTGGTCAGCAAGCCCCGGCTGTCAGGCAGCAAGTGTTATGGTGAAGTTGCCCTGTGCAGAGTGAGTGTCTGTCTGTCTGGGCCGGTTGGAGAGTTTGGAGGAGCTGGTGAGCTCGCCAGATGCGTGGGATGGAGGGTGAGTTACAGCAGGTCTTACTCTGTTGCTAAGTTCTAAAATCCCAGATGCCTGTTGGATTTGTCCCTTAACACCAGGGTGTTTCTTGTGTCCTTGAACTGACGTTTTACTGGGGAGGCCTGCTTCTCAAAGTGCTGCCCTTTGGTACCCCCATCTCCTCTCACCGACTGTCAGACCACGGGAGCTGATGACACTGCTGGAAGCAGACGTTCCCCTGGATTTTCCTGTCCCCAGAATCAACTCCACTACGTGCAGCCAGCCCGCTGCTCAGAGCCTGGAGCCAAGGTGCCAGGGGAGAAGCATCCAGGGGGCACCGGGCCAGAGCCAGTCACCAGCTGGGTAAGAGAGCACAGTCAGCGGTGACCTAGGGAGACAGGGGCGGGTGGGCCTTCCACCCTCCCTGGTGGTCACTCGGGCTGGACCAGGGCTGACCTGGAACAGTCCCTGTCGAGGGAAAACTAACAGCGCCTGGGATGTCCATTCTTTCTGCAGACCCTTCACAAAAACTTCCTTGTATCCCGCTCTGCACGTCTGCAGAGGCACGGCCCACCTCATCCCTACTGTGCCTGAACAAGTTCGCGGGTTTCACCCGCAGCCAAGGTCATGCCCACGAGGAGTGGCTAAGCTAGACTCCGGACCCACATCCAAGGATGCACAAGCTGCCTGTTCTCTGTCCCTCCCTCATGTGGCGAGGAGCCCAGGCCACATCCTTGAGCTCACATGTGGGACCTGCAGGTTACATGGAGGGTCCAGAGGGTGCGTGACCATGGACATTGCATCCCAGTGGGCACACAGCCTGGAGAACCTCTGCTTGGCATCTCTGGGCTTGTCTTGGGGTGGAGGCCGCCCAGCGAGGCCAGAAAAACATCTTCCAGAAACTGAGGTGAAACTGTGCAGACTTTCCTGCAAGTCTGGTGAACCCACGTCCTCAGTGTATCCTTTCTGTGGGCTGGAGGCCGGGGAGACATGGTGGGCAGTGGCAGGCCTGAGTAGCTTGCCTGTGGCAGCGCGGTTCCATGGAGACGCTTTGAGATGCACTTTCTGGAACTTCCAGAAGTCTTTACCGCCTGATTCTACAGAACGTTCACAGCCGGCTACGATGGGAAGCTGCCCACAGCCGCTGAAAGCCTTCATGCACACGGGGCGCCAGAGGACAGCCTCCACTTTTCCTAAAGAGGAGCAACGGGTGTGGGGTCTGGGGCGCGTTTGCTACGTGTCCCTTTTGCTTTTTGGAGGTGGACTTTAGTCTAATGTTCTGGGGCTCAGCGCAAGGATGGGGTCATAGAAAACAAGCCCACAAACTGTCAGGCCCTGCTCTGTATCTGCATGTGTCTGTGGCAGTGTGCGGGGTCAAGCTGCGGCCCACGTGCGGGAGTTACTCAGACCACATATCCCTCCAGGTCCTCGCAGGCTGTGGGAACACGGTCGCGTGACCCCGGCGGAAACAACACGGGAAGCGGGCCGAATCTGGGCGCCCCAACGTACCCATTGGAGACACAGTGCACACACGTGTGCACACAGGTGGGCACACCCGGAGTGGCTGTCCGAGCCATCAGGACACAGGCCCACTGCAGCAGGACTCACGCTGGGGACCTGCATCCGGGGGCGGCCGGGCCATGCTGTGCCCGTGTCCACAGGCCATGGGCTGGGCCCTTGGCCAAGCCCTGACTCCAGGTCCTTAAAAGCAGTGACCACACCATTGGTAGTGGCCGTAATTAGCAAACAAGTGTATGGATAATCACACACACTCCACAAAGATTTCCTGTGTTCTCAGACCAATCCATTTCCTGCTTCAATGAACCGTCCTGTTGTTAATTTGCGCAGCCTCACCCCTGGGTGATGGAAATACTTGCCCTCCTTCCAGGTGTCCATTAGTGTTGTTTTAAGCTACATGTATAATGCATGAGAAGAACCTGTTTGTCAAACATTCCAGACAGGCCATGCACGTCCTGGGTCGGTTGGTAACGGTCACCCCAATGAGGCTGGAGTGAGAAAGAGCCAAGGTTTGTCTTTATTTATCCTCCTAACAGCTTCATTGGGATGTGACTCACATGCTGTATGTTCACCCACACAGAGTGGCGATTCGGGGGTTTCGGCACCTCCACAGGTGTGTGCGGCTGTGCCTGCACCCATGCTACGACATTCCCTGGCCCCAGAAAGAGACCCCATGTCATCGGCATGGCTCCCGGTGCCCCCCAACCTCCCAGCCCTGATAGCCCCCATTTACTCTCTGCCTGAGTGCAGTTCCAGGAAGCTGAGTCAAGGAACATGAGGCCCTTTTGTGACTGGCATCTCTGCGTGGCGTCTCATGTTTCCAGGTCCCCCACGCTGTGGCGTGCACACTTCATTCTCTCCTATCTTTTGCTGACACTGTTCCCTTGGATGGATGCACCTCTGCTTTTATCCACTTACGAGCCGGTGGACATTCGGGTTGTTTCCACATTTTGGCACTTGTGAAAAATGCTGCACTTGGATTCTCATCCAGTTTTTTTGTACTAAAAAAAGTGACTATGAATTAAGACGATGTCATAAAATCTTCAAGCTAGGTAAACTATTTTGTGTTATTAGGGCCATAGTGATAGGACCTGATTGCCAGCTCTCCGTGCTGGCAGCTGGAGGGTCTCTCCTCTGTGTTGATCTCCCTGGAGTAGTGACAACTTCTGAGAAGGGCCAGGGTCGCAGCTACAGGCTGCACAGGAGGAGCTGGGCCCGGCCAGAAGCCGCTGTGGATCAGAGATGAGCAGAGGTCCCTCCCTGTCCTGCCCATGGGGCAGGTGGGCTCGGTCCTTGGGTGGGCAGCAGACGGTCTCCGCCCGCGTGGGGCTTAGCTCTTCTGGGGTCAGGCAGTCAGGCAAGTGGGAGCAGCATCACCACCGCACCTCAATGTTCCTGTCTGTCCTGGGCCTTGGGATGTTTCACTCTCCTTTGCTAATTTTGATACGTATGTGGTGCTGTTCAGAGAGGCAGTGAGGGGGCAGTGGCAACGTCTCGTGAGTGAGATCACCTCACCCTCCACGCACCTTTGCCAGTGCCACCTTCCCACCCTCCCCTTCCCGCTTCATCCAGCAGGGCCCACTGGGTTGTGCAGCTGCCCCCACGACTGACCCCAGGGTAGGAAGGGAGGCCCAGCTCTGAACACACCGACTTCCTCTGGGGCAGCTGCTCTGTCCCTCTTCTTAAAGGTGGAGTAGAATTCTCTCCATCTCCCTCTCTTTGTCTCTCCCTCTCTGTCCCTCTCTCTCCCTGTCCTCTCTCTCTCTCCATCCCCCTTTCTCTCCCTTCTCTCTCTCTCTCTCTCTCTCTCCCCCTGTCACCTCCCCCCCCCCCCCAGTTCTTTATCTGCTCCTCCACCAATGACACTTTGGCTGTTTGGCTGTGGCCATCGGGGCTCTTTCGCACAGGCCAAGTGAAGTCAGTGGGTGCGGAGAGGACGTGCCGCCTGCGCTCCCTCACACGCAGAATCAGAATCGAAAATGTCTGACTTCCAGCTGCAGAGAGAGGGGTGGCCACAGGGCTGGGGCTGGGGTTGTGAGTGCTGGCCGACCACCTGTTGTGAGATGATTGAATTCTAGAGTGACCGTAGTTGATGATCCCTGCTGTATACTTGAAAACCGCTAAGGAGTAGCTCTTAGGTGTTTCCACTACACGCACGGAATGGTAACCACGTGGGGTGACAGTGTGTTGGGAGCTGGGCTGCAGTGCTTGTCTCACGGGGTGTATGTGTCTCAACACATCATGTATGTACCATGGACGGTGCTGGCCTTGGGCTGGGGTAGACGCATCAGGTATGGAAGCGCCCAGCTGCGCAGGTTCATGGACTGTTCCCATGACAACGCTTGAATTTTCTCAGATGCCTTTGCAACATTTTTGGAGATGCTTATGCGACTTCTGATCTTAGATGTGTTAATATGGCTCAGTAATGGAATAAGTCTCCAATATTGAGGAAGAGGAATGGAGCTCTGAAGGTGTGGAGCGGGCAGCTCGCCCTGTCCACACCAGCCCATTTGGACACACTTCCCGAGGCTTTTGATCTTGGGTTTGTCTTTGGTGTCCCAACACTCCGAGCATTGGTGATTCAGGCACAGTGAATCTTCAATGGGCCCATCGTTTTAAGTATGAGAAATATTTGTATTAATTAGCTGGTTTCTTGTGTACTGAAGGTGACAGGGCTGTGGGATTGCATAGATGGTGGTCAGACAGGTGCTTGTTTTGACAAATTCACAGATGCATCAGACAGAGAAGAAAACGGGGAAAGAAGATTGTAGAATGTGGTCTAGTGCTGGGGGCGGGGGGTGACACCGAACTCGGGCCTGGGAAGGGCGCTGTCTCCAGAGGGCAGCTCTCCTTCCCTCTGCCCCGTGCCAGCGGGACAGATACCAGCCGGTGGACAGGCTCCCGGGCCAGATGGAGTTGCCCCTGCACAGAGCTGTTTGTTTGCTTGCTTTTCCATTTGGATTTTCTTCTAGTTGAAGAATAACATGCACGTAGAAGAGTGAGCAAAACATCAAAGCACAGCTTCAGTAAATGTCCTAGAGCTGAGGTCTGTTTAACCACTTCGACAGGGAACAGGACCCCAGAGACCCTCTTCATGGCCTGAGTGCCATCCTCTCTGACTTCCTCACGGGCAAGCCCCATCCCACCTCTCCATCTGTTTTAGTTCTGAGGGGGTTTGACCCTTATAAAGTGGATGCACGCAGCAAGACATAGAGGACATTCATTCTGTCTTGTGTCTTCTCTGTTCAACCCTACAGTGACCAGATTCACCTCTGTCATTGACTCACTACCTGTCATTCCCTTTCAGTGCCATGAAGCATTCCTGACATGGAGAGAGTGTGACGTCCTCTTCCATCCTGTCCATAGGCATTTGGGTCATTGCCAGTGTCTGCCTCTGGCCAATATATATGGTAGGATCCCAGCACAGAAGGAACTGCCAGGGGTGACGGACAGACGGTAGGGGTCATGTGACAGAGCCTTGGCCTTAGGCAGTTGTGGAACCTAAGTTCCTGTGCCTGATACCAAGCCTGACATCAGCTGGACGGTGTGACATAGGGACAGCAAGGATGATGGGGACTTGCAGGTACAGTGTGGGATGCAGGAGTAGAGACTCAGACCCAACTGGTTTCCAGTCTTCAACTTTGCCAGGAAGGTCCCCTTGGGAGAAGTGGAACCCTTTGTCCAGCGCTCAGAGGATGAGAGACGTGGTCTGTCGAGCTGGAGGTGCAACTGTTCAGCTGCTGCCGTGGCGACTAGGTGACCCAGCAGAGCACAACAGCCAGCTCTGTTGCCTGACCTAAGTCTCAGAGTGACCAACCCTGGAGACCCGTCTGGCTTTTGCTGGTAGACTCAGGAGCTCTGTGCACATCGCGGGCACTATTCTTCTGTTCACGAGGGTGTTGCAGACATCTCACCGTGTGGCTTACCTGTTCTCAACCTTGACGGTTCTATCTGGGGAACGTTTCTTGGTTTGCATGTAGTCCAACTCCTCAGGCTTCCTCTGTGAAATCAGAGTTCTGATGTACTGTTTAGGATGCGTTCCCTTTCCCAAGCTCACAGAGCATTGTTTTAGTGCAATCTTTGAGGTTTTCCTTGTTTAGGCTTTTGTTTAGGCACCACCCTCTGAGATCATGTGGCGCGAGGCAGGGCTCCATTTCTTTGTTCCACGTGGAGATATGACTGGCCAGACCCTCTATTGGCCTTGTCTACCACTCCTCAGCATCACACATGTCAACACTCAATACCTGTTTATCGATGGGCTTGTCCCTGAGTCTTTTTTCTGATCCTGGTCTCTTTGTCTCTCCTGTGTTAGTTAACGTCACTGTCTTCATTATTGTCTTTAGATAAGATCATCTTCTCCAGGCCAGGTCTTCCCATCTTGTTCTTAGCCTTGAGTGTCCATTTCTGCTTTAGAATTGAGTTTTTGAAATTTCTTCAGAAACTCTACTTTGACTTCAGCTGGGGTTGCATTGAACTTATGGAATGACTTGAGGAATTTGAGAATTGACATCTTCATAGGGTGAGACTTCCCACCTATTAAGTGGGTGTATCTCCTCCTCTATTTAGTTCAGTACTTGCATTCAGTAATGGCTGCGTTGGTGTCTTTTCCAGTGAATGTTAAGTGTGAGTGCGTGTGCAGAGGTAGACTTCGTGCATTTACTAGATATATTTTTAATCCTAGGTGGCAGCTGAGCATCTGGCACAGTTGACAAGGATTTAAATGTGCCTTTTTACTATGCTGAATCTCATCCATGTTCCCTGTCTACTGGAAAAGTAAGTATAGTTCAGATTTGTTGTACACGTGAAAGTTGTTCATTGTCTTGTACTAAATGTTTAAAAAGAATCTGCCTCTTCCCATGTTTTAACCATTTATCCTCTCAGTTATGCAGCAGGAGGGCCTCATGTTGATTATAATTGTGGGTTTGTCCATGTGTATGTTTGCTGGTAACAAGTTCTGGTGTTTGTTTACCTGGAAACATCTTTATCATGCCGTCCTTCCTGACCATTATTTGTGCCAGATGCAGATGTCTAGGGGATCCATTCTGTCTTCTGGCAATTTGAAAATATCATTTCATTATCTTCTGATTTTAATTGTTTATTTTGAGGACTCAGCCCTCAGTCTAATGTTTTTTCCTTTGAATATAATATGGCTTTGCTTTTCTTACTGCTTTTAAAATTTTTATCTATTTTTAAAAAGCAATTTTAGGGGCATCCTAGGTGGCTCAGTTGGTTAAGCATCTGACTATTGATTTCAGGTCACAATCTCAGGGTTGAGGGATTGAGCCCTATGTCAGGCTCGGAGCTCAGAGGGAGTCTGCTGAAGAGTCTTTCCTTCCTTTTCTGCCCCTCCTCCTGCTCTCTCCCTCTCTCTCTCTCAAAAAAAGGGGGGGGAATTTTATTATAATGTGCTCATGTGGGGGATCCCTGGGTGGCTCAGCGGTTTAGCACCTGCCTTCGGCCCAGGGCGTGATCCTGGAGTCCTGGGATCGAGTCCCACGTCAGGCTCCCGGTAGGGAGCCTGCTTCTCCCTCTGCCTGTGTCTCTGCCTCTCTCTCTCTTTCTCTCTCTCTCTGTCTGTCTGTCTATCATGAATAAATAAATAAGATCTCCTTAAAAAAATAATGTGCTCATGTGCAGTTTTATCTTCTAACTGGTGTTCAAAGGACTTCTTGAATCTGTGGCTTAATATCTTTCAATATTTTGAACACCCTTTTCTGATATTATCTCCTCAAATATAGCCTCGCTGGAACATTTTTACTCTTATCTCTTAGATTCCAAACACACATAGGATATCCCACTCTAATCCTTCTGCTTTCTGGCTTTCCTCTTTATTTTCCATTGTCTCTCCATGTCTCCATGTCTTTCCATGTCTCTCCAAACCCTGGAGGTTTCCTTCTGGCCAAATCTAACAGTTTACTAAATCTCTCTTCAACTATATCTCTCTATATATGTGATAATATCAGATCTCAAACATGATAGTATCAATATCTGATAATACCCAATCTGGTATCTTCAACTTTTCTTCCCTGTATCTGTATCTGAGTTTTAGAGTTTGTTTTCTCTATTTTTCTACAATTTTAAGCAGGCCCTTGTCACCCTCATCCTGCCTCTTAGCCTCTGGCAGTAGTGGACTGTGGACATGCCCGGAAGTTCTCTGCAACTCTCCCCTCCTCTGTCTGAGAGTCAGGGCCACCCTCAATGCTCTGACCAGTAGAACTTGGTGGAAGTGATGCTGTGTAAACTCTGAGCCTGCAGTTTTGCTTGTTCCATCCTCATGCTGGAAACTGTCTTGCCAGCAAATGAAGGATCTGGCCAGCCTGACGAGGGAAGAGAGGCCGCATAGAGAAAGGCCTGGGCACGCCAACACTTCCACTGGCCTGGTCCTCCTGGAGAAGGTTCTGGACATGAATGAAGGCCCAGCTGAGGATGGCTGAGCCCGACATGGACCAGACGGGCTGTCCTCCAAGGTTGCCCTGCCTGCTGGGCTAGGTAAACTAGTTCCTGTGTTAAGCCTTGATGTTTGAGGTGGTTTGCCACATATTTCTCTGTTAAAATTCTCAACCATTAAAAAAATTTCTTTGACCGTATAGATAGTGTAATTTTAATCTATTCATATTCTAGATCCAGGTTCCCTATGTGTGTTTGTGCTGCACGTGTGTCCTCTTACTTTTGGTCTTGTTTTCTACTTTTCTGTTGAGTCTGTTTGTTATTGATATGATGATGAGCATTGCATGTGGAAAACTCTGAAATAGTGGGAGGGTTATGATATCATTTTTAGATATGTTTGCTTCTGGGAGGCAGTTGGGGACCTTGTGGGAGCCCCTCCAACCAGTTTTGTGGGCCTAGAGTCTGTGAAACTTACCTTTGGTGATAGGGTCACTCCTTCAGAGTCTGGACCCAAAGTGTGGGGTCTTTGCCCGTCTCCAGTTTTTTACCCACTGCAGCAGTATGGCAGGATCCTTCACTGCTGTGTTCTTTCTTTGTGACCTTCATGCAAAGTTAGTTTTTTAAAAAACCGTTTTTGCATCTGTTAGCATGAGAATTAGAATTATCTGGACCTGCATTACCAGAAACAGAAACACATAAGAACTTAAACAATTTTATTTTTGTATTTCAAGTATAGAAAAGTACAAAGAAAACCACAGTAGCCACTTACACTTGCACACCCAGGTGTTAGCACTTTGGTCAGTGTTGGGGCACTCCAGGGAAGCTGCAAATGTGGTCAGTTTTCTCAGGGAGCTCATGAAAGCACGAGGTGGTAAGTGACGGGGCAGAAGGTGAAGAAGAGGGAGATGGAGCTCAGTGCCCCGAGGACTTGCACACGCACTCCGGACGAGGCACTGACCTGTCCTGGACGCTGGTGAAACTTCATTGTGTTCTTCGGATGAGTTTTCAGGGAGTCATCGCATTTGAGAAGGAGGAAACTCTAAAAATTACTCCTTGTCTGTGGGATGTTCTGGGCTATATGATTGTTTGGCTTTTAATAGAACTGTAATCTTTAAGGGACCTGTGCCTGGTGAACAGAAACTATTAAAATAGCTTCTGTTAGAGAATCACAGAATGTTATTCCCTCATTTGGAAGGGCAAGAGGTGATAATCAAACCAGTTTACATGAATACATTTGCTTTATCCACCAATTTACTGAGTGCCCATGGACATTCTGAAGGAAAAATCCATTCAAATGAATACCTGATGAAGGGCTCAGGATGTCTGGTTACATAGACTACTTTGGCCATGCATTTCTGAAATTTCCTTGGAAATCCCAAGGACATCGTTTAGCTTAGAAATGCATTATTAATGTTCCAATTAATATAAAATTCTCTATTGTATTTTCGGTGACTTGAATAAGAACTGATAAATCTTACAAACTACAATGCAAATTGCAGCAGAAATACTTTAGAACATTTTCCACTCTGCAAGTACAAGCTCCCTTTATAATTCTGTATGCTTGGCATTAGTTTTTCACTTGCCTTTGTTACTAAATGTAGATGCATGTTTTGTGAGTTTACCCTGAATCCTAAACCAGACAGCTCTTATGACAGAGCTCCAACGGTTCCCGCTGCAAACAATGACATTGCTCCTGGGATCATCATAATTAGAAGCTGGAGATGAACGGAGCACCTTTAAAGATTGCTCGCAATGATGCCAAATATTTGCACAATTCCCCGAAATTTGCAAATTGTGTATGACTTAGTGTTAATAGGTGCAAAGTGCATAACTTTTTATGTAGTGCCACCGGTGGAAGATACGTTCAGTGTACATGAGACACAGAGCTGAGAATTCCACTGTAGATAACGAGTCCTGTGATGACACTCTGGAGCATTTATCCTTCTGCATTAAATAACTGAGAAATCTGAGCAAAGTCAGGGGCTTCCTTTGAAATTCTTTGAGGAAACTGGTCATATGGAAGCACATCTGTTTCTAAATGAACGCTTTGGGGGGCCTTTGATGAGGAGAGTGTATTATGGAATCTTGCTTTCTGCACTTTTCATTCATCTTTAATTTCTGAGGTTTCTTGCTCCCTCATCAGCTGTGCTTTCCTACCTCACGGCTCTAGCTCCCAAGCATCCTCGTGCCAGTGCCAGTGGTGCACTTGGCTCTGCCGTTGGAGGGATGGGGGCACCCCGAGGACCCTCGAAGGCTCAGCTCCCTGGCTGCGACTCCTCCACCTGGGTCCCTGAGCATCTTGTTCCTCCTCTTGTTATGGCCTGTCTCTTGCCTCAGTGTCTGGTGTGAGCGTGTCTTCTCCCGCACTGCCTACCTGTGGACCACGGCCTGGGGAGGGGAGGCCTTGCCATCCTCCCTGTCTCGGCACCTGCTGACTCATTCAGACCATTCTGCAGTCCGTGCATGGAGATGCCACGTCAGGCGGGATGTGACCCTGGAGCTCTCTCTTCAGGTATCATTACTTTACTTGAACCTTTTTAGGCATAGTGAAAACTGCAGACCAAGCTCCTACCGCAGGAAGGACGCTGTGCCCTTGACTCACCGCCACCGACAGAAAGCCAGGCTGTGGCAGGGGGTCCCGGGTAGGGCGGCGGGAGGGGTGTCCCCACAGCCACCGGGTCCTGCGGGTCCTGAGTCCTTCCAGAGATGGTGCAGTGACTCGGTCTGCCTGCAGCTTCATGCTGAATGGAGGTGTTTGCACTTTGCAAAGGGGACTACTGTCAGCCTATGGGTAGCCAGTGGTGCAGCATGAACATTGGGAAGAAGAGCCTGGAACCCAGGCACCCCAGGTCGTGGAGCTCTTTCCTGCGGGAGTGAGAAGGGGGGCCTCCTGCGCTCGTGTGAGGCTAAGCCCAGCTGGAGCCAGTTCCTTCCTTCCCCGCAGGGCCCCTCAGAGCCCTGGGCTGGGTGCTAAGCGGGAGGGTGCGCCCAGCTTTGCCCAAGCACCGGGCTCTGGGATGGTGGAGCCTCTTGGGCTGCGCCACTGCTTCAGCTGATTTCTCAGCAGGTTCATCAAATAACAAGCCCGTTGGAAACTGTTTGTGGAGGCGATGCCTCTGCCACCGCAGCCCCTGCTTTCTCTCCTGCATCTTGATTTTCCAACCCTTATATGGTTGAGATCTTCCAAAATCCAAACCAACCACCCTACTGCCCCCAACTCCCAGGGCTCGGGGCCCCTTGCACCTCTGAGGTTTGCAGCACCAGAAGCTGTTTGAAATCGATGCGCCCTCTGCTGGGGGCAGAGTGTCCTTTCGTTATACAGAGTGTTCTGGGTAGGGTTTGTTATAAAGGGATGGGGCTGAATTTCAGGAAGACTGAATGGAAGTGGTTGATTGTAGGAAGTCATGGGGGCTTCTCCCGAGGCTGGCATCTGGCCTTCTCGGAAGAGAGTGCCAGTTGATGGGCTATTCTGACTTCAAGCACACTCTCATTTTCTAATTGTTTGTTGAATGAGTAAGAGTCTCACTCTCCTACCTGTAATACTAACACAGTCCGGAGCTCGGCAGAGGGTAAGCTGGAAACTGCTAAAGGGATTTGGTTAGAAAAGGCCTTTTCTCTAAGCGCCAGGCACTGGGGGGCATGCTGTGCTGCGTCCTGTTGCCCACCCACTGCATGGGCAGGAGAGAGAAGGGCAGGAGGTGCGCTGAGGCTGTACGGAGCGCAGCACTAGCTATTTGACAAGTCACACCATGTCACAACCCAGCACAAAGTCCCTGGGTTCTCCGGCACCAAGTTCTCCGGGTCCATCTGTAGGCCCCTGGAGTTGGTTCATCTCAACTGGGTTCAGCTGAGCTCGGCTGCAGACGTGGCTTCGGGCCCAGCTGGCCTCAAGAGTCCTCACTCTGTGGGGACCAGTGGCAGCCCCCTGGGTGGCAGATGTTCAAGAGATTAAGCCCGGATACCACTCACTGTGGGGCTGTGGCCTGGACGCGGGTGTGGTGCTGCAGGGCATGGGGACGACAGGGACAGTACAGGCCCCCACTGTGGTGCCTCACCCTCTCTGCTCTGGGCTGGCCTCCAGGCACACAGCGCCTTTCTCCCCATCCATCCTTCTTGGTCGTGGTTCAGGGTGAAGGGGCCATAGACAACAGGCCTCGGGGCTTGAGGGTGCTCGGGACAGAAGGATCTGAGGTCCTACCCGGCCGCGGCTGACCCCGCGGGACAAGGGTTGGAGTACAGCCTGTGGTGGCAGGTGTGTGCCAACCGCCCCTCCCCGTGCCCCGCCCTGACCCTGCTTTGCCCTGCACCACGGCTGCCACGACTGACCGCTGTGCCATGTTCACCTTGGACCCGCTTGTTCCTGCTCTTCCTCCTGTGGGGTCAGCCCACAGCTGGGCGGCCGTCGTCTTGAGCATGGCTGCGTTCCCTCCCTCCGCGGGCCTGAGGCAGGGGCCCAGGGTGTGCACAGTGTGCAGACGTGTGGCCGCCCCTGAGTCTAGGACTGGCATCCAGCTCTGCAGCCTGACCTTGGGCGGGAATGTTAACCTCTGTCTCCAGCTCTCTCCCCTGAGAAATGGGAATCCTGATGCATCTAGTCTCGTGGGATTGCAGTGAGGACCAACGACGTGATGTGTGGGAAACGTCCCGCTCATGTTATCATATTAACCATGATTTTCGTCATTAAGAATAAAGCCAGCAGGAATGGTGTATGTATACAAATGGTAATCTACATCCTGAAGGGAGAGGGAGGAAGGATTTGTCCTTGGTGCGCAGGCCTTCTGAAGGCACGTGAGGTCTGAGGCATCGGACATTGACTTGTGAACAGGTATAGAGGTCACGCATCCGAAGGAGCCCTTCCTTGGAGAGTCCCTCGTGGGCCCGGGGAATGTGTGATCTGAGCAGTTCCCAGGGCAGCATGTTCATCCTCCGGAGCTGGTGGTTCCCCGGCCTAGGCCAAGCTGACTGCATAGCAGTGGCCACTCCTTGTGCCCGTGGGCATGTGGCCGGCTGGTCTACCTGGCCCAGAGGAGCTGCTGGGTTCCTCCTGTGCTTGGGGAACTGGCTCTGAAGACGGATCGGGAAGATGAAGCCAGAAGCGCTTCTGTGGCCGAAAGACCCGTGGAGATGCCTGCGCAGCTTCCGGGGGTGGGGAGGGGCTGCTTGACTGGCTGGTGCCCATGTGCTTGGGTGAGTCAGCGTCGCCCGCTCCAGGCGGTCGGCCTCACAGCTTCACGATTCCACCTTTCATGTAACACACAGTGTGGTCACTTTTGTGGATGTGAAATATGTTCAGATAACACACATTAAGCAATTAATGTCTTCTAACATTAAGAAAATTGGTTTCTGTCTATTGACATTCTGGTTCTCAACTCAGTGGTTTCTTATTTAACTTTCATTATTAGGAATGCTTAGCACATCAAAACAATGTTAATTATTAGCTTCAGGCAGGAAAATAATATACACAAACAGAACATTTATCATTTTGTCAGGACCAGACCTTCTCTCGATGTGCTAAATATCCCCCGTGATGATGGCCACCACTGGTTGAAAAAAGAAGCACCGATGTTTGGTCATTGATGATGTGCTGGGAAGGATGTCGGAGGCTCACGGTGTGCCCAGATGGGTAAACTTCGAACGTGTCCTGGTCTCCACATTAGAATTTGTCTAGAGTGATTTGCAGACGGGGCTTTACTTCCTGCCATCTCCCTTGTAGGTCCCAAACCCATGGCTCTCAGCGAGTGCAAGTTATTATTATCATTATTATTTTTTTAAATTTTATTTATTTATTTATTTATTTATTTATTTATTTATTTATTTATTTATTTATGATAGTCACAGATTGAGAGAGAGAGGCAGAGACACAGGCAGAGGGAGAAGCAGGCTCCATGCACCGGGAGCCTGATGTGGGATTCGATCCCGGGTCTCCAGGATCGCGCCCTGGCCCAAAGGCAGGCGCCAAACCGCTGCGCCACCCAGGGATCCCTGCAAGTTCTTATTTATGCCAAAAAATCTTAGAGGGAGCTCCTGGTTCTAGCGCTGCCTCCTCAGGGTACCTCACATCTGCTCCTGCACGTGTGCTGGTAGCTCCAGAACTTAGAGTTATCCTGCGGAGATTTGAATAAAAAAGGAACCTTTGTGGGCTACAGGACCACAGGACCTACAGAAATGGCAGAAACAGGCAGGTTCCCCTCGAAAGACTTATAGGCCTTGTAAGAAAACGTCTTCTGACGGAATCTTGGAAGGAGACATGAAAACAACCCTGTGAAACTTGATAAATATTAGAGAGTTTTAAATGTAGTGAAGTAAATACGTGTGGAAAGATGTCAATGTGCAGAAATCTCTGAAGTGTCTGCAGTTGCCTTAAACATTTTTTTACTTAAATTCAATTTAGTTAATGTACAGTGTGCATTATTAGTTTCAAGGGTAGAATTTAGTGATTTGCCAGTTACCTGTAGCACCCAGTGCTCATTCCACCAAGTTGAGCCTTTTTGTATGTCACAATCTCTGGCTATACTTTTCCAGGTGATACAGAACTGTGGATGGAAGTGGATGCCCCATCCTCCATGCAGGGGCCGTGTGGTTGTGCGGCATGGGGTTTGGGCCTGGCATGTGGCCGGCACGCAATGCCCTCGGCCAAACCAAATAGCCAGGAAAGGAGAAAGCTTTGGGGCCTCAGGGTGCACCCCGGGCCTTACAACGTGCCCGTGTGCCCAGCAGCGTGGGGTATAGCCTTGCCAGAGCCAAGTAGTGTGATCTATTGCCTAGACTACGTGTGTTGAGAAGTTTGGAGCTAAGACTGGAGGCTCTGAGGGAGCTGAGGCAGACACAGCTCCCGGTTGGGGTGTTGGAGGGATCAGGGCGTGGGCCCCAGGGGGACACCAACCTCTGGTTGGAAGCTGGGGGTGCTGGCAGCGTCTCTGCCTGCCGGACATACATGTGTCCGGGTTTGCTGCTGTGCTCTGAGTGTCGGAACCCCCGTGGCAAGCCACCAAGTGTCTGTCTAACAGCGGCCGCTAAGGATACTTCTGTTTTCTTTTTCTGTTTGGCCCATGAGAAGCCTTCTTGCCCTGCCGGCTTCAACACACACAAAGGACTCAGTGTACTCAGAGTGTCAACACCGAGGGAAGGACCCTGAGCATTTTAAAGGACTTTTAATCTGACAATCGATGCTCTAGTTAATTCCTGAATGAATGGCCAATGAGCACCACATTTTCCAGGAAATCACAGCCCTACGCATCATGACATAACTCAAGATTACATATCATTTCATTTTATCTCCAAGCACACACATAAAAGCGGCACATCTCCCAACTTGGCACTCAGCCTGTGTCTTGCAGGTCTGGACTAGCAATTGGACTCATGGGTAGGTCGTGGAGAGCACCAGGGCAGAAGAGAGGGCCCATGTCCATTCTTTGTTTTGTTTTGTTTTTTTAAGATTTTATTTATTTATTAATGAGAGAGAGAGAGGGAGGCAGAGACACAGGCAGAAGGAGAGGCAGACTCCATGTAGGGAGCCCGATGTGGGACTCGATCCTGGGACTCCAGGATCACGCCCTGGGCCAAAGGCAGGCACTAAACCACTGAGCCACCCAGGTATTCCCCCCCCCGTGTCCATTCTTGAAGAGTTTTTTAGGCACTTTGGATCATGAGGGGTCAGATGGCTGCCCGTGAGGGCAGGATGTTCATCGTGTCCGTTTAGAAGATGTTGTTGTTAAGGCACGGCCTTGCTATTTTTAAAGTGGGAAGGGAAATCCATTTATTTGAATATCTTTTTTTAAAAGTGCCAACTAACATGCCAGTTGACAGCCATGCCATTTGGCATTTGTAATGCTGACACCCACCTGGGGGGCACTTTCTGTGTCTGAACACGGGCCACGGGGTTCTTTCCCTGAGTACATGTGAATTATTTTTCTCCGACCCCGTTAGCCTTTCTGAAAACTGGAGTGAGAAATATTTTAAGGAGAGAGAGCACGACGTGCTCGGAGGCAATGTCTGCCAGCACGATTTGCACAGCACAGAGCCTGTGGCTCCATGCAGACAGCGCGCGAGGGCTGAGCGGGCCCCCTCTCTTCCTGATGGAGGCCAGCCCCCTGATGGAGTCACAGGTGACCTCACCCGTTGCGGGGCTGTGCTGGCGGCACATTGGCTAGCAGAGCGCTCTCCCCTGGGGGTGCTCGAGGCGCATCAGCCTCTGTTTTGGGTGGTTCTTTCCTCGTCCCTCAGAACACCTGTGTTCTTCGCTCCTCCCTGCTCCCCCCCTGCACCGCCACTAACTGCTGCAACACGACACAAGAAAGGAAGTTAAATAAACAAATTTGGCTGTGGGTCTGTGGCGCTGGGGTCAGGTTGGGTGGTGCCTTGGGATGGACGTGCAGAGTGCAGTCTGTCCAGTAAGAAATGGGACATGGTGTGGCGAGGGTACAAGGGTCGGTCCGTGCTGAGGGGCAGGTGCAGTGCAGGCTGGCTTGGGTCCCTCAATGCCGCCAGGGAGCCCCGGCTCTGCTGCCACTTGCCTGAGACCATGCACAAGGTACTCGACCTCTTCGCTTCACTTTTTTTTTTTTTTTTACATGTAACACGGGGACCATGTGCCTGACCCATTGGGTCCCTGTGGAGACCCAGAGCAAGGCTCACTGGAGTCACCACCACCCCTTTCTGTGCGCTGACCATGTTCTTTATACTTCCTACAGAGTTTCCAAGGACACGGACAGCCATGCAATTAGGTAAGCTTCTCAAAAAAGTAGATTAAATTGGTAAGAACCATATGATGTTGACATGCAAAAATATATAAAAGGAGGATGGATGTGTGATTGCCTCTGGATGTTGGGGTTGTACTGACTTATGCTTTCTTGATGGTTTGAAATGATCGTGTGCTGTTTTTACAGCAAGAGAAAGGATCCCCCCCAAACCTCAAACACAAAATGAGAAAGAAAAATTCTATATATTTCATTTATTAAAGCAACATCAAAACACAGTGTGGATTTGAAAGTTGGATATACATACACGATGAAATAAAATTGGATCACTGTGTCCTGGAGGCCATGCTATTAAAAACCAATAATTTGGAAATTCAAGTCAGTGAAAATTAAAATGAGGGTCAGGACAAGTGAGAGCTGGCTGTTGTCTTCTGGGGAAGGCTTCCTAGAGACGCCGGTGCTCGGGATGCGCAGGAGCCAGACTGGCTTTCCGTGGGGTCTCCAGGCTGTGTGTGCAGAGGCCAGGACGGTGGGCAAGCGGGAGCAGGTGGGTCTGCAGAGAGAAGGCATGTGGGACGAGGCCGTGGCAGGCTCCTGGGCACCGGCAGCGGGAATTCTATTGTGGTGGACGGCACACAGCCTCACGGTTGTACATTAACCAGTCCTGTGACCGCATGAGCATTTAATTGTTCTTTGTTTTGTGTCTTTTTAGCCAGAGGACTTTTCTCTGTATCGATAAACATTACATTAATTTTCCATTGTGCTGCTTAGTTCTGAGATACTGTGGGTCAAATAAAGTCTCCTTAATCCCACTGGAAAAATCCCCAAATAAGTAACCCTTCCCCCTGAAAAAACAACAAAAAACTCCCCAAAAATCCCACACACAAAACCCTGAAGTCTAATCAGGAAGTGATGTCAGTCACTGAAGCTTTGCTTCCAAACTTGTGTGTTTTCCGTGCCTGTGATTTTGTTTCTTGGGAGTGGCTGCGCCATGGCGTGGGTGGCTCTGTGGGAAGCGGGCATCACCAATCCATGTGCTCAGCTGGCTGTAGGCCTGGTGAGGACTGGAGCTTTGGGAGGGAAGGGGCGCTTCTGCAGAGTCCTGGGTGTCCTGGGTGGAGGTGCTGGCCGCCCGCACCACCCAGGTCAGTAGATATCTGCGTGGGGCCGGGTGCTGCGTGGGTCCCCTTGCCTGGGAAGTACTCTGCAGCTGGTGACACCCAGATAATCTCAGGACTCCCCCGGGCCACACATGGACCTCTTCGGTCCTGAGGTCTTTGAAGTCGCAGACGCTTTCATGATCATTGATAACGTAATCTCCGCCTGGCCTGGAAGGTTCTTTCTTGCCTGGCTTCGGGGCTGGGCTGCCGGTGGCCCCAGGGTTGGGCTCTGAGCACCGGCCTCCGAGAGCAGGAGCCCTGGCCAGACCCCAGCAGCAGCCAGTGGGGAGAAGGCGGGAGAGGAAGGGGTTTTTATTCCCATTCCCTTCGGGCTGTACACAGCAATTACTACCGTGAAGGCAATAAAGTGTCTGCTAATTGCAGGTTTGTACCCTTGTACCTGGAGCAGCAGTGAGCGACCAAAGATTACCAAGTGGTGCTTAAGAAAAAAGTTAAAGGTGATTTCTTTTCTCCTTTCTAGTGCAATAACTTAATTAATAGTCAGGTTTTGGCCTGATGAAGAAAAGAACTCTCAAAGAGGTATCTCATTAGAATAATTAAATTTTTTTTATACCCTCCAATTTGCTTTTCTTAACTGTCCATTCTGTTTTTATTTTCTCTAATTGTCTCCTGAAATCCTTCAGATGTAGGACCAAGAGAGAGTGAGGTGTTAAATGTGCCTCCCCACCAGCATGGGTCATGATATTATACATTCACAGGGACCAGACCGAACAGCGCTATCATTACCCTCCCACAGCCCTCCGGGTGGGGCAGCCCCGGGCGGGCGCCTGGTAAAGCTAGATGCCCTCGGGCACCCCCCCCCCGCAGCCCCCTTCTCTAGGACGCCCAGCACACCCGCCTGGGCTCCCACCCGGCATTCCCGTGAGGTGCGAAAGGCTGGCCCCCGACACCGTGTGACCTAAAAGGCAATTATCTTCCTCAAAACAGTCTTACATTTCCTGTACTGATGTCCGGCCCTAAAAGAGGTTGGGAACGTGGTGGGATGCTGGGCAGATGCCTCCAGTGTTGGGGCCCCTGGATCGCAGGCGCAGGTATTCCCAGTTGTACCCTCTGGAGGGCGTGGGCATGGCTTCCGGTTTGGCATCTGCAGCACAGAGAGGCCACACAGCAGGTGCTCACTAAATGCACGGTTAAACCGAAGGCAAATCCAGCTGAGCGCTTCCTCCTGTGCCACTCCCAGGACGGTCGCTGTGCTCTCCGGGCAGCTCATGTGTTTAGCACATCTGGTCACTGCTGGGTGTTGCCTTACACGAGTCTACTGGTACCTGAGGTAAGGGACTCTTCTGAGCGGCAGGGGGGATATATTCGGTGCCACCATGGGGGCAGGTGGGCAGCTTCAGCTTGTGTGAGGGTGCGGGGCCTTGCTGGGGACTGGCCAGCTCTCTGCAGAGGCTCTAGGTCCCAGGAAGGACATCAGGGGTCTCTCGTCTTCCTTCAGCTGAGGCCTGGCTTCAAGGAGGGATGGGGCCCAGGAGGTGAGTATGCTCCCATGTCCAGGGCAGGCCCCGAGGCCTAGGGCAGGGGTGTGGGGACTGCTGCCCCGATGGCGCAGGATTCCAGGTCCTGTGCTGGCTGCTGGCACCTCCCTCCCCAGCACTGTGGGGATGTGCAGTGGGGTGCCGAGGGGTGGCCCCCTAGACATGCGTGGGTCCCCCTTGCACCTGAAAGTCTGCTAGTCTAAGCACCCCCCCCACTAATTGGGGACCCCATGGGGCCACAGACCTGCTGCCTGACCCCGAGTGTGCCATCCCTCGCTGGCAGTCACCCTGGTCTGAGAGTAGTGGCCCCCAGGGGTGGCCCAGGCTGGTGGGCTGTGTCCCTCAGACCTGGGGGCCACGGTGGCGTGGGCAAGCGAGGACCCCCGCCTCACGTCTCTGCACAAAGCCAGAGTGCACAGCATAACTGAGGCTGTAGGAACCAAGAGCAGAAGGCCTGCTAACCATGAGAAGGTTCTCGGAGAGGAGCAGGGACACAGACCTGCCACCTGCCTGGCTGTGCGGCTCTTGAGGAGGGCCGTCCTTGCGCCACCCCACGGGCGCCCCACACCCACAAGCCCGGCTCTGATGCCCCTTCCGCCCCGTGGGCCAGCAGTGGCTTTTCCCTGCCCATCAAGATCGTGCTTCTGGGTGATCTCTGCGGAAGAACCAGGGAGCCCTCAGAGGTAGGAGAAAACAGAGGAAATCGGTGATCTCGCCAATAGAGCCATTCTGTCCTGTGTCCTTTAGCTGCTTTGCTGTGCATGACGGTGCGGTGCAGACGGGACTCTCGTGTGGTGCTGCTTTACCAGACGTGCTAGTGAGTATTCGAACTGGAACCTGGACCTCACTGTGATGTAACACGCCACGTATCCTTACTGAAAGGACCGTTTTTTCCTCACAGGGCGCTCCTGGGCTCGGGCTGCGGGCAGAAGGGGCCCCCACGTGGTGGGTATACAGGACAGAGGTCAGCACGCAGATCCTGAGGGCATGACCTGGGCCCAGGCCGTTCGGTTGGAAGGATTCATCAGAGCGGGTTTGACCCCTCGGAGCCTCCTCTGCCTGCTGGATGCGCATGTGGACGACACAGATGATCGTGCAGACACACAGACGCATGGACGTACAGACACATATGTACACACAGGAGATCAGTGGGTAAACCCCTGCACGTGCACACACACACACACACACACACACACACACCATACAGACACACATGCACACAGACACAGATGTACACCCGTGTGCACCGACGTCGACATGCACACATACATGCACCTCCTGGCGGGGAAGCCAAGCGAGCCCTGGTCTTTGTGGACGATATTCATCTTTAACGGTGACATAAATTTTGAACAGCGTTGTGCTGGTTGCGAAGCTTTCCCATGTCTCACCTGGTTCTCTGGGTGCTTATGTGGTTCCCGTGGTTACTCTGACTTTAGGGAGGAAGTGCTTGGGACACCAAGGGACTCCCACAAGCTCAGGGCTTCTTTCCCCATGGACTCTTCATTTGTCCTTATATGTCCTGCTAGTGACAGGAAGACATGAGGGTTTTTTCTTCTATCTGGCGATAGAGGCATGGAGATGTCAAGATGGAGAGATAATAATATTAAGACCACACAGAAACTCACCGGCTCAAGGAAAGGATAATCTGTGTTTCCTCATTTTAATCCAGAGTTTTCTGATCCCATTGCTCTGCACTTTACAGTCTTACTAAAAACAGTTACATTAAACCAGAAATTAATAGTCCGTTTTTCAAATTCTCCACAGGCTCCTTTTTGAACTAGAAGTGGTGTTTGAATTTACGTTAGTGGATTCAGGATTCACCAAGAGCAGAATATTTGGTAAAAATGTTTCTGGAATAAATACATGCACCTGCTTCCAGTGAGTCCACCTGCTTCCTCAGACAACACAGGCTGGTGCCAGCCCCAAGAATGTTCTGGGACCCACAGTACGGATGCCTTAGAAGGAGACCACGCTCTGCTGGGTCTCATAAAAATACCGATTTCCAATATCTTAACTCTTGATTTTTATTTCTTAATTTAATTAATTATTTTTAAGATTTTTAATGTATTTATTCATGAGACACAGAGAGAGAGGCAGAGACACAGGCAGAGGGAGAAGCAGGCTCCCTGTGGGGAGCCTGATGTGGGACTCGATCCTAGGACCCCGGGGTCACGACCTGAGCCAAAGGCACATGTACAACCTCTGAGCCACGCAGGTGCCCCTTAACTCTTAATTTTAAAATTGATATATTGATAAAAGTGTGAAAGCAGAACTTTGAAGATAGCTTATCCTTTCTGAGGTTGAGGACAATCCACGTGGGACGAGGGCACTGCCGTCAGCTGGACACACTGGTGGGTGAATCTGTCAGTGAGTCATGGTCACAGGTGAGGAGTGGGGACAGAGAAAGAGGGTCAGGGCAAGAGCGCCAGGCCTGCTCCCCTGCTGGTCCCGTGGGCCTCCTATGTTCCTGGCTCCACCAGCTTTGACGCCCCTCAAAACCCTCCACTCCCCTCCTTACCCCCGGCTGGATGGCCAGGCCGGTCCCCAGCCCCGGCATCAGGGCAACACACACAAGCTGCACTTTCCCCTCCTGCCAGCCTTTCCCATAGCAGCTGCCCCGAAGGATGGTTTCCATGCCTGGGTCCGTTCCCGGAGCTGCTAGTGGTCCAGGCACCTTGCTCTTCGGTGTCCTGGTGACAGAGGCAGAGGTGGGGGAGGCCCAGCTCAGGGACATTGCTCCTGGCATGTGCTGTGTTTGTGCAGACATGGCTCAGATCACAACTGAGGGTGCAAGCAGGTGTGTCTGCTTCCCATGCTGAGCAGAAGGGAGCACCTCGGGCCTGGCAATCTTCTCTGCGTCCTCCTCGCATGTCGATCGTGCTCTGCTCTCCCTGCAGGGAGTGGGGACCTCTGAATCTTGACCCAATCACCCCACCCTTGTCCTCCTTCAGGGGCCCCACTGGGGCGCTGCAGGTCTCGCTGCTGGTGGTAGAGGAGGGTTAAGCAGGAGGGGTGGTTAGGACCCTCCTGGTAGGGGAGTGGGTCAGGACACATCCCTGAACGCAGCTGTGCTGCCAGGATCACGTTCACGATTCCTCCACGGAGGGGGTGGCATTGGGGGCGGGGCAGATGCGTTTGGGACAGGAAACGGCTGCTGACGAGCCACACCATTTCCTATATCCAGATAGGGCCTCCTCCTGTCTGCCTGTGGCCTGGCCGAGCCTCCCCGCGCCGCCCGCCGTGCGCTGCTGGCTGGGCCTCCATCAGCTCCGAGAGAAGGATGAAAGTGTGATCGCTGCCCTGTGGGAGGCGGCACTGGGTTCTGGGGAAGGTAGGGGGGCACGTCCTCTGTGGACGCAGAGCCGATAAAACACGGGCGTTCATGCTCCCGGGGAACGCGCTTGGGCTTGCCTCAATGGTCGGGCTTATTTCCAGGGTGGTCATGAGTGGCCAGTGGCTGGGTGTGGGGAGCTCGATGCCTAGCTCCCTCCTCCCAGGGGGCTGAAGGTCCGTGATTTCAGGAGGCAGATGTGGGGGAGCAGGGGGAGGGCAGGCTACCCCTGGCAGAGGACAAGGGGGCTCTGAAGGCCGGGGGTGCCCATGGGTGGGTGTGGGTGTCGTGGCAGAAACTCGATGGCTGAGGTTCAAACCAGAGAGAACACGGCGCCAATCAGGGGGCATACTGTGCATTTTGGAAGAATTTCAGGGAAAAACAGTTGTCATCGTGGCTTAACAGAGTCAGCCAGCAGTGGCACGTGGACCAGGACGAGTCCCTCCCAAACCCGGAGACCCCCCCCTGCTGACCCTCCCGCCGTCGCGGGCATCGTGGGTGTGCACGCTGGCGCCCTGTGGTCCTGTGCGCTCCCCTCTGCAGTGGGTGGGACCTGCAGGTGTCTTCAGAAACGTCCGGTGCTCCCGCATCTGAGTTGTTAAAATGTAGTCAAATTTTACTTTGGCTCCTCGGCTGTTGCAAGGAAACGATTCAGTCTGGAAAGTGATCACCTGAACACATCTCAGGGACAAGCGTCTGAGTGAGAAAGCAATTGTTTAGCTTCGTAGGACTAAATGTTCCCCAACCGCACTTGTCTGGAGGAAAATGTTTTAAGCTGCCTCCAAATATCCCGCGGGCACCCAGGGCGCACTTTAGGAAGCGTTTGTCCGCAGAAATCCCAACAGGATTGATAGCAATGGCTCATTGGTGAGAAGTTGGTTAAAAATGTTAACTTACATCCATGCGGGAATGCTGAACTCCATCAAACTTGTGTTTGTTTGGAAACCAAGTTGGTGGTATTTGTACCTTAAATATCCATCCCTATTACCGGCATTGAGTCAGAAGTCAGACCAGGATCTCCCTCAGACGCCAGGGGCACTCAGCACGTCCACTCCGTGCAGGGTCTTCCTTCCTGGGGGTTCTCGTGTGGACCGTGTCTGATGGGGTCCAGGGCGCGGAGGGGGCCACGTCCCTCAGCATGGCCCACCTGTCCCCGTGCACTTGGTGTTCTGGGGTCACGGCTGCCAGGAGGGGATCCGAGTCATGTGGGAAAGATGGGGTACCCCCGTGGGCATTTCCTCTGTCGATGCACAAGCCACACTGGTGTCACATGTGGGTTCTGTAACGTTGCTTCATTGAGCTTCTGTGTTCAGTGTCCTTCACCTCTTGTGTCTGTGGGGTGGCTTCTCCCTAAGTGGGCTGTTGTGGTTTAGAGACGTGGGACAGGAAGAGACGGACTCAGAGCCCCGGGCAAGGACAGAATTACCCTTCAGGACCTCGGGAGGGGGCCCTACTTGGGGTCCTTGGTCCCCGTCCGCCTGCTACCTATGCCTGCCCTGTGTCCTGCCCTCAGCCGCCAGGTCCACACTTGGAACATTGCACCTGCCTCGCGACCGCACAGAGGGTCTCCATGGTAGCGTCATGTCCGCAGGCCGGTGAAAGCAGTGTGACGCACTCAGCTGATTATTTGGCTCATGAAGAATAAAAAAACCTAGTGCAGGAGTTATTCCTATGCTGGGAAGGCTGGGAGGCTCTGTGCCCCATGGGCTCCCTTCCCATCTGCTCACACCACCCGCCCCACGCTTCCTGCCTTGGTGCATAATTTTCTAACACTGCGAAGCATCTTTTTTTTTTTTTTTTAAAGGAGCGTTTGTGGGTGGCAGGGAAGTGGGGGGTGGGGGGTGGGGGGAAGCAGAGTGCAGCCGGTGGCTTGCTGGCGAGCCTTCTGTGTGCAGGGCACTGCTGTGCACACGCTCCCACCGTCCACGACCTGCACCTCCTCGCACCTCCGAAGATTGATGCAAACCTGTGAGTGTGAGCATGTGACAATGTCATGCTTCCCCCAGTGGTTTCAATGGGTCATGCCAGGAGCTGCTTGAACCTCTCTCCCTCTGATCTGAACTCGAAACTATATTGATTCCCATGAATTGATCTGCACGTCAGAGGAAACATCATTCTTTCTCTGGCGGCATTTTTGTCAAGATGACTTTCCTCGAATGGATGTCCCACGAGGGCTCCAGTCACAATTCTCCGGTGGACTTTGTTGCTCGTGATTACCTTTAACTTGGAAACAGGAGCGTGACTTGGTGGGAATTGCGTTGTTTGGTGTTCTGTGAAATGCCACTTCACCTCTCAAGGGAAAGGAGGACCAGGGGCACTACCAGACGGGTGGCTACCTGGACCAGGGACTTGGCTTTGGGGAGAGAAGCCACCTTGCCCACAGCCCTTGGCTCCTGAACAGACCCGGAGTAGAGAACAGCTCCAGTCCAGAGGTCAATGATGTGGGGCAGCCTGGCGGCAGGTGATGCAGGGCAGCCTGGTGGCAGGGACAGAGTCCAGCAGGAGGGACTGAGAGGGTCCTACTTGCTACCCTTCCTCCCGGGCATAGGTAGAGGGTGCGTCACGGCGGCCCCGTGTGCCTGTCACAAAGGACGGGGCATGGCTCTGCGGCCACCTTCTTGCCGTTCTTTCCCCAGAGGAGAAGTAGGAGGGGCGTGGGGGTGCCCCCAAGAGGTTCCTGAGGTGAAGAGGAGGAAACAAACACACTCGGGGTGTCTCATGGCCAAGAAGTCTTCTTTTCAAAAAGTGCTTATGAAAATTCCCCGATGGGAGCTCCCAACAGGTTCTCATTAGCGAGTTGGCTTGTGGAGCTCGGAGTGAGTGCCTGCACCACAGTTTCTCGCGGCCCCGGGAGACATTTCATGGGCTGCACAGTGTGGCTCCTTCCCAGGGGCACGTGCCCCCCCCCAGCGCCCCGCGTCCCTTCTCCTCCACACACAGCGTGGTCCCAACGGGCTGAGCTGCAGAGCCACCCGCATAGTCAGCGCACCGCGTGGGGTATGCTCAGGCTTCCAGGGATGTGCCTCATCCTATGGGACAGTGGCAGTGGCAAAATCCAAGTAATTCAAGAAGACAGAGCCATAGTTCCTGCCCACAGCTGCTTCCCTACTCCCAGCACGGGCCTTCCCGGGTGCGCAGGTGGCTGGTCTGTGCCTCACAGCTTGCTTCATGCATCTGGGGGAAGGGGTGCCTGTCACTGTTTACCTGGCAGGTAGCTCTGCAGGGTCAGGCGATGTCTTATAGTTCGGGCAATAGTCCAGGAAACAGCCTTTCATCTTCTGGGGAAGACCCGGCTTTTAAAGGTCCTTGTAAAGCTCAAAAGGTAACAGTGCAAACATGTATCTTAATAATTAGTTAAATCATGTCATTATTATAGGTAGCTTTACTGTGTACTTAAAAGTTGCTGAGAACACATATTAAACGTCATGAGAGAAAGAATGTAGTTGCTGTGTGTGGAGACGGGAGGTACGTGGACTCTCTGTGGTGACCGCTCCCTGGGACAGTCGCCTGCAGAGCCACCAGGTCCCGTACCAATGCTGCTTGCCAATCATGACTCAATTTAAAGAAAGAATTCTTTGATGCCTCGTCGTCACATTTTGATTTCTCCTCAGGTCTGAGTGTCCCCTGTGAGGCTTCTGTGAGTTAGGGTTTGTCCAGCAGTGGTCCCCGTGAGTGACCCCCACACGCCACCTGGCCATGGCAGGTACTTGGGGCCGTGTTGCCCTTGGAATGGCTACCTGAAAAGTGAGTCTTTGTTACAACCAACCATTTCACTCACACCCTGTTGTAAGTTCCTCTCATGGCCCTGTGGTTTTTTTTGTATATATTTTTTATTGGAGTTTGATATGCCAACATATAGTATAACACCCAGTGTTCATCCCGTCAAGTGCCCCCCTCAGTGATCATCAAGACAGTGTGATGATCTTTGTGTTTCTGGCACAATAACAGACACATAGATCAATGGAACAGAATAGAGAACCCAGAAATGGGCCCTCAACTCTATGGTCAACTAATCTTCGACAAAGCAGGAAAGACGATCCACTGGAAAAGGGACAGTCTCTTCAATAAATGGTGCTGGGAAAATTGGTCATCCACATGCAGAAGAATGAAACTAGACCACTCTCTTGCACCATACACAAAGATAAACTCAAAATGGATGAAAGATCTAAATGTGAGACAAGATTCCATCAAAATCCTCGAGGAGAACACAGGCAACACCCTTTTTGAACTCGGCCACAGTAACTTCTTGCAAGATACATCCACGAAGGCAAAAGAAACAAAAGCAAAAATGAACTATTGGGACTTCATCAAGATAAAAACTTCTGCATAGCAAAAGAAACAGTCAACAAAACTCAAAGACAACCTACAGAATGGGAGAAGATATCAGATAAAGGGCTAGTTTCCAAGATCTATAAAGAACTTATCAAAGTCAACACCCAGGAAACTAACAATCCAATCATGAAATGGGCAAAAGACATGAAGAGAAATCTCACAGAGGAAGACATAGACATGGCCAACATGCACATGAGAAAATGCTCCGCATCACTTGCCATCAGGGAAATACAAATCAAAACCACAATGAGATCCCACCTCACACCAGTGAGAATGGGGAAAATTAACAAGGCAGGAAACAACAAATGTTGGAGAGGATGTGGAGAAAGGGAGCCCTCTTGCACTGTTGGTGGGAATGTGATCTGGTGCAGCCACTCTGGAAAACTGTGTGGAGGTTCCTCAAAGAGTTAAAAATGGCCCAGTGTTTTGAGTGAAATGTGTCCAGCATCACCATCTTCCATGCAAGTGCGGATTCTTATGGTGGCTGTTGGCCGACAACCTGCAGGGAAAGTCATGCGAAAGTCCAAAGACGCCGTTTGAAGAAATGCGGCAAATTTGAAAACACTCTGCAGAAAAGCTTCCTGCTTGCCAAATAGGTAGTTTCTGGGTTTTCCCTCCAGAGTGTAGCCAATAGCTTAGTTTCTGAAGATCACACCCAGGATACAGGGAAAAATGTTAACTCTGCCTTAAGCCAAAAACCAAGCGATTGCAGATTTTCCAACTTACATTGGAACAAGAGTAGCTTATAAACGGGTGCCACTCTGGGGTGGCTTTGGTTTTTCAGGGTTCTTCAAGGAAGTTCCCCCCGCCGGAGGGGCTGTCAGATGCTGAACGTTTTGGTGGCACTAATCTGCTACACCAGAGTGAATAGTTTTGAAACTTTTTAAAATCTGGCCCACCCCCCTGGAACTCATACAGCGTATTTTCGGATGCTTTAATTTCTATCTACTGGAGTCCACCAGTGAGTAATAGCTGAGAATATTTCTTTTTTTTTCTGAAATTTTTTGGGCTTCAGGAGTTATTACACACCGATCAGAAGTATAAAGTTTAATGCTAAGGACTGTTCCAACCCTGTTGAGGGCTCAAAGGAACGGCCTGTCTCCAGCCCCCAGACATCAGTGGCCACTGTGAACACAGGCACCACTGACCAGAGAGCGACCCATTTTTATCTCTCACCATCAGTAATGAACATGCACAGAGCTTGCCCTCTTGTACCGTAAACAGAAAATTATGCCTCTGACACAAACCCGAGCCATTAAGAAGGCAGCTTTTATTCCCACTCGATGTTGGGAACATAAGGCAGGGGCACGGATGTGACTCCCAGCTGTTGCTGGGGGTGGGTGAGGATGTGGTGGCCACATCTGGGCTGGCATCTCTGAAGAGGCTCTTCATCAGCAGGTGGAGGTATGCTAAGCCTCTTTGCTTTTCTGTGCTGCTTCTCAAGCTAGTGCTGCTTCTAGAAAGCCAGAGTGGCTTCAGGTCAAGGGGGTAGACCAGGCAAGGATCACGGACGGTGATCCTGAATGCACCGTGCGGAGGAAGAAAGGGCAGGACAGAAGTGCTACCCATTCATCAGTGCAGCAGAAGATTTGCTCTGCTCTCTTGAAAAGTGCAGAACCCCAGACTGCAAAACAAAGTCGCGGGAGCGCCTCATTGCTGTGCATGTCCACGTGCATGAGCCCACGTGCGTGTGCCTGCCTGCGTGTGTCCACCTGTGCATGCCTGCGTGTGCAATGGGAGGCCGGGGAGCTGGCTCCCATGACCTGTATCTGCTCTGATTCCAATCCTGCTGCCCCCAACACCCCATCTTTCTGCAGTTTGGTTGATGAAATATGCGTGTTACGTGAAATAAGATCTCAGGTAGAAGGATGAGGAACGGGGCTGGAGAGGTGCTCCTTGGCTGGTGCTCGGAGATGGGGAATTTCTTTCTGCCACATTGAGTGGCCACCTCACCAGTGTGGCCTCGGCTTGCTCCCATATTCAGATGGTTGCCGGGTGCGGGGCCTGGAGGAGCCAGCGTTGCAGGGATGCAGTGACAGACCACAGCCATGAGTGGCAGGTCTCTGGACACCAGCACCTGCTTTGATTTGATAATTTACATGCCTGGTTGCACGGAGTCAGCACTCGCTTCCCTTACAGTATGGTGCTGCTCACGCCTGTGCTTTGTAGGTGCCGGGGTGGTTGGAGGTGTGGCCTCCCCCCACAGCCTCCTCCTCTGGGGTCCCTCCTCCCACTGTCGGCCAGCTGTGCCCCCAACCTCCCACCTCCCCTTTGTGCTCACTAAGGCCTCCGTGCAGGAGACCCGGCCTCACCGTGCTGTCCACAGAGAACCCTCTTCTCCTCCCCCGGGGAAGCTTTCATGCCCCTCTGGCTGGAAGGAGTCTGCTCAGAACTCATGGCCACTTCTTTACATTGTCAGAGCCCCTGCCACCTCCCAGCACCCGTATTTATGCAACTCCTCTTTCAGCTGCAGACTCAGAGCAAGACTCAGATGTTCCCTGATGCTCTCTACAGCCCGACAGGTAGCTGGTGTTCACCCTCAACAAGCGCGTGAGAAGGAACCGACCACGTGTACGCCGTGTGAAAGAAGGGCCTTGCTGCAGGGGCGAGTCGGGGAGGACGTGCCAGGCGGCCTGCTGCGGTCTGCCCTGAAAGGCAACGACAGGACCCGTGTGGTGTTGGGCGTTTGGAAAGTCGGTTTTAGCTGCAATCCCTCGGCTCCCAAGGGTGGACAATGTCAAGGCAAAGGCGTATTCTCTGGACTGAGAGATAGACTGCTTAGGACTTGACGAAAAACCGAGTTCAGGAGTTCCTCCCACTCTCAGGATCTGCACCTGATGCTTCCACGAGGGGGCCATTAGCGCTGGCGCTCCGGACCCACGGGTGCTGACGACGACCGCGGCTGCACTTACACACATTTTGGGTAAGTTACCGTGGCTGTTTCCCCACTTCCTGAGCACGAAATGGCTTTCTTTTTGAAAGTAGACATTTTCAGGCCATTAATTCCTAATTCAGACTAACCGCTGCACTGGGTTTGAAGGGTGGCCTGAGAAAGGAAAGCGCCGTGGGGAAAGCGGGACTCAATGTTGATGCCACCAGAGGCCAGGTGCTGGGGCCCGGCATTCGCGGGTCTGTGTGCCCCCCCGCTCGGTGACGGGGAGAGAGCCATGCTCCTGCCTGCCTTCCGAATGTTGGTTAGGGCTCTTGATGCGGTGGCATGGTGCAGGCCCTCCCGACAAGCGGGGGCCACTCTGCTCTGGTGGGGCCTAGATGGTGATGACAAATGCTCAGAGATAGGGGGACAGGACACAGCTGGTGAGCACGCCCGGGGACAGAATGGAGGGTGTGGTCTGTGGAGGACGACCCATCTAGGCAAGCAGGTCTCAGACCAGATATTCTGGGGCGTCTGTGGAGTCGCACATCGCTACCCCTGAAACAAAGAGGGGAAATTCGCAGGCTGGGAGTTTGTGTATCTTCCCTGCAAGTCTTGAATTGGAGGATTTCTCCAGTGCAAGGGGGAGGTGGTGGAGACGTGGGTAGGACACCAGTAGCTGGCATCGGGGATGAAGCCAGGCAGAGAAGTCACTGCATATGCAGGCCAAGGGCAGCCCCTGGGCTGGGCTTGCCTGTGTCATGTCCTCATTGGTTCTGGAAGATATAATCTGTAAATAAAAGTTTTATTTTTCCTTAATATGTAATGGCTTCATTGTTGTTATTCTCAAATGAAGGAATGGTGTTTTAAAGACTTCTTAGTTTTAAATTTTGATGTGATATCTATTGATAGGGTATCAACTGGCATAAAGAAAAGCTTGCTGAGGCCCAGGCTACTTTTGAAGAGCATAAAGCGTCTTCCCAGGGTGAGGACTGCTGTTGAAATTGTCTGGGAAATTCCAGTACATGCAGTAAGTCAGAAACACACTTATGAGTACAGTCTGAGAATAGTTTTTATTATTTTTCAGAGAAAAGGGTCCCAAGAGCCCTGAGATATGACATATCACTTTGTCCCCAAGCAGTCCTGATGGGTGTGTGGGAGCAGGACACCACTGGCATGCTGTGGTCCACCTGGTTCTGTGTCTCCTCCCCAAAGGAGGTGATAGCCCGGCACCTGCTGTTCTTGCCACTGGCCCTCTGCTTGCATGCATGTCACTTAGCTGGAGAATCTGCTGGGACGGTCACTCTGCTTTCATGTCCAACCCTCACGGGCACAGCAAGGCACTGAGATGTAGCAGATGAGGGGAGTCACTCATGCACAGATGTGGGCTCACACTCAGGGGCTCACATTCAGGCAGGAGCTCACGCAGACATGAGCTCACACACACATGCATGAACTCACACCCATGCATGAACTCACACAGACATGAACTCACACACAGATATGAACTCACCCACACACATGAACTCACACACAGTTGTGAACTTACACACAGACCTGAATACACGCATGAACTCCTACACAGACATGAACTCACATACACATAAACTCACACACAGACATGAACTTATACACAGACATGAACTAATACACACATGAACTCACATACATAGACATGAACTCACACACAGACATTAATTCACACATGGACGTGAACTCACACTTGTGAACTCATACACATAGACATGAACTCACACAGACATGAACTCACACACACACAGACACACACACATACGCCCTGAGGAGATGCGCTTGTTCGTTGCTCTTTTTATTTCTTCAATAAAGGGTGAATCTTGTTCCTCACAACATAATTTCAGCTGAATCCTTGCCATTGTTTTCTGATTAAAGTCTAAATGTTGTCTCTTCTCTTTCATACCCCAGTTATTAAATGTCTAGAAAAGCAATAGTTTTTAGTGAAGCTTTCTCCACATTTTCTGATTTTAACTGAAGCCATCATAAAGGCTTTCAGGGTTGGCCATGGGGAAACCCACACAAAGGCAGCCGCCGCTACAGGACATGCAGGCATCTCTGGGAGGTGTTGGAACATGCGTCACCCCAACCAGCTGGTGGGATGCCGAGTGACAAGGGGTGAGCTGCTTGGGTGTCATGGGCCCATGTGATGGGAGGAGGGCTTGCAGGGGAGCAGGTGGGGCCACACCACCTGGGATGTTAGGGGTGGGATCTGGGGGAACAGGCCAAGGGTGCAAGACATAAGGTCATGGAGCTGGAGGCAGGGGGGCAGCTGAGAGCCTGGGAGACTCCCAGGGTGGGGCCTTTCCTTCTTGGTCTTCCAGCCTCTGAAGGCCAGTGTGCCTCGTCCAGCCCCTCCCAGGCTGCCCCTCACCCCTGCACTGCAATCCCCAAGCCCCTCCCTTCTGAGCGTAGGAAAAACCTGAGACTGCTGGATCCCACAGATCCGGATCAGAACTCATTCTGTCCAGACGTGAGGTTTGCTTATTTTGGGTTGTTGAATGGATACCTGAGCAAGACATTTCAATTAATATCTAAACTGACATTTCCTGCTCATGCTAATTTGGCCTGACAATATTATGGAGAATCTGACTAAATACTCAGTAATAAAAATATTCAGTAATCTTCTAGGTTGGCGATTGGCAAATCCAGGTGGCTGCTTGTGTTTGCGTGGACTGCAAACTTAAAATGGTTTTAACATTTTTTTTGATGGGTAAAAAAAATCAGAAGAATTGAATTTCTGGACAAGTGAAACTTATATGAAGTTCAAATTTCAGTGTCTATAAATAAAGTTTTATTGGCACACAGCACACATCCATTTGTGCATCACCTGTGGCTGCTCTTGGCTATGGCAGCATAATAGGGGAGCTGGAAGCTGTGATGGAGATGTGTGGCTTGCAGAGCCAGGACTGCTTAGAGTCTGGCCCTTTATGGAACAGGTTCTGAGTGGACCTACATCCTATTGCTTATTTGTAATCCATCATAAATGAGGATGACCTTGCATTTCATTCTGTGACACTTCTAAATATGTCCACAGGCTATAAGGTATCCCCTAGATAATGTCCAGGATAAAACCATTTCAATCACCTATTGGAATGTCCTTAGCACAATTGGAGGAAATTTCCTTTGGCAGAGAACTTCCAAATGTCTTCCGCATGCACATGAATATGATTTGCGAAGTATTTGTGGATGCATGAGGTTTCTAACCACACTGATTACTAATGAGAGATGCAGCAATGGTATGTAAATATGTCAACATGGTCAATTATGAAATCATCCCCAATTAATATGAAAAGAGCATCTCAGACTCATCATGCAGCTTGGTTTTTATGTTTTGAGGAACATGAAACAATGATAGAAGTCCCTGATTATGTGAGTAATACATATAGTTTCTCAACCTCCCAGTGCCCTTTCCAGTTGAGGAACAAGCCCATTTTGCAGCTGAGGCTTGCAGAAACTCTGGACTTTGTCCAAGGTCACCCAGGCAGTTGAAGGTCAAGGCTGGGATTCCCGATTCCAAAGCACATGTTCTTATCAATTCTCTCATGCTGCCTCTCTGAAATAATTTTATTTTCCTAAAGCCTAGTAAGGCAAACGTGGAGCATCTGAAGGGGAATTTTTTTTGGTTTCAGTGATAGAAAGAGGATGTGCCATAGGAAGCTGAGAAACTGATTTCTGATATTATTTCTGGTATCATCATGTGATTCCTGATCTCATCCAATATCAGCAGGCACACTGCTCGGTCAGAGAGGAGCATCTCCAAGGACACAGCTTCCCTGGGGGTCTGATCTACTGCCAAACATGTCTGGGGGTAGAGAACTGCTGCTCGGCAGGTTCCTGGGCCAGAACCCTGCATGGCCACCAAAGGGGTGGTGGCTGTGGGGCGGGAGGTGGAGAAGCAAGGTGTGGCCCTGCAGAACTCCCCCATGGCTTGCACCCTTGGCCCTGCCCTCTGCAGGGGTGGCTGCAGGCCTGGGTGCTCACCTGCTCTGAGGGCGCCAACAGCCCTGCCGCTGACCGTGGCACTGAAGCAGGAGCTCGAGTGAGCGCAGGGCTCCCAGCCGGGCCGCCCCCCCACCGCCGGCTCCTCTTCATCAGCCTGCGAGGGGCCCAAGGTAGCTGTGATGCCACCCTGGTGTGGTCAGGCTGTCGGGCCCTGTCCCCCAGGGCTTCCCAGCTGCCTGAGGAACCGTCGGAGGGCCTCAGAGAAACTGCTCCTCCAGGCACCTCCCGGGGTGCCCGCACAGCAGGGGTGCCTCTTCCCCCCCCCCGGGGCCCCCAGGGCACTTGCTCCCGCGGTGCCAGCTTCCCTGGGAGCCCTCGGATCCATGCCCCGCGGCCTGGAAAATGGCCTGTGACCTTCTGAGTCTAAAAAATTTTGTGTGTAAAAACACATTTAGCTGCTAGACATTTAAAAGTCCAGAACCGAATGGTTGGCAGTATTGCCGTCGGGACCAGCAAACACGTGTTACTTTTACTGTCACAAAAAGGAAAATGTATTTACATTTGGGAGAAGAAAGATCTTACTTGTGGGAGGGCGCACACCCTGTGGGGAGTCCCCCGGCCGCCTGGGTCTCCTGGGCCTAATGGACCCCAGCCCCTCACCCCCCAAGTCTGAGCTGCCCTGGGGGCTCTGCTGCACCAGGGACCCTCTGACAGCCACTCCAGACCTGTGGCTGCACCTGCAGGAGCGCCCTCAGCCCCGCCCCCACACACCCTGCCCCCTTGTGGCTGTCCCACCCCCCTCCCCACACCACCAATCCCCAGCACATGCCCCCACCCCAGCCCCACTCAGACACGTCCAGCACAGCCCACTGCCACACCCACCGTGTTCTCCTGTGTTACCCCTGCATGCCCGTGGCTCACGTGTGGTGTCTGACCCCACCTCTCTGTTCCCACCTCCCCTCCCTTTTCCAGGTCCTACTGTCAACCCCTTTTTTGCTCAGCAGTCTGCACTCCCACGATTTAACCAAGGTGTGTGCAGGGGCTCCCCTTTGTCAGAGCTCCTTGGTCCACCTTTGATTTTCTGCTGTTTGGTCAGCAGTCGGTTCCTGATCCACATAGTCTCATGATACCAAGTGTGGCTCCCTGAAGGCTGCTGGCCACGGGATGGTGGGCACATCAGGACATTTAGGTCATCAGAGGCAGCACAGGAATGTGGGGGTTTGCACCACACAGACCTAAATCCCCTGTTCTTAAGAAAAGGTCAGTCTTTTCCTTAAGACCTTCCACAGATTAGAGGAGGCCCACCTACATGATGGAGGACCATCTGTTTTACTCAAAATCTACTGATTTACGTGTTAATCTCATCTAATAAACACCTTCACAGAAACACCTAGAATAGTGTTGGACCAAATACCTAGGTACGGTGGCTGTAATAGTCTAAATGTTTGTGTTGCTTCCAAATTCATGTTATCCCCTATTCCCTAAGATGATGGTGTTAGTAGGTGCGGCCTCTGGGCAGTGATTAGGTCACGAAGATGGAGTCCCCGTGATGCAACCCGTGCCCTCACATGAGACCCCAGAGGGCTCACTCGGCCCTTCTGCCACTGAGGACACAGCAGGACGATGCTGTCTGTGAACCAGGAACTGGACCTGCTCCAGACGCCGGGTCTGCCTCCAGAAGCGTGGACGCCCTGCGTGCACTGCTCTGTGACCGCAGCCTGAGCAGGAGAGGTAGCAGCCCTGCCAAGCCACCGCACACAGCTCGCCATCACAGTACCTTCAGCAAAGAGAAGTCGTAGTCCATGTTTTCTAAATGACAACGGTGGTCTCATTGTTTCCTCCCTCTTTTGCCCGTGACTATAAATATTTTGGGTTTTTAACCGTTAATTGTTGACAAAAGAGAGAGGAAGAACTTTTTTCAATGTTGTAAAATATGATTAATCGAATGGCGGCAGGCCGGTGTGCAATTATGGTGAGGAATGGTGCTGGCCCCTCTGGATGAGCTCAGTTGGGGCCAGTGGGCCAGGCTGGAGCCCAGGACAGCGTCTGGCCACCTGCTGTGTGACCTTGGGGACGTCTTCCCTCTTTGGGGTCCCTCTTCCTTCGTCTGTGAAGTTGTTATGATAATACCAGAGAGCCTGTCCCCCACAGCATCTGCCCTTGTCCCGTGGTACAGTTATATCAACATCAAAGATTTCCCCACCTGTGAGGATGTGGACTGTTGTGGTTTTTAAAAAAATGGACTTTAAACTCCCTGGAGATGGACACAGGGTGACAGCACCTGTCATCTCTCTGGGCTGAGCTAAGCAGGTCATTACCTGATTAATAATGGAGATTCTTAGGACAGAATAACAGTAACGGATGATGCCTGAGCTCAGAGAAGGCTTATTTTTTATCTATTTCTCTTTTAAAGATTTTCTCTCAGTGGATGACCCAAAAATGACTGCAAGGGATAGGCAGTGGGAAAATATGTGAGTGTGTGAGCATGTGTGAGTGTGAGCATGTTTGTGAGCATGTCAACATGCTTGAGCATATGTACATGAGTGTGTGAACATATGTGTGTGAGCACGAGTGAGGGTGTATGTTTGTGAGCACCGTGAGCATGTCAGTGTGTATATGTGAACATGTGTGAGCATGTGACTACATGTGTACATGGAAGTGTGTGAGTACAGGTGTGGGAGCGTGTGAACATGTGAGTTCATACGAGTGTGCAAGTATGTGAGCACGTGCTTTTTTTTTTTTAACTCCTGAGATCCAATAGCCCACGACGCTCTAGCTGAACTATGCACCCACAATGCCTTGCGTGCACCCCCTCCTCCCACTCCAATGTACATCCATGCACAGTCATCAACTCTGAAGCTGCTGGCTTGAGGCAGCCTACGACGGCAAGCAGGCTGGTATTTCTCGGCACTTGAGGCTGGACATTCACAACAGGAAGAGCGTGGAGCTTGGTAGAACTGTGTGAACAGTCACACCTTAGGCAGTGAAAGAAAAAGTGACTGAAAAGTGATGAAAAGAGGACAGACAACATGTGAGCATATGAGCGTGTGTAAGCATGTATGAACATGTGTGAGTGCATGTTAGCGTGTGCGAGTATGTGAGTATGTGAGCATGTGCAAATGTGTGAACACGTGCGAATGTGTGCAAATGTGTGTCAGCCTGTGAGCATGCCCCAGGAGCCACGGTGGAGCCATGCGGGAGGTCAGCAGTCGTGCCCACAAGCGGGAGTGACTGGCTGCAGATAGGATACTGAGCGTGGGGACTGAGGGCAGAGGATGAAAGGAAGGAGGAAAAATAGAAACAAGTTCTGTGGGAAACGTACCGGGAGTTAGAAGATACAAATGGATAAAAGGCAACTACGGGGGTCTCCGTGCTCAGAGCGAGGCTGGGGTCTTGGTGACCTGTGTGGATCAAACACTGGTCCCTCCTGTGGAGAGCGGCCAGCGGGGGGCCAGTGCTGTCCCCTGAGCCTTGGAACCCTGGAGATGGGCACAGGCAGGAGGTGGCTGGTGTGAACCAGGCTCATCTGCAGGGCCTGGCACCATCTCCCGCGGCCCCTGTGGGGACACGTCGGTGCTTGGAAGCCTTGTGAGGTGGCCTGTGCCGATCTCCTGGCCCCTCGGCACGTTGCGTGGGTGGATTCAGTGAGTGGTTGGCTTTTTCTTGACGCTGGGACAGAAAACATCATGAGACCAGAGGCTCTGATTTGCACAATGATTTTATTCACTTACCTGCTTGACTTGGTTACCAAGATCCAAGCCCTGGTAGCTGTGCCAGGTCTCACTGCCGGGGAGCTGTGCCGAGGCCTCCTCGATGGGGGGGGGGGGGGGCGTGGCATTTGTGGGGCTCAGGGGGACCATCTCCGAGGGTGGAGGAGGTGTTTTTGTAAAGCTGCGAGTGAAAAGACAGAATCACGGCGTTGTCAGCCTTGAGCTCCCGCTTTTCGGAATTACAGTGTTGGGGCGGGGTCACTACACCTCTCCTGGTCTGTAGCTCTTGAGCAGTATATCCTCCGTGGCCTGCAAACGAGGGTGGTAAACTTCAATGCTCCCCCGTGCTTCTCTCAGAAGAAAGGAATTAGCCAAAGCAGGTAGCTTGTTAGGAACAGATTACGCATAAAAGGAATGTACAAAGCTTCGGGATCAAAAGCCCTCACGTCACTGAGATGCTTCAAGTTAGCCTCTGGGACAAGTGCTTCTTAGGTCGTTTCAGACAGAGGCCCCTTCTGGGGACCGTTGTGGATCAGGAAATCAAACAACACCCATTGTCCCGGTGCCTCGGAGCCACACTTGTGCTAACTCGGGTTAATTGGGGCTTGTGCTCCTGCGTGCTGGGGAACCTGGTGCGGGGTAGCGTTGAAGAGTGTTGCCGGGGCTTTGCACTGTGTAAACCAGGATAAAAGTGCAGTGGCAGCCCTGCTCTCCCACACAGTGAGAGAGACCATGGGGAGTTCTGGGAAGGCCTGGGGCGCAGCAATGTTTCCCGGAGCACTGAATCCCGAGTCACCACGTGGCCCAGAGACCCCACTCCCAGGTACACCCACGATAAATGAGTGCAGGTGTCCATGAACAGCATGCACGAGGTCGCAGCGGCATCACGCACAGGCCTAGCTAGGACTCTGCGGCCGCCGTTCTCCAAGGTGGCCTGGAATCCAGTGTGGCCCCGGAGGCATGGAAGCCCCTGGCATTTGTTAGCTGGCACCGGCCAATGGCTGCCACATGGATCCTGGAGGAACAGACACAAGATAGGCAGGGGGCTTGTGACGTCTGCGCTGGCAGGTGTCTGTAGGATGGGAGGGGACTACTCTGCCTTCTGGACAGGCCAGGTGCCAGGGCTGGCGGCTTCTCTGGGCAGGGGCTCAGGGGCAGGAGGCAAGGTTGCAGGGCTGGCTGGCTGAGGTCAGCCTTGAGGGATGTGCTCTGGGGAACCCAGCGCCGACCTGTATCCGAGGTGCACACTTGGGCTCTAGGCCCTGGCCGCGCGGCTCTGTTAGGGATCACCGCCTAGGAGAGGGACCACAGAGCTGTCATGTGCACATAGGAGAAACACTTCCAGGTCCCCTGGACTTTGTCCCAGGGCCGTTCCCACGTCGTATTGTTCCGTATTTGCTGGAAGCAGCAGCTGCAGAAATGGAAGACACAGGGTGGCACTGAGTCGGCAGCTCTGGAAAGTCTCCCCTGTGAGTTCTGGGGAGGCGTCACCTGCAGGCCTCTGTGTCCCCTCCCCAGTCCCTTCCACTTTCTATAATTCTGGGTGAGATGGGAGGAGGGGGAGCCCGCGGAGAGGCAAGAGCTGGCACGGGGTGGGGGGGTGGTTTGTCCGGAGGCGGGAACAGAGAGACAGTAGGCCCACTCACACACCAGGCCCTCCCGGGGTGCATGAGCACCGACAGCCCTGCCAGGCCCAGCCTGCACAGGAGTGGAGGCCCTTCCATGGTCACTGGAGCACACACACCGCAAAGAAGGCACAGCCTGCTTGGAACGTGGTTGAAAGTGGCCTTTCGACAAAACGATTACAATAATAATGAGAAGAAAAGCATCAAAGCCCAAGAGAAGTCCCATGAGCGGTGGGTTCTGCTCACAATCCCAGGGGATTAGTCTGCATTTTACAAGCAGGTTGGCCTAAAGCTGTGCCCAGCCTGTGTGGCTGCCCTCCATGAGTCTCCGCCTGAGTCCGGGGAGGGGGCACTGAGATCCCAGTGACCCTCACGCAGAGCCCGTGCTGTGTTCTTCCTGGGAAGCGAGCAGCTTGGGCTGACGGAAAGCTTCCCATGTGAGATGGGAGACGGCCAGAGCCCGATACCCGGCTGTCGTAATAACATGTCTAGACAGTGATTAACGATCATGTCCCCAAGAGCGACAGTGTCATCAGGAAGTCCTCCCTGCGCTCAAGCAGCCGACCGGGGTCTGGTTCATCATGGATCAGTTTTCTAAATCCAATGGGGATTGCACAGCTTGCCGTCGTAGGATGAGCACCCTGCACGGGTGTGCTTGGCCACTGTACCCTGGGTCCCCTAGATGGACGTCCCCTCTGTCCTGGGGCTGCTGACCTAGCTGCAGGGATTTGGAGAGCTCATGTGCTGGAAGGAGGAGCAGCACTTCTCACATCTTGCCCTTTCCGTCCAGCTGCCAATCCTTTTGTGCTCGAGCTGGAAGCAAAGGCAGGGCATGCTCGGGCAGTGGTTCCACCCTGATGACTCCAAGCCATCCGGCCCTCTCGTCCGTGGGCCCAGGCATAGACAGGGGCACCAGGCTCTGTCCCAGAGCTGGGGTGGTTTCCCTTGACCTTTCTCTCCTAAACCCATTTGGAAACACCCCCAGGTGCCCCTTTCTCACATGTGGGGTCTCTTTCTTCCCACGTAGGGACCTGTCCCACGTAGGGACCTGTGCCACAGATCACTGTCCCTGCCGGAAAGTGGACCTCTGCACACTCTCGGGGCAGAATGAAGGATGACAGAGCCCCTGAGGAGTCCAAGTCCTGAATGCGAGGGATGACGGGCAGTGCACTTCAGACGGCGTGCTGACAGCCTCGTCTGCTGCCTCATGGTTGCACCCATGAATGTCCCTGTGAGCAGGTCTCAAACATGGGAAAGCACGAAGGAAGTGACACGCAGGGATACGGCCCCTCAGGGTTCCGTGTGTCTCTGTAAGCGTCCTCATGCCTGTGTTTGTTCTCTGAGCGCTTTGTAATGTCAGGAGCCAGCACCTCTCCCAACCAGTGAGCAGCTGGGAGCCTTCCCCACCCTTCAATATTCCATGCGATTACAGGCTCCTGAGTGCAGGACGATGCATTTCCTACTAGTGCATCTGTGTGCGGCTTTCCTTGGGCCCCTCGCAGCGGGTGCCAGGGCGGAGCAGTGCAAGCCTGCTGGAGGCTTCAGAAATGACTACACGGTGGCTCCTCTGAAAGCCCGGCGGTCCCCCCACAGGGGCTGTGTCCTCAAACCCCTCTCCTGGATGGACTGACCAGGTCACAGAACCTCCTGAGTTGAAATAGGATTTCCAAAAATGTCATGTTCCCTTCCTCATGATCTGGATGTGCGCGTGGAATGGCAGCAAGGGTCATAGCCGCTTGCACATTCCATGATGATAACATGATTACCGAAGCTTCCAGAAATCATTTTATTTTATTTTATTTTTTAAAGATTTTATTTATTTATTCATAGAGATGCAGAGAGAGAGAGAGAGCGAGAGAGAGAGAGAGGCAGAGACACACACAAGTAGAGAGAGAAGCAGGCTTCATGCAGGGAGCCTGACGTGGGACTCGATCCAGGGTCTCCAGGATCACACCCTGGGCTGCAGGCGGTGCTAAACTGCTGCGCCACTGGGGCTGCCCCAGAAATTATTTTAAATGAGATATAACATGCAACATGCAAGCTTTCCAGTCACTTGATCAAGTGACACACCTTGCAGGTGTCTGGCACGGAGCCTCGTTTCTATGCCAGGAGTGTTTCTTGGCTTGGGTGGATTTGTGAAGAGCAGTACGTACGGGGGCCGCCTGGTACACATGACTTTCAGGAGGTCCCGGTGCTGCCTGGTGCTGTGACGCCAGTGACTTCTTCATAAGCTACGGTGTCCCTCAACCTTCACCACATGGGGGTCCCCCTGCGGGTCACGTGGAGGTGGGGGACGTGCAGCATGTCATGGTCGTGTTGTCCTCCTATCAAAGGGGCCTGTGAGGAACAGTTTGAGAGGGATAAGCAGACGAGGGTGACGAGCAAGTGGCTCCGTTTCTTGGTGATGGTGCCTGGCTCTCAGTTGACATGTGCAGATAGCATCGCGAGGCTGCAGCAGATGTCGGCCGGCTCTCCTGGGTGGATCACGCCTGCCAGCAGGCTGCTGGGAAAGCTCTGGCAGTGGCTTTCCACCGTCTACCATTCCCCCTGCCTGGTGCCTGGGTGATCACTGTCACTGAGATGTGCCTGACCACGTAAATAAATGACATGGTGCCTGGGGGCAGATCGGATGGAGTATTTGGAGCTGGGAGTCAGCCTCAGTGGCATGACACGAGGTGACATTTTTCTGCCACAGAGCTGCTGGTCATCATCTGCCGGGGACAGGGCGCAGGGCACCTGGCGTCAGTACCCTTGGATGCGCTTACCACTGGGTCTCCGGTAGGACAGCATCCCGAACCCTGATCCTGGCAGCATTTGTGCAGAGGGCGGTGTCTCCAACGTGCCTCCTGGGCCCCCATCCATCCAGCACCCACACGGACAGGACATCAAAATCACGTGGGAACCTGCTGTTTTTAAAATTAGCCATTGAACTGTCCAGAAGAAGTCCACCGTCCACTGTCCCCTAACGTGTAAGCCGTGGGCCACCTGTCTCCACCCTCGTCCCAGGCTCATGGCCGAGGGGCCCAGCTCCCTGTACCAGCCCCATGCAACCTCATTCTTATGATTCTTGTTTTGCAACTAATATCGAGCCATGTGTAGGGCTCCTTCCTGGGCTTGTGTGGGTCAGGTGGACACGGAGAGGATGCAGCTCAGCTGATTGCTCTTCCAGTGGATGGAAATTCACTGTTGTTTGGGATCAGACTCCAGCAGTGATGGCAATAACACTAATGAGCGAGGAAACAGGATTATAGGTAAGACACAGCTACAACCAGAGAGCTAATAATTACTTTGCAGCCGCAATTGGAATTCTGAATTTTACATTTTTTTGCATCTTAAAATTCTTAATTATAATGGTTTCATTCATGAGAAGTGGCATTCTGGAAATAGAAGGAGATTCATTTTGCCTGAAGAGGATGCCCATTCTGTGCACGTGTGGGGACACCCAGGTCCAGGGCCGACCTCCGGGACTAACTGGATGGAGCGGTGGCATCCCAGGGGCAGGTGGCTGCTCCTCCGTGTGCAGGAGGGCAGCAGAGCCCGCACACACGGGGGACAGGACAGGCCCTGATCGCCAGGCTGTGCGATTTCTGAGGAGCCCACAGAGCTCGGCTTTCCTTTCTCCTGCTCTTCGTGCGTGTTACGAATTAAAAGCTACTTCCCTAAACTTAAGGCGGATCTGTCACCTGGCCCGTTGGTCGTCGGAAGGCCTCTGGGCAGCAGAAAGAGCAGCGAGGACGTTGCACGGGGATTTCAGGCGTCACCTTCCCGGAAGGCCTTGTGCTCTCAGTGGTTTATGAAGACCTTGTTCGGGACTTGAAAGAGTGGGTTTGATGCCTGTGGCTGTGGAGCCACTGCCACCCTGCCCTTGGCACACACGGCTGGCAGGTGGGCTCACGTGGCGGACTGCGCTGCACAGGATGGGCTCCTGTTGGCCTCTGGGGCTCTGCAGGCATCACCAGGCCCGAGACCCGACTCTTCTCACACAGTAGGTGCCCCAGATGCACCTGCCAGCTGGCGAAGGGCCTCTGAGCGATGCTGTGCAGGTTGGTGGCCTTGCTCTGGCCTCGCCACCTCGCCACAGGCTGCCCCTGACGCGGCCTTCCCCGTGGTCCTCCCTGTGGTCCTCCGGCTGCTGCAGGAAGCCCTCCAATGTGGACCTGGTGGTTGAGGCCTCCGCGTCTCATCTCACTGTCCAGTCTCCTGCGAGGACCCCCGTGTTGGCTGCTTGCACATGGCTGGGCTCCTGCAGGCATCTAGGACTTTGGGTGCAGCCTCCAGGGAGCCTCATTGGGAAGCAGCACGCATCCCTGCTCCTGGTGGTTGAGAAATCCCACAGAAACCCCATGAGACTGTGTGGTCTGATCAGCCTGGGCTCTCAAATCCTGGGCAGAGATGCGGTTCCTGTGGAAAGGTGGCCAACCTGGAGGAAGAGGATTACAGGCCCCTTACCCAAGAGCATGGGATGGCGTGTCAATGGGAGGAGCAGAGCAGGGCAGGGGTGAGGTGGAAGCGAGCCTGCAGGAGAGGACCGCAGGAGTATGGGTGCTGCGGTGGCAAAGTGGGCGGGGTGGCAGGGTGGGCTGGGCACGTGAACGCAGGCTTCGGCATCCAAATCGAAATCGGCTTAGATACTGCCTACAGAAGTCGGGGCAAGGGTGCCCCACTGGGGTCCCCCCTCACACCTGGAGCTGGGGCTCGAAGCTTCCCGAACCAAGGAGTCAGGGCCCTGGCACGCTGGCTGCAGACGAGGAGACACTGCTGTGTTTTAGGTCGAAATGACGCACATCTGGGATTCTGGCAACTGCGTCTAGCATCCGAAACAGACCGAGTGCCTCCCCAGCTCTTGGTGCCCCCACCTGCGTATCTGCACACCTGCCCACTGTGGAGAGCACGTCTGGAGGCAGAGCATCCGGGCGGGGAGTGGGGGTCTGCTCGTCCATCTTACCTGCATGCACTCCTGGCCTAATCACCAGACCTGGGGGGTGACTTTGCCGGCCGAGGGAGGCCCCAGGGCTGCCTGGGGCTGTAGCATAGGGCCAGGCTCTGGCTTGTTTTCTTCTGCTTCCCCCATGGCCTCTAGGACCATGGTCAGAGATGGCAGGTCACCACTGGCCAGTACAGCTGAGGACCCCCACCCTTTCTGTCTCTTCCTGTGGGGCCGGGGTCTGAGGCAGGCCTGCTGCAGGGCATTGGGCTCCCCGGACCCCCCACCCACTGGCCGTGCCCTCCCTGCTCTCCTTGGATCTCTACAGGGAACCTTGAGGGTGGTGCAGGCCGGGGGCCTCATGCTTGGGAGGTTACTGCTCCAGGTCTTCGGGGGGCCTGTGCTGCTGCACCCTCATGCTTCCAGATGGTGGCCTTGGGGGGCTGTGTGGTGGCTGTGGTGCAGGCCGGGGGCCTCATGCTTGGGAGGTTACTGCTCCAGGTCTTCGGGGGGCCTGTGCTGCTGCACCCTCATGCTTCCAGATGGTGGCCTTGGGGGGCTGTGTGGTGGCTGTAGGCTTGGCCGCCTCTACGGGTGACATTAGCTTCCCACGTTCCTTTTGGCCACTTTGTCCCCGCACTGTCCCCCACTCTCAGGCAACAGTAAAGCCTAGAAAATGCCTGGAAAAAGTGCAAAACGTAAGTGGAACTCCTGTGGGTGGAGGCTATTTGGGGTGAGCCTGTCCAGCTGTGGGGTGAGCAAGCCGTGGGGTCTGCCTGGCGGTGGGGATCCGCCCTCACATGTCCTGTGCTGTGTGGACACCAGAAAGGAAGAAGATACAGGGCTGAGGTGTATTTGATCACACGATCTTGGGCCTTGTTTTCTTCATCTGTAAGGTGAGGCAACCAGGCAGGCCACTCCCCGGGGTCACTTTCAGCTGTAACCCTGTGGTTGGATCAAGTGTGTGTGCTTGGTGCATTTCCTTGACTGCAGATCTTTGTTAAATTCTTTTGTTAATGAAATTCTCACTTTTTAAAATGGGATTCTCACGTTCAAGAGTTTTTGTACGTGTGAGGATAAAAGCTCGGTAAGCAAGCGAAGCAAGACTGACCCCCAGCTCTCCGTGGAGGCTGTCGGGTCACTTGGTTTCATCTGAGGGACGGCCATGTTCCACCCACCCCACGGTTGCCTGCTGGTGTGGCATCACCCACATGGACCCCATTGGCTGGGGATGGGCTCACAGCTCACTCTGCCTTGCTGGGTCTCAGTACTTTTATCATGAAGCTGCTTGGGGTTCCTGCAGTGTGGTGCATGGGGGACACACGAGGACTCCCTCATGACCTGTGTCCCCTGGAAGTGGCTCTGCACAGCAATGATAATGAACAAAGACCTAGTTACCTGTAATTCTGAAGTAGGGCCTTCTGAAATTTCTCCTTGGCTTTTAAAATTAAGATTGTGGGGGCACCTGGGGGGCTCAGCCAGTTAAGCATCCGACTCTGGATGTTGGCTCAGGTCACCTCTCAGGGATGTGAGACTGAGCCCTGTGTCGGACTTGACGTGCAGGGGACAGTCTGCTTGAGATTCCCTCTCTCCCTCTGCCCCTCCTTCCCTAAAAATAAGTAAAAAAAAATTAAGATTGTGCACAAAACATTTCTTATGCAAGTGCTCTCAGGGCAATTTTTGAAAATATCTGACACAGCTCTGGGAGATAAATGTATGCGTATATTCACACATGTGTTTTGTGTATGTGCCTATGTGTGTGAGCGTGAGTATGCATGTGCCTGTCCATGACTGTCCGTATGTGTGCTTGCATGTGTGAGTGCATGTATGTTTGCAAGCGTGTATGCAAATGTGTGCTTGTGCATCATGTGAGTGTACGTGTGCATGTGTGTGACGGTGTGTATGTGCATATGCATGTAGATTTGTGAACGTGAGTGGTGTATGTATGTGAATGTGCATGTGTGTGCATGCTGTTGGGTTGGGTGGATTTAGCTGCATATTCTGGCTTCATGTAGTTACTCGTGAACAAAATCACCTCACAAATATGAATTTAAATAACGCAGTTTTATTGACGGGCTGTCAGGAATGATGACATAGCTCCTGCAGGAGGGGAGCGAGTCCTCGGGAATGCTCGTGATGTTCTAACTTCGGCAGTTTGGGTTGGATTCAGGATGCTCAAAAGCAGGATGTGATCCTCTCTGAGAGGCACCACGCACCTGTTCATCTTCCACCTGCAGAGCACCTCCGGGCTCTTGGAGGCGTTCTGTGGCATGACGGTCGCCGCTGGAGCCATTTGGAGGAGTCTGTCCCTCCATAATCACCATTTCCTCATGCCCATGTTCCAATGTTGCAAAGTTCTGGGGATGGCTGAGGAAATCTGGAACTAACTAAGACAAACCACTTTGAATCCTGCCTGTTGAGCCTTTGGGGTGGATCATTCCAAATGCTCTGCTCTTCACACCACCTTTCCGCTGGGGTTTGCAGATTTGAGATGCGGCCAGAGGAGTAGTTTCTTCTGTATTAAGTTTAAGTCTCCACTGCTCCCAAAACTGTCAGACGAGCCTCCAAGGAAAGATGGAGCTAAGGTCCTCGTCAAGCAGAGAAAGGATCTTTTTTTAATAGTTAGAAATAAATGCAGCATCAGTGCTGTCGCGTCCTTGTTAAGCCCAGCTTTGTCCTCATTACTGAAGAACCGACACCTTACTGTTTGCTGTGGGAAACCAGAGAATCAAGGGCACTGGCAAATTCAGGAGATGCCATCCATCCCTCTGTGTGACCGCGGGGGCCATTCACAGAGCGGGACATTGGCTAGCAGCAGCAAAGTTCTCGTGCCAGTTACGGGATCCTGGCCGCCTAAGGCGCCTGGTCGTAGGCAGTTAGCTGAGCACCACTGCCCTGGGTGTGCCCGTGAGCACAAGGGTGAAGGGGGAGTTCTCTGAAATCCTGTCCTTGAAGTCTCATTCCTCGTGGTGTGACCTGAGGATGCTGTGCATGTGCACCCACAGACGTGTGATGATAATTATGAGGGCTGCGAGGACAGTTGCTGGTGTGCTTTCCCGCTCCTCGTGCCTGTCAGGGAGGAGGGCCTGGGGGGCAAGCTTGGGACTGCACGTTGTTGAGGTCCTCCCCTGGGCACGGACTCTCCTCTGCAGGTGAATTCATCCACCTCTTTCTCTATGATGAGGGTTACAGGTGTGCTCACATCCAATTGAGTGTGTTCCTGCACATGTGTGTAAACTATACTACATATGGCAGTTAAGTGTCATTCTTTGGGGGATGTTCTGTAGGTCACCATGAACACTGATCTGCCGATGCTGAATGGTTGCTCTTGGGGCAAATACAGGGTTAGGTTCTTGGTGAAGGCAGAGCGAGGTCAGGAGCTCAGGGGCGCCCAGCGTTCCAGATGTGCTTCAGCAGCAGTTTGTCGATCTCGGGGACCTCACTGCCGTCTACATGGTCTTTGTGATGCTGCGAGCAGGTGAGGCCTGGAGAACCAGAAACACTTGGCTTTGACCTTCATGAACCTTACTGGGAGTTTACCCGTGTTCTTTCTCATCACACTGGTGCATCAAAAAAAAATTTAGCTCCCCCCGATTCTTTCTTGATTCTGCGTCTTCTCCATTCTGAACGAACATTCGGTGTGATTGTAAACAAATATTTTGCACTGAAAGAATAAGAAAAACATAGAACTATTAACATCTGTAGGTTCAATCGATCTCACATTATTGTTTAGATGTAAGTCTAAGGGGCAGGTGTGGAAGACAGCGGGCTTACTTTTAGTTGACTTATATTCCTGCTAATGACACAATGGATTTTCCTGTTAGTTTGTTATGATTTTTTTTTATTATTGGCATTAGCATTAATCTCCAAGAAAATGAATATAAAATAGGAAAAATGTCCTGGCCCCATCGGCAGTACATTATTTTCGAGAACCCGGTTCCGCAGCATTGAGCAGAGCCACTTCCATTCCATTCACATTCAATCACGGGTTGTCTTCTGTCTCCCTGGGCAATTCCATAACTCTGATATTGACCTTAACTGAAGTCCTTTGTTTTGTACCCTAACAGCCCGAAGCATTAAAAATGCGTGTTTACTTAATTTGTCCTGGCATGCAGTGTAATTACAAGCAGTTTGTTTTCTCTGTTGTAAAATATGGTCTGGAGAAGGAATAAAGTAATGTGGAAAATTAACATTGTGATGTACTGTATAGTGAAATAACACTAAACCACTACGCGGTGGTAGTACTGGAGGTGCTGTTGTGCTGTGTTCGAGAGCAATAAAGAATTAAATGCGTCTTTCTCAACTATATTTGCATGATTTTCAACTGCAGTAAAATTAATCTGATCTGCCTCTGAGAACAAACAACAACAACAAAATCAAAGACCCCACAGAGTCGAGTGGTGCTTTTGCAGCTTTGAAATTCTGTTTCTGTATTTGTTTTAATGGGATAAATTGGAGAGGAGGGATCTTTGGCCACGTCCCCAGGGGCCGGGCGCTCGTGCGGAACCCTGGGTCCTCAGGGGCTCTGACAGGTATGTCCTGTGGGCTAGCTTCAGGGCAGGTGGGCCCGGGTGGAAGTGGGGTGTGGGCACAGAGCACCCCGTGGACTCGGTTTCCCGGTTGCTGGGGTGGGCTTGCCAACTTGGCAGAGTTCTCTGCTTCTCTGTCTCACTCTTGCTGCAAAACATTTTGTGATCCTCTGTATGAAGGACACTGTATAAATAATAAATCATACTGTATCATTTACCAAACTTCCAGTGATCACAGGAAGAAACATAATAAGCCTCTTACAACCAAAGTAGCAGATTCACCCAGGTGCCCTGGGGGCAGGTCAGGACAGGGTCTGTGCGCGGGAGGTGTGTGTGGCTGCACGCGTGTGAAGCTCAGCTCCTCTTATGCACTTGCTCCTCTGCTCTATTTGTCATCTTGAACAAAGCAAAGGAGCAGAACCTCTCAGACACCGGGGAGTGACCAACACGTCCCCGCACTGCCCGCCTTCTCTGGGTGACCTGCCTGAACCTTCCCGTCCTCACTGCACTGTGCTTTTAGAATGGGCTTGCTTTAAACACGGGCCTTTAGGGGGACGACTGAGGCCCTTGGTACCGGTGTTTGCTGTGGAATGACAGTCAGTGAGCTGTGTGCAGAGGCCCCCCTGGGGAGAGAGCAGCCCCCATTCCCCTGAGCTGTGTACCTCCACCCTTGGGCTCCCCCTGACCATTCTCAGGAATGCGGCTGGCCACCAGGGAGAAGGGGTCCTTTAACGACAGCCAAGGAAACAAAATCCACTGAACCAACTGGTCGGTGGGAGGAAAATCATTACGTGAGGTCAGGCTCAGCAAATATCTTAAGAATAATTCCTCCTGTGATTCATGACCTTTTAGGGATATAATCGATAGCATTAAAAAAATGGCATCAGCCAGTCAGCTGGACGGCTCTTCCTGGCGGGAGTGAGCTGCTTGTCTTGGTAATGTTTGTGTTGTGTCTGCTCATCTGCAATAACCCTGATTGGGCCGACCTCGCTCCTGCCTCTCTCCATCAACTGGGGAGACGCCCACATGCCTGTGTCTGCTCCCCGTCTGCTGTTTCACCTGGGGCGGGGGGTGGTGGGGACAGGCCAGCAGGCGTGCCCCCTGCCCCCGGGGTGCTGGCTGGACGGAGCCTCAGACACCATCAGCATGCTGCGGTCACAGCCCCATGTTTCCTCAGATTCTCACCAGACGGGAACCGGAGAGAAAACTGGGCAATCTCCCCACCCCAAGGTCACCCTTGGGAGCCTAGGAGAATGGGCTACGTTGATTGTTCCCCTGACCTTGTCTCCACGTGTGGCGTGTGTTTGCTGGGAGCCACAGCAGGTGTGTCTGTGTCATGCCCTCCGGTGTGTGGTGGTCAGATGACGCAGCAGGTGTGGAGGTGCTGCGCTGCAGGCCCCACAGGGCTGGGTTCGTCCCTCCTGGATGGGCAGTGGGAAGTCACACACCCCAGGTGTGCTGCCTCCAGGGCGGGAGGAGGTGGGCACTTGCCTCAGTAGCTGAACAGTACCCCCCTGGACACTAGATCTGAGTTCCTGCTTCATGTCCTTCCCTGTCCTCACCGCCATCGGCATGACTTTGATCTCCATGGGTCCCCTGGGGACTGGGGCATCTTTGCACAGATTTCTGGGGCTTCCCAACATCTGGAACGGGGTCGGGCAGAGCGGAGGCATGGAGTGAGAACCTGCTGTGTGAATCTGTGAGCTCCCATCACACACTTTCCAGGGCAGGCAGTCTCTGGAGCTGTGGGGGCATCAGTGCGACGTCCTCTGAACCCTGTGTCCACTCTCCTCCCCACCGCCGATGAATGCTGCCCCTTTCTGGGCGCCCATTCTCAGCTCAGGAGTCAGAGCAACTGGTGGCTCAGTGTTCGGGCCAGTGTGACTGTCAGTGGCATGTGGGCCCCTGAGTGGTCCTGCAGGGTCACCGTCTCAGCGAACTGGCTCCCCAGTGTGACCCCCGGCCATTGCCTGGGCGCTCGGGGACAGACTGGCGTAAAGGGTCACGTTCCCGTGTGTGTGTGTGTGTGTGTGTGTGTGTGTGTGTATGCGCATGCGTGCGGGAGGTGCGGGGAGCGGCGGCAAGGGGCTCATCCAAACCGTTAGGGCCCGGATGGATCAAAACCCGCAGGAAGGGAGAATCTGCCCTCTCACATTTGGTCGGGATGTCCGTCTCCTGTCCTCGGACACCGGAGCTCCTGGTTCCCAGGTTGGAATGTCACCTGCAGCTGTCCTGGGTCCTGGCACGAGGCACCAATCCTGGGACTTCTTGGCCTCTGCAATCACAGTCCCCCCAGCAGCTGTCCGCGTGTCTCCACCTTGGCCTCCCAGTTCAGCTCTGTTTTTCTGCGGAGCCCTGACAGATGCCCAGCCGTCTGCTCCGCCTTGGATGGGGCTCGCCCTGGTGTCCTGGTGCAGGCATGGACGGTGGCTTCATGCTGAACCATGAGGCAATCACACTTGTCTTCTGGCTACTGACCATTTGACAAGGATTTTAGGTTTCTTGGCACAGTGTAGAAGGGGGTTTATCTGCACCTTTGGCCACTCCTCGGTGGCATGGTCCCTAAGTCAGCAGAAGAAAACGTGAGTTTCCTGCATCAAAGAGACAATGTCTCTTGGCATGTTGCTTATGCTCTGTGACTGAGGGCACTTCCCTCCTCCCCACTCTTTCCTTCGTGTTCCGGAGCCACACACAGTGAAGGGCACTGCCATGTTGGTCCTTCTCATGGAAGAAGGACCCCTGCTGCCCTGGGTTAACCTGAGGGCACCTGGGCTTTCTGAGACACCACAAACAGAGCAGGTGCTTGACACAGACACTACTCCCGCTTTGGCATCCAGGGCACAGTCAGAGGGACCCAAGGGCAGCCACGTCTGGGTGTGCATGAGGTTATTCCAACACACGAAGTCTGCACCTGGAGCGTGTGAGCAAGGTCAGAGCTGGGCGGTTAGGCCATCCATTTCCTATGCCATCCTGGCAGCGCCAGAGAGGCCCGGTGGCCAGGACCTGCTTCAGGGATGGGGCCCCTTCATCCCTTGCCCCTCAGCTCCGGTCCTCCCATGAGGTAAAGCTGGAACCTCATGATTGCCTCTGGCCCACAGACGATGAGCGGCTGTCAGGGTCCCTCTGGGGTCAGCAGGTGACACACTGGGGCACCAGGTTCCCCGAAGGAGGAGCAGCAGTTGGAGAAGCCTCCTGAGCCCCTGGGGAGACCCGCTGAGATTGGAGTAGGTTTGTTCCCACCGCACGGCAGCGCCCACCTTGACCAATCCACGTATTTCACATTTTGCCTTGATTGGTCCTCCCCTACGTTCCACGGAGATGCAGATTTCCCATTTTATCCCTGAGAGCCACTCTGACTTACATTTGCAGGTTGTTTCAACTCAGGTTACTCTTGTCTGGTAGAGTCCATGAGGATCCGGTGACTAGCTGGCCCTTTGTCCGTGTCCCCGTGGCGAATGGATAGATTCCTGCCATGACCAGCTTTCTGCATCAGCCAGATTGGGTCACCACCAATGACTGTGCCCCCGTGGGCCTCCTGCATGGCCCGTCTGCACACAACCCCTTGTAAAAGGCAATGCTCACTCTCAGCCAAATTAAAAAGGGGAATTTGTGAACACAGATGAAGCTGGGCACACTGGTTCCTGTGGGGTTCCCGCCCCCAGGACAAAGCACACCTTCCCCAGTGTGGGGATGTTAGATGCATCCCAGACACACCCCCAGGAATCACCTCAAAGTTCACAGCGTCTTCCTGGGGTGGCACCTCCAGTGACCGCAGACAGTGGGCTAGACCGCAGGAGCCGCTGATGGAGGGCCCCCTTCCCCCCAACCTTGTTCAGGGAAAATGCTGGAGGGTGAGCCTCCAACGTGCTTTCAACCCCCCTCTGCCTGGTCCTGACTTGACCCTGCAGGGGTGTCCTGAGGGCTCGCCCCCGAGACTGCAGAAATGCAGTTGCACTGCTCGGACGGAGGTTCTGTGGAAAGGGAACTTGATTACTGTGGGCTGCCTGTGGATGTGTGTGCACATGCATGCATGTGAGTGTTCATGTGTACACACAAGCTGGGCACAGATGAAAGTGTGTGCACATGCATGCACATGTGTTCATACAAGCAGAGCATAGATGAAAGTGTCTGCACATGCATTTATGTGTATGCATACAAGCAGGGCATGGATGAATGTGTGTGCACATGAACGCATGTGTGTTCATGTGTGTATGTGTCATGTGTGCACACAAGCATGCACACACATGAAAGTGGGTGTATGGGGTGCAAGCCTTGTGAAAGTGTGTACATATGGGAATGCACATGTGAGTGTGCATGTGTGTGTGAGAGCCAGTTGTGATACAGGTGAGGATTACCTCACAAACCAGAAGTTTGACTCCTCCTTGGGCTCTGGTTTGAGATCAGGGTGAGTGTCGGTGTCCTGCCTCAGTTTCCCTCAGGGAGCTGAGAGATGTAGATGGCTTGTCAGCTGGTGTGTGTGGCTCTGGAGCCTGAGGTCTGGATCTCAGGGTAGGCATCCTGGGCCTCACCTGAAGGCAATTTCCACCCTACCTGGTCTTGGGAGTAGGTGGGATGGGTCATTCTCTCTCAAGCCTCTTGTGTTTTAACAGGAGCTGGAATCTGGGGTTTGCAGATGTCGCTGTGGTTGCAGGGGGAGCACCCATGCACAACTCCACCACTGGAGGAGATGGACGGGCTATGGTGTCTGGACCTTGCGGGGTGACCCTCAGCCCTAGGAGTAACACTTCAAACCCTGCTGGCCAGCAACACTTGGCTGATGGATTCTGATGGTGGGGTGGTAAACTGTCCTTGGGGCACTGGCCAGTATAAGCGGGTTGTCATCTTTGGTTCTCGAGGCACCCCAGGTGGTGGCATCACTGGACTCATGCTCCCCGGAAAGGGCAAGGTGGCTAGGGGTGGCTTCCGGCTTGCACAGCGAGGAGGTGTGTAAGCAGCCTGGGGCCCTGCCTTGCTCCCCTCCAGGTGACGGCAGGGTGGGGACAGGTCCCGGGTGAGAGCCACCAGGACTCAGCACAGGAGCTAGAGTCCATGGCAGTCACGGCAGGAGGAGGCCCCTGAGTGTCTCGCCTCCTCCGTCCACGGGCCAGGTGTCCACGGGCTGCACCTCGCAGGGACAGCAGTGCATCCCCTGGGCTTTCCAGCATCACAGCTGTGATGTGGGAGATGAGGGCCTGAGCAGGGACATGTCATCAGGGCGGCATGGCTCCTGGGTGAAGGGGAAGGTGCTGGCCCCTCAGCAGTGTGGGGGCCGGTGGGGCTGCCCTCACCTGTGATCCTTTTTTTTTTTTTTTTTCCTCACCTGTGATCCTAAAGGGGGTGGGACTCCACACTTGCACTTGCTCTCCGTGGCCACCAGCGTCCCCGTTTGATGTCCCCCAATGGGAACCATGGACTGCATTTGATGCGGGAGCCCACCAGCCCGGTGCTCGAGCCCCGTTCAGGAGGACAACCTGTAAGGCCTGTGCTGTGACGGGGGGTGGTCACATGCCAGCAGGAGGCCATGAGATTTCATTACTAGTGTTTATGCCACTTCCTGATAATACCCTGTAGAAGTGGTACTGAGAAAATAACTTCACATTCAGTGTACATTGTTCAGCTTGGATTTTATAACTCAAACTGCTTTAGAGAGATTGACCCCCAAAAAAGAAAACAAATAAAAAAGTCATCACGATGAGAAGATGATGACTTGTGTTCGTGTTACAAACCTGATGTCCTGGGATCCCTGGGTGGCGCAGCGGTTTGGCGCCTGCCTTTGGCCCAGGGCGCGATCCTGGAGATCCGGGATCGAGTCCCACGTTGGGCTCCTGGTGCATGGAGCCTGCTTCTCCCTCTGCTTGTGTCTCTGCCTCTCTCTCTCTCTCTCTCTCTCTCTGTGACTATCATAAAAAAAAAAATTAAAAAACCTGATGTCCCCACGAGGCATTTCGGGGACCACCTCAGAGATTTGGCTGTTGATCCCCTGAACAGTTTATTTGGCAAGAGAACTGGTATTTGGCACCGATTGGAAACACAATAAATATATTCCCAGGCAAGTGCAACATATAGACCCTGAGCTGAGGTGAGACATGAGAGCATCACCGAGCAGGCAGGGGCTTGAGTCTGCGGTAGATAAGATGCAGCCGCTGGCTGAGGACGTGGTATAGGGCTGGGCACTCAGGAAGCTCCCTTGGGGAAGAGTCATCACCGCGGCACGGAGACCTGGGCCTGGTCCTGAGTCTCAGTGGATACCAGGGGCTTCTACAGTGGGGACAGGCGAGGTCACGCTGTGGAAACACGTAAGCTGGTAGTGCCAAGCTGTACTCTCCTCTCCTCTTCCCTGTCCTTGGGGGGCTAAGCCACTGACCGGGCTGCCCCAGGCCCCGTGGACGCAGCACATGTGGGAGACAGGGCGTGGCTCTGCAGAAGGAGAGTGAGTGTGTGGGAGGTGTAAGGTCCATCGTGATGACTCTGCAGGTCCTAGAGGCTGAGGCCTGGATGGAGGGGTTGGGTGGGTGAAGGAGGTGGTTCCAGAGGTGGCCCTGCTGAGTCTGCGGGTGGCAGCCAGAGCGAGGGGCGAGCAGTGGTGGAGGGACGGGCGTGGGCTCAAGTAGAAGTGAGAATATATGAGTCCAGAGCAGCGAGTGGAGGGCTGTGCATAGGGCCGGGGACCGAGAAAGAGGGTCCAGGGCTTGGGGTGCATCCTGGCTTGGTGGAGCACTGGGTTTGCTGGAGTTGGCTGAGGTGCAGCTTCTTGATCCCTCATGCTGAGGCGGGATGCATTTCTAACCATTAGCAGTGACCCTGACATCCAGGCCCCTGACCGATGCCTGGTGTGGAGGGGGGTCAGGCTCCCGGGGGGCTCTGCAGGGTGAGGAGCCAGGAATTAGGCCCCCGTGGGATCCTGTGAGCTCACTTCTCCCTCTGCCGGCAGGGGGCGGTGACGCCAGTGTGGGCCCCTCCTGCCCTCAGCAGCACACAGTAGATGTTCAATAAATTCACCTTGCTGCGGCCAGAAGGGTTTGGTTGGGTCTTCAAAGGCCTGCGAGCGTCTGTGCCTTTGTGATGCTTCTGTAGCTAACAGAATCTCACAGCCAGTTTAGCTCATTTTAAGAAGCATTGATATTTCCTGTACTATAATTTACCCCACATTAGCTTAAACATTACGGGGCCTGTTTTTGGATACGCATGTGTAACTCTCATTAACGCTAATTAGGGACCGCGTGCAGGCGTCAGAAGCAGGATATCCCTGTGCATCTCTCCATGTCATGAAGACCAGCCTCCCAGTGGGGGGATCAGCAGGCTCTGCCTCCTGTAAGGAGGTGCCAGCTCTGGGTTTGAAAGGGGCTGAGGGAGCTGCTGGGCATCAAGACCAAATCAAAGATCACGGCAAAAATGATCCGTAAGGACTCACGATGGAATTGGATATCACAGAGGAACTGTGATATTCATGCTTTGCTAATTCATGATTATGGAAATCTTTTGGGAGGAAGAAAAATATTTTTTGAATTTAAGCAACAAATCTAGTATTATCTTCACATAACTAATGCACTGCAGAGAAAATCTCAGTATAAAACATAAAACTTTTTTTAATGTCTTCATATAGTTTCCAGTGGAACGTGCATCATGTACTAACTGGCCAGCAGAATTCACAGAAGAAGCCAGGGACTCACGTGCCTGGATGGGAATTATTGCCTGTAAAATAGTGAGAGAGGCTTTCCGTTTAACAGCAACATGAAAATGCGCTGTGAGTGGACTGCCACCATCAATTATACTCATATACATATTTTAGGATTCTCCCTTTTGCCAGAATGTGATGTCAGCTGAATGAAGAGTAACAGAGTCTGTTTAAAATTGTCAATAAACGGGATCCCTGGGTGCCCTGCCTTTGGCCCAGGGCACGATCCTGGAGACCCAGGATCGAATCCCACGTCGGGCTCCTGGTGCATGGAGCCTGCTTCTCCCTCTGCCTGTGTCTCTGCCTCTCTCTCTCTCTCTGTGACTATCATAAATAAATAAATTAATTTAAAAAAATTGTCAATAAACTGCGTGGAAGAGGCCTGTGGCCTTGGCTTTCCTTTCAGCTCATGGACACTGAGACATTTGGAAATACCATTTCCCCTTGTTTTAATCCACGCGGAGACGTTGGTCTCCTTCCTCTGTGCCCGACAGATGTGCCTTGGATGTTGTGATGGGGGCCCGTGTCCCTTAGCAGGCCTGCAGGCAGCGGCTTTGCTGGGGGGGTGAGTGCTGGCACCCACCTTCTGTGTAAACGGAGGCTCTTCTGAGCGTCGATCTGGGGGTCATCTGCCCAGTGTTGGGAACACGATCGCTGCGGGGTGGCTGTGGAGCAGACCTGGCAGCACCGCCCAAGAAGCAAGGCCCATGGGCTCCAGCGGTGGGAGGCGCCTGGACCAGATGCCCGCAGGTGCCCAGTGGGGAGGCCCCGGGAGCCCTGGACATTGCCGCCTCTCATGGCCAGAGTCTGGGAGCCTCAGGTGCTAAGGGCCTGTTTGAAACATGCTTGTGAAGGTCCTGGGAGGTGACATGTTTCTCAGCCGCCTCCTACCCCAGCCCTTGTTGCATCGGGGTCCCTCACATCGTCAGCTCCAGACTCTCCCCTCCTGCAGCTTGAGGGGCATGGCTCCGACCTTCTTCATGGTGGAAGGATGGGCTTCTGTGGCTGCAGGTAACCTCCCCCTGGGCATTGGGGCTTCTGGTCTCACCTTTGCTGCCACCATTGTATGGAGCCCTGGCCTCCCGTGGAGGGACCCGAGCTGGGACGCGTTCGTGGAGACTCAGGTGTGTCTGACTGCCATCCTGAGGCGGGACGGCCTGCGGTGTTTGGTGGCAGCACCAGAGAGAGTCTGTTGCAGGGACAATCTCGTCACCACTTCAGGAGGCGGAGGCTCGGGGCTCTTCTTGGCAGGCTCCTTCCCTTCAGCTCTGTGTTACCCCACATTTCCTCTGGGATGAAGCCTGTGGCAGGCTTTCCTGCAGTCGCCCTGAAGAGACTCTTAGCAGGTCAGCCTGCGGCGGCTGCTTTCAGCTGCTTTAAAAAAAATTCTGGAATACTTTTAGACTCACAGAAAAGTTGCAAAGACTGCAGAGTCTCCATGTACCCTCCTGGCTCCTCCTGGTGCTCACACTGTGCGTGGCCAGGCACGGCCGTCCACCTGCAGGCTGCGCAAAGACCCTACCTACATTCCCAGGACGTCCTCTGTCTGCAACAGGATCCAGGCCAGTTGTGGCCTGTGAGCTCCCTTGGCCTGTGGCTTTCACGGCCTTGACAGGTCTGAAGAGGACTGGCTGCTTACTTTGTCGGATTTTGTGCTTCGGTCTGAGTCTGTGTGATGTTTCCTCCCGGCTCAATGGAAGTCACGTGTTTCTGGCCAGAGTACCAGATGAGTGCGGTGCTATCGTTGTTTCCAGGGCATCCTATCCAAAGGGATATAGTGTCAGCCAGTCCTGCAAACGACATCACTTGGTGAGGGGGGTGACTGGTGAGGGCATTTTCCTTTGTGATTCATAAACGCCGTGGGGACGGAGTGGTACCCGAAACTGCCAATGTCCATTTCCTCCCCAAACCCGCATGCGTCACCTTCGGCATCTCATCTGCACCAGCCTGGTGGAGCATCAGGATGGTGGGGTCCCTGTGCCACCTGCCTTCCCCTCATCTCCCTTTACGTTGCACACACAATCCCACCATGGGGGCAGAGAACCTGCAGGCGGCCCCACATGGATCAACACGCTTTGACGGCTAGAAATGTCTACTAAAAGTAATCTTTTTTTTTTAACCAGGATTTATCCAGCAAATATTCATGTATCTGGTGTTATTTTGTCATTTTACGTTCTTTTGAGTTCATGGCATTTTTCTCATGCACTACTTTGTACCCTTCCCACTCAATAATGCAGAGGACAAGCTAGTGTCCATTTAAGTGGACTTAAGACTGTTGTCCACTCACAGCATATCTTGTGATTTGGAACCAGGCATCCGCCCACATTCTCTGAAATAAACACAGGAAATGTCACTCTGAGTTCATGGATCTAAGTCAGATGGTGGAAAATAAGGCCGACAGAGCCGAAATGATGAGCGGAAGCGGCTAATTGAGAACCGGCAGAGACAAGTAAGAACTTTTGGTAAAAACCATCTTTACAGGCACGACATGTCCCCACTCTTCCTAAAGAAATGACACATGGATATTAAAGAATATTTTTGCAAGAGCAAGTAATTCGGGTGTGTGTTCTTATGCATATAAATGTTTTACTGCCCCGTAGCAGCTGTGTTAGCCAAGAAACCAAGATAGTTCTTCCTCAGCTTTAAATCAGTTGTTTTATAGAGCACAGAGAATTTTTATTATAACATAATTCTGTACATAAAATATCACATTAAAAGAAGAAGATAAAATTTTGTACTTTCATTCTCCATTAATTTGACTGAAAACAATCGCAAAGAAATCTAACCAATCAGAGCCCTCCTTTGTGAAGCCTGTGGGATGTGAAACCCAGAAACGGGAGGCAGCGAGGGAGGCCTCGGTGACCTGACCCCAGAACCACCGTGGGGGCTCAGAGGCTGCAGTGGGAATGTCATGTTGACCGTGAGAACACAGCTGGTGGCAGAAGGGGTGTAGCCAGCGTGGCTTCGTCAGAGGTTAGAGGTTGTCCTGGACAGGCCACATGTCCCCTGACCCTGCAGCCGGGATGGCAGCTGCCAGGGGCTGGAGGTGCCAGGCTAGATTGTGAGGTTGGCTCAGACAGGCTGCCAGTGCCTGGCTCGCTGGCCTTGACCATCTTCAAGAGCTGCTTTCAAGCCCGAAGCAGGTCCCGCTGGAGCCCGTCCTGTCCCTCTGGGGCCCGTGCTGCAGGTGCATCCCGCTGGCCCTGCTTCCCTATGTTCCCAGGGGAAGTTCCCAGGAGCAGGCACCTGATCAGCCTCCTCACACTTTGGTCTGCTTCCTGGGGAGCCTGGCTGATGACAGGTGGAGGAAGCACTCAATTTTTTGAATATCCCCAAAATGCTTTATAAAGAACCCAGTCTCTGCTCCCTTATATTCTTTTTTTTAAAATTTTTATTTATTTATTTATGATAGTCACAGAGAGAGAAAGAGAGAGGCAGAGACACAGGCAGAGGGAGAAGCAGGCTCCATGCACCGGGAGCCCGACGTGGGATTCGATTCCGGGTCTCCAGGATCGCGCCCTGGGCCAAAGGCAGGCGCCAAACCGCTGCGCCACCCAGGGATCCCTGCTCCCTTATATTCTGAGTATATTGTAAACAGGTCGAAATGATGTGTTTTACCTGAAACCATGAGGGGGACAAAAAAAAATCAAGGTCCATCTTTTTAAAAGGCGAGAATATCCTGCCTTGTGCACACACACCTGTGCTCCTGGTGGCTTCAGCTCACCTGGTGCTCTCGTCAGACAGCCTCAGATGTCTCCATGCCTTTGAAAACCCAGCTGTCTAGATAATGAAAACTTCCTATCCTACTTTTCTGCCACTTGGATGATGGATAGCAAATAAATTCTCTGGAGGACCAGTCCTTCGGGCACACACCTGTTGTCTCCACCGTGATGCCACCCTCCTGGAAGTCCCTTCTGATGCCTCAGCACTCCTGTAGTGGGGGGACAGGGAATTTTACACAAAGAAAAGTTTAGCTGAAATGTTAAGTCAGTACTTTGGAGGCTGCACCCAGAGAATGCCTAGAAACCTGGGTTTGGAGGCTTGGAAGAGGGAGGAAGCTGGGGAGGGGAATGGAGGGGAAGAGTCTGTGAGTCAAGCTTTACCTGGAGCCACCACAGTGCCCACTGCACCGTCCTCACTAGGGGAAGTGGGCACCTGGGACTCACAGGGCATCTGGGACTCACAGGGGAGTCCACAGAGGCACCCGTACACGCCGCGAGCCGTCCAGAGTCTTAACTCATCCAGACACAGCAAGCTGCAGGCAGAGCACCGGCACCAACTCCTTTTTAGTTTCAGGTGCCATGGTTCTACCCCGTGGTATAGACATAATGACTGAATAAGGCTCCATTTCTCTCAATGGCCAGTTCTAGTTACAAGGTGACTCTACAGGGTTCAGTTCCTGTGGGCTGAGGCCTACATTCACTCCTAAGCGCAGACTGTACTCCTTTGCATGTGCACGGTGACCCTGGATGAGCACCTGGGACGCCTTCCAAATGCTCCCCTGTCAGTCTCACCCCAAACCCGTTATCCACACTTCCCTGTGGCACTTGCCATTTCTCTGCATGCTGTCGTGGCTGGTGGCTTTGGTCTTCCCCTTTCCAGACCCATGCTCAGCACAAGGCTGTACATTTGTTAGGTGTTTGTTAGGAGGATGGGACGCACTTTGGAATTTGTAGGCAAATGTTCTAGGGTTCCTGAGCGGGAGCGGTTTTTGTGAAGATGTATTTATTCCTTAGAAAAACATTGAGCAATGTGTGAGCAGGATATCTGATCACTCAGCGTATCATGTGCACCATTGTGATCTCACCAGCGAGTATGTGATGCTCCAGGCTTGCCAGCTATGCGGCTGTGGGTGACTTTCTCTCCCAAGGTCACGCAGTGCGGAATGGTGGAGACCTGACATTGTCCTTCAACCACTGGACACAAACGCGCTCCAAGCTGAAGCTCATCCTCCTCTTTACCAATCAATGTTGTTTATAAATGCTTTCATTAATCGCTCTAGACTCCCTATTGCTGTTTTCAAGCTACCCTCAGCAGCATCCTCTGAGAGGCCCCATTCCCAGACTTGCTGAACCCACACCTCTGGCCCCAGGTCCCAGAAGTCTGCATTTTAATTTTGCTTCTGGTGTTGAGTTTTATGCACAGAAAGACATGGGTACAAAAGGCAGTAGCCCCACTGATTTTTTTTATACTTCTTTTGATGAGAATGAGAGGATCTGGAAAGGGATAGGTTTGCAGGTTGGGTTTTTCTAGCCATAGTGCAGAGCCATTGTTGGGCAGCTTGTCTACACGGGGGCACATCTCATGGCTCCCCTGTGTCGTGGTAGGCCTGTGGCACCAGTCTGGGCTGAAGTTGGTGTTGGTGGGATTCGGGGTGAGGCAAACAAGGCTCCCCACCTGCAGACAGCGGGAGCCAGGGCATTTGCAGTCGTCGCCGAGTCCTCTGGGCTGTCCTCCCTCCACGTGGCCGCGCGTCCCTGCAAAGTGGCTGCAGCCGGAGCTGTTCTCCTGCGCCCACCCACACTGCTCATGCCTCCAGCCGCCACGGAGCACATGTGAGTATCAGGGAGCCCATGGCTCTGGCTGAGGCGGGAACCGCACAGGGGCCTTCACCAGCTTTCTCATTTGTTGGCTGAGTGGAGTCCGCGGCCCTGGGGGTGTGCGCCCCCAGATGGTGAGAGCTTGCACCCCGAATGAACAAGTGGAGGGCGGAAGGGGCCTGGTGACCAGGAGAGGCCACACGGGACCTCAGCTGAGCAGCGAGCCCTGACGGCTCAGAGGAGCTGTGCGAGGGGCGGAAGGCATCGCCCTCCTCATTCAGTCCAGCTCGATGGGCTGCCAGCCTCCTATGGCGCTGGGTCGGCCGCCCCTGCTTGTCTTTCAACACCCCCCACTTTGTTGCCTCATCGAGTATCTTGGCTCTCCTGCATCCCAGTGACTTCCTACGCTCCGGGGAGATCGTCTTCTCTTTCCTCTGCTTGAATATGCACAGTTTTGCAAGGCTCCCTGCCTGGCTCTCGGCATTCCTCTCTGCACTTTGTCACTTATGTCACTTATGTGTAAGCCTGGCCTCCCCCCGCGGGTGACCCCACATCTGCACATCCAGCTCGCACGCCCCTCACGGCACTCCCAGCTCCCCAGTGCCCTGGGACAGCCTGATGGCCCCTCCATGTCCGCGTACGTCCCCGGCTGGACCCCCTCAGCACTGATTTCAAGCACCAGCCGCGGTGAAGCTCGGTTTGGTGATGAAAATGACCTCCTTGTATCTTACCAGAAAAATAAATGAAGAAGTATAAAGGAGTACGTTAAATATGGACTGTGCCATAAACCTCTGAATCATTTAAAATCTTTTAAAATGTTGTTTTCACGAGAAGCTTCTGTGAACACAGCTGTTTTACAGTGAGTGTGGTGATTGGAGGAGCTGCGTGTGCAGGTGGTGTGACACTTCGACGTCTTTTACCGAGGTATCAATGACCGATGCTCAGTACGGATCTAGTGTACCAGAGTTCTCGGCCTTCTCGCTTACTTTCAATGTATCACAAACACTTTTGAAGAACAAAAGGAAGCATCAGGTTGTGATAAACCCACGGGGGTTATGAGTCCACACGTCATGGTTGAGATGGTCCCAACTCCTGCTGCCTGAGAGCACGCGGTGTGGAGACAGATGGTGTCGTGGTGCCGTGAACCGTGAACAGTGGGGTGAACTCTGCAGGCGTCGCTGGCAAATTATTCTATGTCAATATATTGCATTAGAGAAGACGACACCTAGAGTGTCTTCTGGAGAACAGAAAAGTTTCCTCTCTCGTGGAGAGAGTTTTTATGAACTATTTGATTTCCTAAGAGGGAAATAGAACATCAGAAACAAAACGCATTTTTCAGGATGGCTTCTTTCTAAAGACCTTATGTATTTCATTTTGCTATTAATTTTACTTTGGGCAAACTAAATGATGTTACGAATCCATTCTCGACATTCATTGCACATTATAATTAGCATTTTATCGCCAAATTCCAAATTAAATATTGTCTTTGTTGGAAAATGGCTCCCATGCAGCCCTGTTGCATGACCTACACTCCTTCTCATATAGCCTCTATTTCTCTCATTAAAAACCCAAAAAAGTCAGATTTATTTTCCATTGCTGTTTCTCATTTTTCAAAGGGAAGTGCACCAGGGGACGATAAGTAGACTAACTTTCAGCTCTTTTCTTTTACAAAATAACACATGACCAGTTATTTTTAAAAGCAAAGAGTGGGAAACCATCTGGAGGACTGGGATGTGCAGTTTAGGGTGGGCTGCGTGGACGGTCTCCATGTCCTCATCAGGTGAGGACCTCTGTTTGCAGTATCTTCTGTTTCTGTCTCCCTAGAAGCCACCTAGGCCAGATGCCACCTGCAGTGCAGAAGAGCCCACCGACGGAAACACGATGGAGACCTACGTGCTCTCACAGGTTATGCTCTGGATGACGAAGACCTCACACCCTCCTGGTGACCCCATCTTCTCCATCTTTCCCACTTCATGCTCTGCCTGCCTGTGCTTTTCTGTGGATGTTTTGTGAAGCTGGCTGTTGGGATGGAGAGCCAGATGCCTGGTGCTGGGGTGAGTGGACGGCCACGGGGCTCCCTGTGCTCACCCATGGCTGCTCCTCTCACAGCTGCTCCTCCCACATGCTGGAGGCCCAGTGCACCCTGGGAGCACAGACAGGTGGACCAGAGGGCTTAGCCAAAAAGGTGGTCGGAAGGGTGTCTGGGCATGATGAAGGCCCAGCCCACATTAGTGTCAATTAGGATATATGTACCTCAGGCCCCAAAGGGCTTACATGATGGGAAGTTGGGGTTGATGAGCAGGAGAGGCTCAGGAACGAGGAACAGGCTGGACCGTGCAGACGTCATCCCATCGCAGGACTGGGAGTGTTCCTGGGAGGGCACTTAGAAGCCACTGCAAGGTCATGGCAAAGGTGGCATAATGGGGTCTGTGGTTTGAAAAGATCGTGGCAGTCATGTGTGCAGGAGGCCAGAGTGGGCTCCAGGAGGCCAGTTAGGGGCTGTTGGGGTGCAGGCACCCGGGAGCACAAGCCTGGGTGTGGACATGGGGGCTTAGTGGGGCCTAGCATAGACGTGGGGGTGGTCGGGGCAGCAGTGAGCTCTGCTTGATGGTGGTGGTCCCATTCCTGAGGTGGGGGCGCTGGGGAGATGGCAGACTGATGCTGGATGAAGGGACATCCAGGATGAGGAGATGAAGGGCCCTGGATGGACCCAGGACGAAAGACTTGGACAGTGACTGTGGTCGCTCTTCCCTGCACTCTTCTGCTGTCTTTGTCTCTCCCCACCCACACACATGTCTATACCTGCATGTGTATACACACATGGCGCATGTGCACATATACATATCTGTACCTGCACACATATACACACATACATGCACTTGCATATACACGTACACATAAACGTATATCTCGATTCACATACACATGCACATACAAGTATACACACATACACACATGTGCACAATACACATATACCCATATCTGCACACATAGTTACACATGCACACACGTATCTCTATGAATATGTACTTATATCCATACACACGCGATGCACACACACCTGTACACATACATGCACTTCTCTCTATACACACAATGCACACACCTACACCTATGTGCACCTATACCCACACATGCATGATTCACACACACATACACACACAAGCACAGAGCCCAGGCTGAGCTTAGGTCTGAGGGGTTAGTGTGAGTGTCCATGAGGTGAAGGAAGGAACCAAAGGGTGACATGAACAGGAATTATGACTCGGAGTTCTTTTGTTAATAAAATCCTGGGCTGTTTTCATCTTTTAGTTACACAGGTGTAGGAAGTAATAAATATTTAATGGACTCGAGGAGCCAGGAGGTAGCAGTTAAACAAGTTTATCTGTTGGTGGTCAAATAACATTAAATACCAGTCAGGGCGGGAGCCACCCCACAGCAAGGCTCACACCCCTGTTTCCAACCTGAAGGCAACAGTGTCGCTGGCTTCTGAATTTCCTAAACAATGCTGCTCTTTGGAACAATGTCTTCTTTGGAAGTTTTTTCTTTAATGTTAAAATACATATTTGTCCTTGAACAAAATGTGGGCCTCATGCACAGTGGTGTGAACATTTAAAAAAAATCACACATGGCCTCATAGTCTGTGTGTCCATGGGAAAGAATATTTTCTAATTGGAACTGTCTTGAAAAAATGCAAGCTTATGGTTTTTTTTCTGGTTCATTTTTAGCTGCTCTAGCAGAGATGAAAAATATTTCTCTCTCATGACAGCTTTTTGAAAAAATACAGTGGAAACCAAACACAGAAGATGAGATGCACCTGCCCCACACCCGGAATTCTGTGCACTCTTGGTGCTGGACAGGGGCGCTGGGCAGGGAGGGGCTCCCCAAGTCACACAGAGGTCCACTCCCCTCTTCCTGAATCCTTCACTTCTTCTCTCTTCCTGAATCGGGAATTGTCTTTTGTGACATCAGCGATTTCACTGGAAGCTGCCGTTGTCGGAGCATTTAGGGGAAAGCACATGTGTGATGCAAGATGCACACCTTGAAAGGGACTGAGCTGTCAAGGGTGAAGTCAGGATGGACAGGGTCTTACCACTCTTTGAACTTTACCTGAGGAGCTTCTGGGAACATTGATTAAAATATCTAGCACCTCAATCGTTTAACAAGAATGTCATTTTGTTTTCTTAATTAAAAATTGCAAGCACATTTTTAGAAAAGTTGGAAATTGGGGACACGTCTAAAGAAGATCAGGAATCTCCCATTATTAAACGATCCTGAGACAACTAGGCTACCGTGTTGTGTGCTCTGCCCACGGGCGACTGTATCTGAACCTCCATGCATGTCTCTACACCCCAACCCCCATCGTGAGCATTTTTGTGTGTGGCTGAACGTTCTTCATGAGTAAGTCTTCTGGGGTACGTGGTATCCCCTGGATGTGCGGGTTGCTGGCCTGCGGCGGCATGAGAAAGAGCATGCGTGCATGTGTGTCCCCTCCACCATGGCTAACTGATGCCTTGTCTGGAGCCAGATACTGGGTGCGGTGGGAGAGTTTGCGCCACAGAAATGTCAGTCACTACACATGAGCACTTCTCTTTTTCCTCTGAAGGGACGGTGGATCAGCCTGTGCCACACCCCTGATTCCATCATGCGTGTGCAGCATGATTGACTAAGGTTCTGCTCTTCCTAAACATAGGATATTTCCAATAAGTTGCTATTGTTAAGCCGTGAGGGTCTTGTACAAACGTCGTTGTCTATGTTTCTGGTTGTTTTCTTTTAAAGATTTTATTTATTTATTCATGAGAGAGAGAGAGAGAGAGAGAGAGAGAGGCAGAGACACAGGCAGAGGGAGAAGCAGGCTCCATGCAGGGAGCCTGATGTGGGACTCGATCCCGGGACTCCAGGATCACACCCTGGGCTGAAGGCAGGCGCTAAACCCCTGAGCCACTCAGGGATCCCTTCTGGTTGTTTTCTTCAGAGTGAATGCTGCGTGTGCAATCCTAGGTCCAGAGGGTAAGAGACTTGTGAGGGCCCTTGATACGCATTTTCACACGGCTTCCCAGAAAGGCTGACGTGTCTGTATCCCAGGGGCGGGGTAAGAGTATCTGATTGCCAAGTCGGAGTTTGCATCAATTACCACCATTTTAAACCAATCTTTGCTAATCCCGGAGGACAAAACGACGTTTCATTGTTGTTTTGATCCGTGTTTCTGTCTTTAAGCTATTAGCAAAGGTGAACTTAAAAAAAAATGTACAGTGGCCATGTGTATTTCTTCTTCTGTGAGTTCTTCACATCCTGTGCCCAAGGGATTCAGAAAGAAAATGTGCAAGAAACCACTTGACGACCCTTTACAAAGTTCATGGGGTTATGGCTTATGAGAGGGGGGCTGACCCCTGCTCACGGGCTTTCTGTGCTGTGACTGCACTGGAGCCGAGACACGTGCTGAAGTCTGTGGGCTGCGAGGTCTGTGGCCAGCCAGCCCGTGCTTCTCCAGGACCCTGGGTCCTCACCAGGCCTGTGTCACGGCTGTGGCGCGTGTGCGGGGTCCTGGTTATCTCAGGGGGAAGGAGCACTGTGTGCGGTGTCACATAGACACACCCCTTCATGGCGACTTTTGGGGGAGACCACAGAACGAGGACCTGAGTGTGCCTCCTTCTCTGGGGTTCTGGCCCTGAACCCTCATGTGTTCACAAGGTGTGGTCCACCTGCAGATCGCAGGACGCCACGTCCTGCAGGTGGGTCTCTAGGGCTGCTGCAGCCCTGGGGTGAGGGGGAGCCCGGGATCCCCGAGGTCCAAGAGGCCTCTAGGTGCCCCACACGCACACGTCCACAGAGGTGATGTGGTTAAGAAGGGAAGAATGGTTGTTTTTCTCTATAATGACGAAGATGGCTTTCCCCAGTGGCTCCCAGTTGCCGGGACATGGACACTGGTCACCTTGTCTGGATCCGCGTCTCCGTACCTGGATGGGTTGGTATTTCTCTGGCCTGGGGCTGCCATGAGGGGTGGTGAGCAGACCAGATCTGGGATCTTCTGCTCCGAGGGTGGAACGTTGTAGAGCCTGGCCCGGCTGGCACACCCCATGCAGCGTCTGAGCTGGCCCCAGGCCCTGCGGCGGCTCCTCCCTGTGATGAGCACGTGCGTGTTCTTCGGCCTGGCTGGCTCTCCCCATGCTAGGACCATTGCTCACTACCAGCTGCCCACTGTGCCATCAGCTGTCTCGTGGGTTGAGCTTGGCTTGGGCACATGGGAGAGATGTGGCATGTCCTAGGGAAGGCGGTGAGTATGTCCTTGTCCATCTGTGGGAGAAACACCGGAGAGAAGCCTGGCTGAGAGGCGGGTACCTTGGGTGGACAGCTTGGAAGCTGCAGTGCCTGCGGGGCTGGCTTCACCCTCACTGCGGTCCCTATGGGGCTGGCACTTCCCTTCTGGTTTCAAAATGGGTGACTTCCAAAAACAAAAGGCGCAAGTCTGTGCACTTTATGAGGGTGAAGCCTTTGGATGGGGGTGGGGGGAGTGCCTTCTAGAAGCTTCTGCACAACCTAGGGCGTGTGCACGACTTCTCTGGAAGGATTTACCGCGGGTCGTGGAACCTCCAGAAGTTTGGTGAAGATGTTTGATTCTTGAAATGCTCAGGTTGGGGCTCTGGTCAATTTGGAGACAGCAAAAATAGGAACAGGTTCAATAACGTATATTCCCGTCAGCATCAGTCTTATCCAAACAGTGAGATGGGTCAGGTTCTTCCACACAAGCTGGTGCAGTGTGATCATTAAAAATCCAAACCCAAAGCAAACCAAACGTTAACTCAGGGGCTGAGATACTGTGTGGATAATTTGTGGAAAGTTTATGTGAACCGCAAAGTATGTCCCTAATGTGCTAATCATTTATATGGAGAAAAAATGAAAAAACGCTTGGACTTCAACCAGGGTAGGTATTCTGTGCAACAGCTTTGTCATCAACATAATGCCTAGAAGCTCTTACCTGAATCTTCCTGAAGTGGGTGCTGGTCTGTCTTTGGAACTCGTTAGGACATTCCAATTGCTGAACACAAGTAGGTGCAGTGCCCAGCCCCCTAGAAAACCCTCTCGCATGTGCGGTTGTTTTGTGAATTCGTTATCTGCAGGGACGCGGCTTTGCCATCGAAACACTGGAGTCTCTGCTATGGCTCGGTGCACAAGCACACGCTGTAATTATGGGCTTTATAAGACAAATGTTATTTACCTATTTCAGATCATTGGGCAAATAATGATTTTAAAAAATTAGAGACTTTCTTTTTACGGCCCATACTGCTCGCTCACATGGAAGTGCCTGATGTGGGGCCAGAGCTGCTCTCTCTGTTGGCAGCACAGACACGGGCACATCTGGCCCCTTCCCGTAACTAGGCTCTTTTCTTCTCTCAGAACTTTCTGGAAGCCCCAGGGCAGGAGCAAGGGGAGCCGGCGGGTGTCCCTGGGCAGAAGCAGAGGTGGGCTTCAGGCCGCTCGCCTCTTCAGATGTCCCTGCACCTCAGTTTCCACTTGGCTGGTTCCCGCATACAGTCCTGGTGGGGCGTGCGTGTCAGCATCTCTACCACAGAGGCATTTCCACAGGAACATGATTGTCTGGAATTTTCTGGAAGTGTGGTCTCTCCCATGGAGCAGTTGGGTCTTGTGGGTCTCTCAGCCAGCTCAGCTGTTGGGGAGAACGGTGTTCTGAGTTGGGCGGAGGGGTGGGGGTGTCCCAGGACGGCCTCCGTATTAAACACATATGTGGTAGCAGAGACAGAGGCACCTTCTCTTCTTGTCTTCTTGTTAAACTTTTAGTTGACATTGGGTTGTAAAGTAAGGATCGATGGTTACATTTAAAAATTCAGTATAAAGTTTATTTATTTAAAAAAATACATCCAGTTGTATAGCTTTGCCCAGAGATACACTGTACGAGAAAGGGTCCATTCGGAGTTGAGCTCAGTGGCCAGCGTTGCAGCGGCAAAGGTCACTGCCACCAGCAAGCCATCCCACAAGGCAGAGTTCGAGGGCCCCTGGCCTTGGCATGTGTGCGGGGAGGCCAGGCAGTGGGGACAGACCTACCGCAGCTTCCCACTCTTCTGCTTTATAAACGGCCCAGTGCGCTCTGGTCCTTTTGCAAAGCAAGGCAAGCTGTGCTTTCCCCTTGGCACCTGTACAGAGTGTGGGGCCCGAGGATGAGAACGGAGAGGACCTGGCGAGCGTCTCGTCTGAGCAGTGCATGTGCGGACAGGGGGCCTCCCCGCTCTGCCCCGGCTGCCGCCAACCGGCCTGGTTACGCTCTCTGACCCCAGCCTCACATGTGAAGTGAGGGAGACAAGCCACTGTATAGAAAGACTGAAGAATAGTTTTTTAAGATTTTACTTACTTATTTGAGAGAGAGAGAGAACGAGCGGGGGGTGGGGTGTAGGGGGAGAGGGAGAGGCAGACTCACCAACGAGCAGGGATCTCGATGTGGGGCTCGATCTCACAACCCCGGGATCATGACCTGAGCCGAAATCAACTGGCTGGGACCCCAGGCAACCCAAAAAACTGAAGAATTTTTAAAAGCTGGAGACAGGGCTTTAATAATTCAATTTAGTTTGTGGGTCCTGGGTCCGATTTAGTCTGAATCGCACCAGGCCCTGGAAGCATCCCGTGAGCATGCAGCAAGTCATGGCCAGCCACATCCCAGCTGCTGCTGGTTCCAACCGTAGGTCCTTGTCCTCGGGGTACTTGGGTCTGTTCATGGGCCAAGTGCACCTCTCTGGAGGTGCCCCAGATATGTCACCCTGCCCTGCTCTCTGGGCATGTTCGGTTGCCCCAGAAACACATAAATCTGCCACGGTACTTGGCTAGTACCTCCCTTGACGGCAGCAATTCCCCAGGTAACCATCTACCTGTGCGGGGCTGGCTCCATGACCTGGCCACAATCCTGAGGAACAGACTCCAGGAAGATCCTCACATTAGCAGGCTGGAGGGCGGTTTTGGTCTAATCACAGGGCCCTGGAGGGTCTGGAGGCCCATCTGTGCAGAGCCCGCAGTGCAGATACGCCTCACATGTCACAGATAAACTCTGGGAGCAGCGAAAGGGGTGGGGTCACAAGAATATCATAAAAAGGAATTTTATGATAATTGTAAGGAATTGATAGAGTGTAGCTGGTGTGTAATTCTATAAAAATGTAACTGGCTCCAATCAGCCCAACAAGACAGGCATGCACTTTCCTTCCTGCGGCTTATGAATTATTGCCGCTGCGTATTCCAATATTTACTTCTTAGCATTGAACCTTTGCAAAGCTGTGATCCAAGACTACATTGCTGTTAATTGGAAATACCCCTACTATGCCTGGAAAAATTAGTCTTAGGGAGCAGAAGAAGGGAAGCTATAACCTAACAGGTCAGTTAGCTCTGTGATTTACGAAAGGGCGTCTGCATTGACCTACGGTGTTATTCAAAATTCACAGCCAGATGACAGAAGGAAAAAGAACAGGTTTCTTTCAGGTTGCTCTGAACATTGACATACATATAATTTAAATATTTATCTGCTGGGAGAGGCTGTGGAGCTTGTGCCCGCCGGTGCCGATGAGGAGGGATCCTGGGGCGTGAGTCTTGCTGACTTCGGCCTGTTTCACGCCTGCCGGTTGAATAACACATAGCACTTTTCTTGAGAAACCCCCACTATGATTTCAAAACACATCAGTTTCAATTAACTCTGAGAAAAAAAATGTGATCACTAATTCTCGGCTGCAGTTACTGATTGGGGAGCTGGCTGCTTTGAATTTGGGGACTTTGATGGAGACTTAACCAAAGGGCATGCAATAATGGAATTTTTTCTTGCTGTTATTGTACCTGGAGTGACAAATTGCCAAACAATGTACTTTTTGGCTTTAGAAATAAACCACAGCAGAACCTCTGTGCCAGGGAGAAGGTGACACCGTGATGTTGTGACACAGCCCAAACCATGCTCTGAGGGTGTGAAGCGCTTGTTTGGTTTGTGTTATTTATTTAATCTGAACCTCTCATGCCTGGCTTGCTGCACACACAGGCAGTGCCCAGTAATGCTCCTTCTCGCCTGGCCGTCCTGAGGTGAGCATGGGCCGCTCAGGCTGGCGGCAGGCTGTGCTGGGCGCCCCCATGCCCCACCTCAGCAGCGCCCCGGCCCACCTGCAACATGCTCTGGACTGACGTTACCTCTACGGTAAAAAAAGTTCCAAATTATCCGCTGAATTTTTCACGAGAGGATTCTTTTTTCTTTTAGGTAATTTTTAGGTAATTGTTGCTGGATGCAGATACTCACTATCTAGAGACTATTCTCATTTTTGCTCCTGATGCTCCTTACAGAGATATGGTGAATGGTCACATTGACACACTGAGAGTAAGTTTACTCTTTTGCAGGGAGCACAGCCAGTGGGACGATAGGGGCAGGGGTAGAGGACGGGGGCAGGGGTGGAGTGCAGAGGGCAGAGATGGAGGGCAGGAGCAGGGGTGGAGGAAAAGGGGCAGGAGGACCAGGACAGGGGTGGAGCGCAGAGGGTGGGAGGGCAGCCCCAGGGTAGGGGTGAGCACTGCCCAGAGCTGAGGGGAGTCTGGCAGCAGAGGTGCAGGACCTGCCTGGGCAGGTGGATGGGCATGTGCCCACAGGGAGGTGGGGACAGGGTGGTTCCGGGCTGGGATAGGGAAGATTTCGCTCCTGTATTGTCATTTCCTGTTGCCCGCATCCCTCGTTGATGCCTGCACAGTGCTGTGAGGTGATGGTGGGGAGATGAGGCCCGGCCTCTGGGGGCGTGAAGCCACTGCATACAGTGCGCGGGTCTCCATCCACAGGACAGTGGCCAGAAGCCCCGAGAGGGCCCTGGGGATGGGGCCCTGAAGATGGAGTGGGCAACCTTCGTGACTGCGGGAGCCCAGGCCCACCGGGGCAGCAGCCAGGACAGGGCCCTCCCCTTTCTCTCCAGAATGTTCCCCCCGGGGACTCCTTAGGGAAGGCCAGCGTCTGGCCTGCCCGTCCTCTAGCAGCTGCTATCCCGGGGGCAGGTGGGAATTGGGAGCTGCACGCCCCCCCTGGGGTTCCCGGTGTCCCTGCCTGTAGGGTGGCAGGTCCCTAGGGCACCCTGTGGTGGCACCTAAGGCCTGGCTGGGAATCCAGGTCCCCCCAGGGGGCAGGCAGACCGTTCATGAGCTCACCTGGCCCCAGGCTTCGGGCTGGTGGCCACCACAGGTCCTCCAGCTGCGCTGTCCATCTGTCCCCTTTGCGGAGACTGGCCACCCCTACCCTGCGGTTCACACTTGGGCCTGAAGGGCTCTTGTCTTCTGATCTTCCCCGCAGTTGGTGTGCCCCTGTCTGGTCTCCAGGGTGGATGGGGGACCAGGGGTGAGGCTGCCTGGGCAGCACTGCCCCTGGACAGTCTAGCACCCTCTGTCTAGCAACTGTCACACGAGGTGGCACCGGTGACATAGGACATGAGGCCTGATGTTGGACACTAGTCCATGCCGACCAGAGCCTGGGGGTCCCCATGGGGTGGGAGGTGCAGGTGGGGCTACCATGAGCAGCTCAGCGGGGCTTCTAGCCCCTAGCCCCGGGGTCCTACAGAGATAAGAGAGCAAGCCCCGTCTCACTGCTCACCTACCCCTAGGGCCCCCCATTGGGGCGCAGGGTGACACAGGTGCACTGTGCACGAGGAACTTCCCCGTGTCCCGCAGCTCCCGTGGGAGACTCACTCTTTTTGAGCCAGACTTCTCTGCCCCCAGGCCATCAGGCCGCCCATGGCTGAGGGAGCCAAGGCGCTGCATCTTGAAGGAAGTTCTGGGCATAAGACCCAGGAGTCCACGCACAAGCGCATGGCTGTGGCTGAAGGAACCTGTGGCCCAAATTCATTTTATAGGTGCTCTGGGGGGACGGCAGCCTGGGGAGATGGGGGTTGTGAAACACAGGGGTCGGTGGTGGGGCGGTTTCCCCAGCACGGCCCAGGGGAGTGACTCAGTTAGACAGGTCACCGCTGGGGGCGGGAGGATAACCACTGTGAGACTCGGTGGACATCAACGTTCCCATGGAGCGTTTTTTTGCCATCTTGCTATGAACACTGCCTGGGCACGAATCAGGGCGGCTTCCAGGCTGGGAGGGGCCCTCTGGATGGGCGCGTTCCTGCTTTATCTTTTTTCTGCTCTCCTGACAGGATGTAGGACACGGTGGTGTGGCCTGGCTTCTGTAAGACCACCATGGCAGTAGTTCAACACGCCTGGCCCTGTCGGGCTTAGGTCCTATACGCACAAGGAGCAGGTGGCTCTGGCGCCCGAGTGCACGGTGCCTGCACCTGCAAGGTTTTGTTCATAAGCCCCGGGCCTTAATTTTCACCGGGATGCTGGAAGTTTACAAATGCTGTGCAGCATCTGGAAAGATCTCCAGTCGCTGTGAACATTCTGGAAGGTGACAGTCATGTCTCTGAAGAGATTCCTCCTGTAGACGCAGATGTTCTCCCCTCGTTGACATGGCAAATGCAGCCTGGGCATTGGTTGCAGCCTTGGTCACCTGGGATGAATCCAGCTGATTTTATTAAAAAAAAAAAAAGAAAAAAGAAAAAAGGCTGTTTCCTTAATTGCTCAGGTGTCTGGTGTGTCATGGCACCTTGAAGTAGTATGTAGCCTCAGGTTGCACCAGGGGCGCGGGGAGCAGAGAGGGGGGCCTACGGCCAGAGGGGAGCCATTGCGCCCGCCTGGGGAAGGCTGTCCAGGGCGCAGGTCCTCACGCTTCCCTGGAGTCTCCGGGGACTCGCCCTGGGGGCTGGGGTGTTGGAGCACGGTCCCCACGCCAGGGCCTCTCCAGAGAAGCAGGCTGTGTCTGAACACCCAGCGTCACGGGAGAGTTCTCCACCTTCATCGCGGTGGGTGGCGTGTGCTGGGGCGAGGCTTTCGCAGGGGCTCTGTGGAGGACTCAGGATTCTGGGGTGTGTTGGGCCACAAGGTTGAAATCATTTTTTTTAAAGATCTGATGTGTGCGAGAATGAAAAAACTCTTAGTCCACTGGATTTTAGTTCAGAATCCATGTCAAGTCATTGAGGATTAGGAACTTATCAGTGTGCTGTTGAAGCACAAGTGTTTGCTTAACAATAAAAAATCTGGACAAAATTATGGGCGGACTAGAGAGAGAATGAAGCGCTCTATATGCGTGTGCTATGTGCTGGTTCCAGCCGGATGCTTTGTCTTCCTGACTAATAATTAACGATGACAAACGCCTTTAAAGACGTTTTAAGATTCAGATTGAAGTTTTTATATTGGAGCTCCTTCCGATAACGCAGGGTTTTAGGTGGGCGGTGACCTAACAAACCGAGCCCGACCCCTCACCCCTGGCCCCCTGGCCCCCTGGCCCCCTAGCCCCCTCATCCCTTGGCCCCCTCTCCCCCTGGCCCCCTGGCCCCCTAGTCCCCTAGCCCCCTTGCCCCCTGGCCCCCTCTCTCCTGACCTCCTGACCCCCTCGCCCCCTTACCCCCTCACTGTGCTCCCATTCCCCCGGGTAACATTCTCCAGAGCTGCAGGAAGCTGGCCCATGGTTCCCTTCCTGGCTGAGGGGCGTGGGTTCTGGCAGGTGGGCCATGGCACATCAGTGGCAGGGCTTGGCAGTGGGTCCCAGGGGAGCCAAGTGTCACCACACCATAGGATTTGCCCCTAACACTGTGAGCCACCTTCCCTTCTGGCCACGGACCTGCTACCATCTCGGGGAAAGTGTTCCCAGCTAGGAGGATTCAAACCCGAAGGTGGTCAAGGGTCCCAAGTCCAACGTGAGTGCATTTTAAAGTAGGAAAGCACAGAGTGCCTGAAGCAACAGAGCTGAGCTCTTACCGGAATGTGCTCTGGGGATGCCCAACGTGCTCGGTGTTGCAGGGACAGCCCCCATTTGCCCACACGAAGGAGGTCCATTTCCCCAGATCACTACAGGCCCTGTTGGGAAACACAGGGAGGGTGGACACTATACATAGGAAAAAGCCAAGGCCTCCCACTGGCTGCCCTGCTGTGCCCTGAGGACAGGTGAGACTTAAAAATACAGGACACAAACCAGTCATGTTTGTAAAGGTAATGGGCTGCGACTTCCTAGCACCCACGCGTCCCAAGGACAGTGGGTGGCACCTCGCGGCCTGGTGTGCAGGGGGAGGCCTGGCTGGGTGGCAGGCTTCCTCTGTGATGATGTCACCCAGAGTGGGAGGTGCCCTGTGCTGGGGGTGTGTGTGCGCGGTGGGCAACGTGAGGGTGGGTGCCTGGTGGTATGTGTGTGTGCAGGGGGGGCCTGCGCCAGGGTTATGTGCATGGGGTGGGCGGCCGTGCAGGGGGAGGGGCATGAACAGGGTGGGGGATATGCAGGGAAGGAGGTGTGTACATGGGGGGTGTGCTCGGGGCATGTGCATGGGAGGCGTGCATGGGGGGTGTGCAGGGGGAGCATGGGGTGTGTGCATGGGGGGTGCATGGGGTGTGTGCATGGGGGTGTGCATGGGGTGTGTGCATAGGGCAGGGGGAAGGCTGCAGGGGGCAGGGTGTGTGTGTGGGGCCACACTAGGAGGTAGGGGGATGGCTGGGGGTGGGGGGTCACCCTGGGTTCCCTACATTCGCCCTAAAGCCACAGGGGAACCTGGGCTCTTTCACTCCCGGCTAGTGCCTGGGTGGGGGTGCCTGGAGCTTTGTGTTGTTTGGCTGTTTGCTGTGCTGTGCGTTGACGCTGGTGCTGCCCACAACCCCAGGGCGAGGGGGTGTGTCTCCATGTGAATCTTACAGACGGGAAGCAGACGGTGTGCTTGGGGAGCTGGCTGAGGCTGTGCAGGGTTGGGGGCGCCGTGGGCAGGAACCCAGGGAATGCAGGAGGAGGTAGGATGGCCTGGGGGTACTTGGCATTTTGGGTTTTGGTTCCGTCTGCAGCGGACATCCCGACGTGGTATTCCTGTTTGATGTTTCAGAGCGGCTCTCCTCTGCTCTCTGCCCCTCGTGCAAGGGGGGCCTTGGGGCCCTGAGGGGATGTGTCCGGGAGCCACTGCCCAGGACCTGGCCCAGGGACTGCAAAGTTGCCCTGAGGGGAGGGTGGGAGCCCAGCTGTCAGACCACGGCCAGCAGGTAGCTCCGTCCAGCAAGGCCCCACCGTGGCCCAGGAGCCACTTGGAGTCACCCTGCAGAGGTTCAGCTCTGAGCGCCCTCTCCCTCCTCTGACCCCCTCTTTCAACAAAATAATACTTTTTTTAAATTCCAATTCCCAATAGATAAATAGTAATTACCATTACAGTTGCATACGCCTAAGAAATACTGAATTGGCTCTCAATGAAGGAAGTTTCTCAGGAAACTTGCCTTTTACAAGCAAACTGATGAACACATCCCTGGGGCTGTCTTCCGTTTTTAAAAAAATAATATTTAACCATCGGTTTGAGCGCAGGTGTGGCCGCGCACGCGCCTCTCCTGGGGTCAGGGTCCGGGTCGCACTGCGCGGTGACTGTGAGGCCCACCCTGCCTCCGCTGGTCGCTAATGTGGCATCAGTAACAGAGCTCTGTTTACCTGTATGGAGAAGGTGACCGAGCAGATGATCTGAGTTTTAAAAGATCCGTCACTGTCCTCGCGGTTTCCACTGGGAGGTTGACTTGTCCCAGACTTTCGTGCTGGGAGCCAGAGCAGCTCAGGGTTTGCAGCAAAGGGAAGCTCCTCCAGCCACCGCGGCGCTTGGGGTGCTGGGGAGGGGGTTGGGATAGTGCCTCCCCCCTCCCCGGCCGCCCTGGGGCCCAGCATCTGCCAAGGGGCTGCAGACTGACCCCTGGAACCACACACAGCATTTCTGAAGCCATTTGCGGCAAAACGGAAGAACGCAGCTGAGGAGTCTGGAGCCGGGAGGGCTCGGGAAGGAGCCGGTGTGCCCCCCCTCCCGGCCGCTCAGGACGCACCCCCACGGGTGCTGTAACCGCCGGGCAGGCGCGCCCATTGGAGGCTCAGGTGTGCTGCACACCTGTTTGATGCAAATCTGGGCACCGAGCGAGGGCCTGTAGGCCTCAGGTAGAGCCTCATGGAGTAACCGGAGCCCCTGGCCCCCACCCGCCGCCTTCCGCTCTCAGGGCACAGGCCTGCTTGCCTGTTTACCTGGAGAGCTGTTGTCTTTTGCTTCTAAAGATGCTTGGAAGCCACCTGCCACACTGTCGGCACAGTCTCTGCCACAGAGCACGTCAGGCTTCTGGTGCCACCCTGCTCCACACCGTGGGCCAGAGATGTCGGGAGGAGCAGGATCCGAGCAGAAATTATTATTGATTCAATCACACGATCAGCAGCAAAGCCTGCCTGCGAAGAAAGCAAGTCCATAGCTCTGGTTGCGGCCAGTGTCCCTGCATCTCTACATCCCCGTGTCCCCATGTCCCTGCCACCACGGTGCCTGCCGGGCTGGCAGCAGAGCACGGTAGCTCACAGAGGCGCGCCCGCCGGACCTGGGGCTGGAGTCCACTTGGAGCCCAGCATAATCAATCAGTGATAAGGGGCGTGTGTCTGTTAAACACACGACATTGGCCAGGATTACAGAATGCTCTCTGGCCATAATCGAGAAGCATCTTTCAGACAAAACTCTGCTTGAAATCAATTGTGTGCAAAGAGCTGCCTGCTGCAGTCATTCAGTGTCACACAAAAGGGGTGAGCGTCTTCCTGTGATCTTTCACCATAACTGGTTTATCTAATGAGACCAGAGCTTTAATTTCTTTTCACATCAAACATGCTCCATACTCAACAAAGTGTGGAAGCGGCTGTGCAGCCATGTCCTCGGGTGGCCAGCTCAGCGGGCCTGGGCCCTGCTCAGACCTAGATGTGCGTGGGCAGGATCTTCTGGGTGCTCAGGGCTGAGGGCAGGCCTGGCTTCCCCACACCCAGCTCAGCGGCACCCAGCTTTGCTCTCTCCCCATTTTGGACAAACCAAAACTGTTTTTTCCAAACTTCACACCCCGTGACCCCCTGGACGGGAGAGGGATGACTGGACTAAGTGTTTGGATGACCTTGGGGTCACCGGAGGGGTACTGCAGGACCCAGGGGAGGGGCCCAGGGAGAGAGCAGGAGGCCGTGCACCTGCACCTGGTGGCACCTGGGTCCCAGGTTCAGGTGGGCCTTGAGGGCTCAGGGGAGGAGACGGTGCCCTGCGCCCCCTTGGGCGCATCTCCTGATGCAGATGAGGTGGGGCACACCTGCACACCAGTGCACGAGCTGGCCAGCATGACCTGGCAGGGGGGCGGGACCATCACCCAGGTATGCAGGCAGAGGGCACAGGGAGCACGCCCTATGGGGGGAGCCCCATCCTGGGTCCTGTGAGCCGCCAGCACTGCCTGCGCCACACTGAGCACCACACTGAGCCAGCCTGCTGCCAGGAAGGCTCCTGTCACAGAAAGGCCAGGCTGGATGCACTAGGGTCACCTGCAAACCCGTGTGCAGGCAGCCAGTGTCACAGGTACAGGTCCCCAGGTCACAGGTCACTGGATCCTAGGTTCAGAGGTCACAGGTGTTTTATTTCATAAAGCCCATCACGTTCCAAGATATTTCTTTATCATCAGGTTTAAATGGTACAACTTGAAAAAACTTGTTTTTCTCTCTCTTTTGAAATATTTTATTTATTTGAGAGACAGAGAGAGAGAGCAAGGCAGAGGGAGAGGAAGAAGCAAGCTCCCCACTGAGCAGGGAGCCTGATGTGGGACCCGATCCCAGGACCCCAGGATCACAACCTGACTCGAAGGCAGATGGCTCAACTGACAGTCCCCCGGGCGCCCCTGTGTTTCTCTTATAATCTTCTCTATTCCCCGAGTTTTTGGGCCCCTGAGGGATACTTCTTGGAAAGTCCCGGTGAATGGGCAGGGGGCAGTCCATCCACTGGCAGCGCTGGCTGCCCAGCTTCCTCCACTGGCTAGCCAGCCTCCACATGGGGGCCCCATGGCCTCAGATGCCAGCTTCATCCCTCTTTCGTGACACAGCAGCCTGCACTCTCTGTGCACTTGCTGCTGGAGGGGGTGAGTGGTGGGGAGGGGCAGCCAGGTGCCTACTTCAGAGTCCCGGAACTGCTGCCTTAGCTGCGAGGGTCACCCACCCCCACGCACCTGTCCTTGAGGCCTGAGCCCCGTCCCACCGGTACCTGCCTGCACACACCTCTGAGAAGAGCCTGTGTCCTGAAGACCAGGCAAGGACAGCCGTTCTCAAACCTGTGGGACCCCAGTAAACAAATGCTAATGGGGTTTCCTTGGGTTGCGATTCAGGTGGACTCTCCCTTCCTTCACGGAGGTCACATCACTTCCCTAGCATGAGAAGTCAGGCATGTTCCATGTGAGCCCAGGACCCTGCGTGCCTCGGCTGCACCCCCGGCAGCTGCTCCCTCCAGCAGGAAGAGGATGACATGTGTGGAGATTCACACCTGAAAAAAGCCCATCTGTAGCTAAGCACTCGGCTGTTAAAGGCCCACATTGCCCAGACGTTTAGAACATGCAGGGACATGTGAGCAAGAGGACACCATGCTGGTGGGAGGGCCATCAGCCTGTTGGGATGCCCGTGCTGGGGGCTCCACCCTGAGAACCTGCGGGCTGGGTTGCCAGGGCCATCTGGAGTCAGGGTCCTCACTGCCCTGACGCCTGCCCCGTGGATGTCTCCTTGCGCTCTGCTTCCCTGTGGACCCTTCACTGCCGTGGCTCCAGGTCAGAATGTTCAGTGCTCCCTGACCAGCCCGGACTGTTGGTGAAGAGCCCCCCTCTCCAGGGCCTGAAGCGTGAGGCAGGCCTGGTCTGGCGTATTCTTTCCTGCTGTCCCCAGCGTGTGCCCTGTGCCCTGTGCGGTCATGTGAGCATGATTTCCTAAACGTGCTCCTTTTTCTTTCTTGTACATCTGTGCCTCAGATGTCCAGTTACATCCTAAACATCCTTCCCATGATCATTGATTCTAAGCACCCGCTCTGTTCACAGGAGCCCCTCAGGAAACTGCCAGCATCACCATCCCTGGCGTCTCGTCCAGCACAGCCCTGTGCCCCCTATGGCGGCCCTGCCTGGTATCCGAGAGACCCTCAGATGGCTGTGTCCCCGGGATTCCCAGCCACCCAATGGTGGGACCGGGTCTTATCCATCACTATACTTGCTTCTCAGAAGCAAATGCTTAAAGCTGAGAATTGATCAAGGAGGGTACTCAAGAAACCATCTGACGAGTCATCAGTAAAAGGAATAAGTTTTTAAAAAAAAGGAAACTAGGAGATTTGTGAATACTGTTAATATTTTATGCCAGCCAAATGTCATTATTTGTTCGACAAAGCTAGGGACAGTGATGCTGCCACTGGGGGAGCTGGATGAAGAGCATGGGCTCTCTATGTTCACCACCACTTCCCGTGGAGCTGTAGTTATTTTCAAATCAAAAAACCCCACTTGATACCTGGGATGCATTTATTCTGTACATAGGTGCACGTGTGGAGTTAGAGCCAGGAGCTGGATTGGCCCATGAAGTCCAAGTCTGGGGGAGCCTTGATCAGATGGAGGTCATGCGGGTTTGCTTCCACCAAGCCTCAGATATACTGCAGTGCTTGCACCCGGTGAGCACTTCGTTGGCACACTTCCTTGTTTTAGGCACTGCTTTGAAAATGAAATAATTAGGTGATATAAGTATTTGTAAACCGCCAAGTAAATTGTTCCTGAATGTGGGCCCCCCGTCTGCCTATAGCGCAGCCAGGCCGGCTCCTGGCGGCTAGCCTGCCTCCGCATGGGCCATGAGAGTGGATCTGGGGTCTGCTTGCCGAGGGTGCGGAGGGGGCGTGGGATCTCTTGAAGACAAAAGGTGCAGCCCGGACGGTCTGCAGATGCTGAGGGGAGCGGGCCGGGCCGGAGCCAGGAGGAGCGTGTGGGATCCAGCCAGGCGAGGAGGGAGGCAGCGCGGGTGGTTCACAGCTCTTTGTTTATGAGAACATCTGTCTGGGGCGGGACAGCTGGAGATGCGTCTTGGAAGGGTTTTTACTACTTGGAATTTGTTTCAGCAAATAGATTTACTTCTCTGTATCATTTTCTCCTACCAAAAAAAAAAAAAAAAAAAAAAGAAGGAAGAAGTTAGTCTTATAAATACCTTTCCTTTATCGTACTTTTATTCATAGCTTGTGAATGTGTTGCATATGCCTATATATCTTACAGAAGAGGAATAAAATCTTCACAAAATGTCAAATCGCCAGCTCGAAACAAAAAAACTGTGTGATTTGGGCCCACCCCGGCCTTTTACCAAAGTCTTTGTCAAACTGGCTAAATTTATCAAGACGTCTCTGGAAATTGAGAACAGAGATATTCATCTGAAAATATTGTTCTTAATGTTGAAAGTTTGCTTCAAAGCAAGATTGTGCTAATAGCAATTGTTTCTCCCAGCCATTCAAATGCCCTACATAGTGGAGAAACAGAAAGAGCAAATTCATTAGGGATAAATTATTAACTTAAATCTTCAAAGCAAAAGCTCAAAGAAGGGAAAGCTCACCGAATGGAAAGAGAGGCGCAGCAAGCGGCACATAACTTCACACCATTGTTTGTGTATTATTACAGCTATTATAACTAATTGATGCACTAGCGGCTAATTAGTAGCCTGGCTCCTCCAAATGTTTTTGCAGGACAATTATTCTGCACTGCTTCCAAAAGGCTCCGCGTTTGAGGGTGGTATTTGCCTACCTCTGCTTCCTGTCCCGAGCTCCCTCCTCGCATACTTGGGCACCGCTAGGGAGGCGTCCCGCTGCACACCGCCCTGCTTCCTCTGCCCAAATCGAGGTGTACTGATGGCCTTTGTGTGTTGCGAGGCGGGCAGAGGGTAGAGCCCGTCAGGCTCAGGAGGCGCTTGGACTCAGAGGCGCAGCTGGAGCCGCCCCCTCAGAGCGGTGGTGCCCTGGGCTGGCCACACCTGCACGCTTCTGGGCCAGCAGCCTGGCCAACGAGAGCTCCTTGCACCCATGAATGGCCGGAGGGGTAGTGGTGCATTTGTGCACCTACCCTCCAGGGACCCCGGACATGTGTTCACAATGACCACCTTGTCTCGCGGGGTGTCCTGATTCTTGTGCTTCTCGATCATCTGCTTGAGGCCCACAGAGTGTTTGTCTCGGGACAAGGGCAGCGCCTCGAGCAGCCCGCCGCCGCCCGCAGACCCAAGGATTGCCAGGACGCATTCCTGTTTCCCCTTTCGGGCGGCTTCTAGCACAGTGAAGGCGGTGAGTCCGCAGATGGTCTGTCCTGGCTGATACTTTGCGGTTCCCACTGGCCCCTTCTCTGGGCTCCAGGTGAGCTGCGCCGGCAGCTGCAAAGGGACCATCACCAGGTCCTGTGGCTCTGCCCCTACACTCGGGTCATGGGGCCACACTGCAGCTCCAGCACACATTCAGAGAGAGTGTATCTCTCCCCTGGCCTGAGTAGCCTTGTGCAGCTAGAAGAATGAGCCAGAAGAATGCATGTGCGGAGGAGCCTGTGTGTATTTCTGGGGATTTTACAACGACGTGGGGAAGATTGGACACCCTGTAAGTGAGATGGGCGGGTGTGTAAGTCTTTCTATGTCCTTCCTACTCCTGCATGGAGGAGTTAGTTGGTGGTGACAGCCCTTGAGTGCCTCCCAGGCCCGATGCTGTTGGAAGATGGCAATGCTGATGCTGCTGACCTATCCACTGTCACTTGCAGGGAGCGTTGGTGCAGTATGCAAAGTGCCCTTGGAGGAGCTCCCATCTGAGCCTCCCGAGTCTGGAGGCAGCCACTGTGACACATTCACATGGGAGAACCCCAACAGCCAGGCTAAACGAGGTCCCATTGAAGGTGGTAAGACTTATATCTTGTCCTCTGGGGACTTGTGCCACCTCCTTACCAATTCATGAGAAAAAAACCCTGTGAGTTCAGACGGCGCATTTCATGTTGAGAGTGCACTGATTCCTTATTTTGGAGAAATAGGGCACTGTCTGAATTAGACTTGAAGCTGGGAAAAGCTCTCTGGAGGAGGCACAATTTCAGCTATGTTTTGAGGGACGAGTAGTAGGTGGTTGTATACGTTGGGGACAAGCCCTTCAGGTAGAGGGAACAGCATTGGGAAGGCATGGAGGCGAGGAGCAAAGTAAAGTGTCTACATGTGGATGAGCTAGAGGTGGGCAGGTGGCGTTCTGAGCTAACATCAGGGGGCTTTCTGAGGTAACATCAGGGATTAAGCTTTTTCCTGAAGGGCGTGGGAATGTGGAAGAATTTACATGACTTGCATTTTGGATGCACACTGATTGAAGCAAGGCCAGGCGAGGAGTGTGATACAGAAGTTGGAGGCACGAGAGGGATGGGGTTATGATGAGACCAGGCCTCCCAGGGGAGCACATGGGCAGCAGGGAAGTCGCCAGGGGTGCTGGGCTCCTGGCTGGACCCTGGGATGGCCTTGCTGTGCACCGGGAGGACGCACTGTGGGATGGGCACCGGGAAATCCAACAGGTAGGTGCTTACAGGTCTGCAGGGGTCAGTGGCATGGAAGTGGTGGAAGCCCTGGATTTGGATGAGGCCTCACGGGAAAGGGCATGAGGCAGGACGCAGAGCAGGTGTCTGGAGGGCTGTCTTCCTGTAGAGCTGCTCGAGACAAGGGAAGCCTGGGGTTCTGGATACTCTTGGGGATTTGAGAAGGACAGCCAACCCATTTTACCACAGAGACTCCTTCTAGGACAGAGACTCTCTCACTCCTCCCCTTCCTCCATTTCTGAGCTGGCTGCTTCCTCTCTGGCAGATCATGCCTACTGGGGCACCTGGGGGCCCCTCCCAGCCCCTCACCTGTCCTGTTGGATGAGCCCCAGGTAAGAGCTCCATGAGGCTGGGGGGACTCTTCCCTCGAAGGCTTGTTCCTGGGTGGGGTGGTGAAGATGCTGCTATACACAGTGAGGGACAGGCGCCCACATTCCTGCCCACCTGAGGTGAGTGGGGCCGTAGCTGCACCTGTTTGTTTGGATGCCACACATCTCTGTTCAGTGGGCTTACTTCTCGGCTCTCTCTAAGCAAGAGCGTCAGGCCTGCTGCCCCACGAACATGTCCTCCTGGTCCCTGTGTACGTGGAGCCCTGCGAGGTCACACGTTGTGCTGTGAGGTCACATGTCGAGCTGCGCAGTGGCAGTGGGAGACACGGCTCCTCCTTGGAACCAGGCCCACATGATGGAGACGCTGTGCCAATACCCACAGTGCTCAGAGACGGCGGGTGGTGGGAAGGTGTTTTTTAAGAAGCAAAGAACAGATTCTGCAGAAAAATATATCTACTGAGATGATTCAATTTCATCTGTAAAAATGTGGCTTTATTCAGAAATTGTCAGTGATATGATACAGCTAATTAAGGCATGCATGGTGTTAACAGTTTCATTAGAGGAGATAATATTGCACAAGAAAAATAAGAAATCATTATGATGAATGTCTCAACATTACATTACATGTTAATGAAGTGTAAATGATCTAATTATTTTTGAAAGAATACAGATTCGATTAAACTGTCGGAATTAAATTGGAAAGGACAGCCTATTGTACTTTTTATGTACAGACAAGTTAACGTTAATTAGGCACAATCTACGAGAACAAATGAGGCACAACCCTCGGTGAACAATCACGGATCCATCGCTCAAGGCAGGTTTCATAAAGAATTATATTAGGGAAAAATTGTAAGTCAATTACATACAGTGCGGGCTGGTGGGGGGGAAGAGCAAGCCGCGGCCCTCCCTGAGCCGGGCCCCGTGCGACCCTGCCACCGCCGCCAGCCACCCAGTTCATACACTCGGATTCTACTGGTCACAGGAGGGGATCGATTTTCACCGCGTGTCCCTGCAGTAGCTTCCAGGAGGCAGCAGGGCCCGGTCATAGCTCCCCTCCCAAGGCCCCGGCCTTCGGAGGTGACTCCCCTTCCAGGTGTCCCCACCAGGGTCTCAGAACAGGACGCTCGTGGATGTTATTGTCATTGTCATGGCAACACAGCGGCCACTCTCGGAGTTCCTTCCCAGGTGCTGTGGCTGGCGGAGCCGGGAGGGGCGACATGGGTCTCCCGTCCTAATTATCTGTTTCAGATCAATCAACTAAACAAGAAGAAGTGGAGGAGCAAGAACAGGAGGAGGAGGAGGAGGAGAAAGAAACCGTAGTGAAGCAAAAAACCAAAATCTGTAAACTTCGTCAATATTCGATCAATTCAAACCTGTTTTTTTTCTCTTGGAAAAGCAATTTTGAAAACCGAATATTCTGCATCTAGCTTTATTTCTGTCTTGTTTATGTTTCTCTAGACGCAAGCTCTGACACTAGAGGAGTCCACCTTGTAGCAATCAGGCTGCTGGGACAGGTGCGGCTGCGGACAGCAGTGCAAGGCACTGGAGGGTGCAGGTCTGCACATCCTGGGCGGGGTGGGGGTGGGGTTGGTGGTGCAGGCAGGGCATGGGGGGTCCCCAGCCTCAGGAGGGTGGTTTCTTGGACCCTCCTCCTAAATACAGATGCTGCTCCTGCTGCCGCGCTCCTGGAGTTGCCCACCTGGGGAGTCTGTGGGAGCATTGGTCGATATCTCCAATCTCTGCAGCAGGCCTGTGTTTTCAAAATAGAACTGTACACCTGATGAATTATATTCTTGTTTAATTATGGAGTCGTCCTACTTTACTAAAACCCAGAACACAAAAATATGACTGAAAATCTCTGGAGAAATGAAAGGATGATGACTTACAAAGGGTGCTTGCTGTATCAAAGGGTTTGCTGCTGGGGTCCTGTTAATTCTTCTGGTTCATTAAAAACAAGATATAGTTGGCACATTAGTGCGTGAACATATTTATTTCATAAAACAAGGGATATAGCTGTTCCTTCCCTTTCCTCTCCCTCAGAAAGGTTTGCTGAGGGTAAGAAGGAAGGGGGCATGGTCTTTTGGTGTGCAGAACAAGAAATTTCTTTTTACACCCAGCTCCAAAACTTTAGGGTAATTATTAATAATTAGAATTGAGTGAAAAACCCACACCAAGTGAGTGATTCAATGTAATTTGCAGTTAACAATAGTTGCCTTTTTGAAACCTCAGGAGTCAGAACAAGAGAGTCATACAGTCTTTTTGTTTTAATTTCTGGCAGCTGAAGGGACCAAAATTTATAAAAACCCTATAGAGGGAACCACATGCTTAAGAATTACCAAAATAAAAAAAAAAAAGCACACACATCAACAACAACAAAAAGTAATTTGTAAAATGCATGGAATTTGGGGTTTTAAATAAAACATATTTGGACTCTGCTCAAACAATGTTCACAAAAGGTGTTCACAGCAAGCTGGGCTTTTTGTTTTAAAAATTTCAGTATATGCTAACAAAACTCCATCCTGAAAAATACTCCTGGGGGAAATCTTCCAAGGCTGGGAGACTTCAGTTCCTGGAGCACCGGTGACTGTGGGCCCTGGGTGATGACCATTAGGTACCAGGTGATGACCGTGGGCACGAGGTGATGACCGTGGGCCCCAGGTGATGACCACTAGGCACTAGGTGATGACCGTGGGCACCAGATGATGACCATGGGCACCAGATTGTGACTGATAGGTACTAGGTGGTTACCATGGATACCAGCTGATGACTACAGGTACCAGGTGATGATGGTGGGTACCGAATAGTGACCGAGAGATACCAGATGATGACTGCTGGCTGGTACCAGGTGATGATGGTCCTGAAAAAGAGGCCATGGCAGCCATAGCACCTCTTGCTTGTGGTCCCAGCTGGGCTTTGGTGTTAGGCTCACCAAGTGTCTACCACTGGCTCTGTCACCCATCCATGGTGGTCCTGGCTGGTCAAGGCCCAGTTTTATGTCTGGAAACCAAGTCTTGATAGTGCAGTTACCTCCTGAGGTTTGTAGGGAGTCAGGAAAATGGCCGCAAAGCATCTAGACGCCTAGTCAGTGCCGTGGCGATGACTGTTTTATGAACTGGATGGTGGGCAGTGGTTGGCACAGTGCTATGCACAGACATCTCTGTGAGTGTCAGGAGCCCTTCTCAGTGTGGTCCAGAGCTGTCTCCAGAGCTAGGCTGCCCATGATGAGTCTAGTTGTGGATTCAGAGCCAGAGCAGGGGAGGGGCCTGAGAGCATGCATTTCCATGGCCCTGGGAAGGAGATGGCACAGAGCAACTGTCAGACCAGCTTGGTTTCTGAACAGAAACTGTAAAACAGCCCAGCTCAGTGGGAGGCAAATACCACAGAAGCTTCCAGGTACCTGCAGGGAAGTGGCTGCTGCTGTTGCTGCTAGTGGTGGTGGGGGAGGCGTCCCCTAGTATGTTTTTCATACTACGGCTTCAGTTCCTGAGTAATGATCTAAAAAGAGTAAGGCTCAGTGAGGGTGCAGGAGGCAACTTAACATGGAGCAGAATGAAACATGATCAGAGCCAAGGAGGCAGAGCACACGCACATCCAGGAACCCTGGCTCTGCCCCCACCGCCCTCCCCAGGCCAGCATGTGGACAGCTGCTTAGACCCTCCTGCCTGTGGGCAGCAGGCTAGTCATCACCTGGGAGCTGAGGGGCCTCAGTCGGGGGCCGGCGGGCTGGGCAGGGGCTGGGAACCCAGGCCGGCCCTGACACCATGTGTGATAAACTGCATTCTCTTTAATCAGCATGTGTTCTTGTCCATAAACCTGAGTAGAGGCTGCATTGTGCCCCCGTTTATTAGGGAAGTCTTCAGTTGTGCTCTTACCTCCTATTCTTTGTGAGTTGTATTTAGAAAATTTAATTCCCTGCACACAAATACTTGTGAAAGATTAGCAAATGTCAGAAATCGTATTTAAAACTACCATTTCCTTAGAAGAGAATTATTTAAAGACAAAATATACTTTGAAGCAGGAATCAGTGGACACTTGGTGGAGATCTATCGCACAGTGACTATCTTTCCCAATTAGAGAACGTCTTACAAAATCTTCCCTTTAAAAAATTATGAATTTTGCTTTGTGATTCAGGGTAATGCCAATGGAAAGCCCTTGACAATAACTATGAAGCTGGCAGAAAAACAATGCAATATAACCATGTGAACTAGGATATAGAATCTGTGCAGTAAAATGTAAAATATAGTATTTTGCCAGTAGCTAATAAAGCATTAACAATTATTCTCTTATTCCTCCCAAGGGACTCAGTATAATCAATTTCAGGTAATATTTATTAGGTTCATAGCCTGTATATCAACCACTCAACTGGGCTTTGTAAACTTTGTGCAGAGGGGAAAAATATAATATTTTATTCAAAATAGTAAAATATCGTTTGAGTTTCAAAGGCAGAGCGGGCATTGGGGATAAGAAATACTTCTTTGCATTCTTACCTTAGGGTACCATGTTCCTGCATTATTGAGATCCAGACCCTTTAATTATAAACACTATATCGAGTCAGGCAGTTACTGGAGCATAATACTCAGACGAACATGGCTAATGTCAGTGTTATTAACATGGTCACTCGGAAACTAATTGTAGAACACAGTTAGGGTGTCAGTCATATTGTGCACTAATGCTACACAATGAAAGATTAATAATAGCAAAAAAGAAAGGCGAATCTGTGACTGCCAAACTTCCCAGCCCAGTTGCCAAGATGGTGGGAGAGCTCTGTGAGAGGAGGCCCCGCCAGGCAGAGATAGCTTCCAAAGAGAAATTGTAATTTGTTTCTGTTTTTTTCCAGCATTATGGACATGCTTTTCTGTTCAGTTTAAATTGATTTTTCAATTTGATCTCAAGCCAGACTATATGTGACCTGATGAAGTCTCAGCCCTTCCGAGCCCAGATCTTAATCTCTTGTCTGAAATAGTTAGCATAGTTGGCATCTCCCGCATGGAAACCGAATGGACTAGCGGACTCCTCTGACCATGGCTTTAAACAAACCAATTAGGTGTCCTCTGCTTGTGAACTATGGTGTCAAGGAGCAGTGAAAGCAACAGCCACGTCCCTCTCAGTACCCCATGCAGTAGGCAGGACCTCACCGGGGCAGGATCTCCTGCCTTAGCCCGCAGCCTGGCCCCTACCCATGGAGAGCCTGGGGCACCAGGTGGTCCCTCTGGATCCATGCTCTGTGCGCTTACCTCTGGGTGTAAACGGGCCAGGGGCTGGAGCTTCGACGGTCACCAGGGGATTCTATTCTTTTGAGTTCAGTAGTTTAAAGGTTAATTTGTATGGTAAATGTTGTCTCCCCTTGATACCACTGTGGTTGAAATGCGCAGGACTTCAGGTATTTATTTATTTATTTATTTATTTATTTATTTATTTATTTTTATGGTGAAAAAATTTATATTTAGATTTATAGCTGGCTGGACTCAGTTTAGATGATCCCAATTTTGTAGGCAACATCCAACGCATCATAGTCAGGATCCAGTCGAACGTACGCTGTCTTCTCTCCATCAGGCCTGATCAAGGTGTTGACCTTGGCCACATCAATGTCATAGGGCTTCTTCACAGCCTATTTGATCCGGTGCTTATTGGCCTTAACATCCACAGTGAACACAAGTGTGTTGTTGTCTTCTGTTTTCTTCATGGCTGACTCAGTAGTCAGGGGGAACTTGATGATGGCATAGTGATCAAGCTTGTTTCTCCTGGGGGTTCTCTTTCGAGGATATTTGGACTGTCTTTACTTTAGAGACGCAGGGTCTTGGGTTGTCGGAATGTAGTTGATGTGCAGATCTTTTTTTTGTGACTGCGCACACCTTTCAGCACTGCTTTCTTTCTTAGCTTTCAAAGCCTTTGCTTTGGCTTTGGCTTTGGGAGGGGCAGGGGCTTCCTTCTTCACCTTCAGTGCCATGTTCATGAAAGGGACCTCCAAGGCTCATTTCCACGGTCTTATAGAGTGTGACTTCAGGTATTTAATAGGAAAAATACTGAGTAAATTTTATTCATGTCTTAGGCCAGTGTAGATAATGAACAAGTCTCATGTGCCCTGGACTGTCCTTGAACTCTTTCCATGGAGCCCATAGCAAGGTTATTCAGCCTTAGTTTTGCCAAGGGCTGGGTCTGCCCCTCGCCCAAGTTTCCGCCATCTCCTCTTTTACAAAGATATGCTATCTTTATCTGTTCTAAGGTGTTTTGCTAAAGCTTCTCCTTACCTCTGTATCTCCTAGTTTTCTCTTTTTTCCCTCCTCTTTATTATCCTTGGTAGGAAAAATGAGTGAAGATTGGGAATAGGCACAATAGAGTCTGGAAGAGCTTTGGCTAATCTGTATGGGGATTAGCTGGCCCCCATGAGTGATGCACAGGGGTTGCCCACAACAACCGAACATACAGAGACATGTGGAAGACTCCAGGATCCTGCAAGATGGCATGAGGGTAGCATGTTTCTTTCCTCTGAGCAAATACACAAAACAACCAAGATATTGAGAAACAGAAATACAAATGTCATCTTCCATGAGGTCAGGAGACATCTGTAACCCCGAGCAGTAAGGGCTGCCAGACGCCAGGAAGATAAACTTGGAATGGTGCAAGCTGCCCTGAGGAGACTTGTACAGCAGGTCCCCCACAGCCTGCAGAGCTTGGTTCACACTGCAAGGCAATGAGTTTGGAAAAATCAGAAATGAGTGGAGGGCTGGAGCTGGTCTTGATTAAGATGGGTTTGAAGAGGCACAGAAGGTGGGTTCCTTATCCAGACAGACCCCACTGGCAGTAGGCAGTATATTGGTAAGTCAGGGTAGGAGAGGCCTTAAATCTTGAGCAAGCCATTAGATGTTGATATTTGAGGAGCAAGAGTTAAAATGACACACATCCACACACAGCCCTGTGCCACAAGAACACAACCCCAGTCATTCATCCACATATAATTTCTGCAAATATTTGGTTTAGAAACAAGGAGGTAGCAATAGTTCTATATATAAAAAAAGACTATAAGAAGAAAGAAAAATGATAGGAAAACACAGCAAATGAAGAATATTTATCAGAAAATGCTGTCATAATTGGTCTTGGCAATGATTTTTTGAGGTAGGGCACCAAAAGCACAGGCAATGAAAGCAAAAATAAATAAGTGGAATTAGATTAAACTAAAAAGCTCTGTATAGCAAAATAAAAACTAAACAAAATAAAAGATAACCCACAGAATAGAAAATATTTGCAAACCATGTTTCTGATAAGGAAATATATAATATATAAGGAACTCCTATAGCTCAATAAACAGAAACAAAACCCAGAAAACACAACTGAAAACAAAACCAAATAACCTGATTAAAAAATAGACAAAGGACTTGAATAGATTTTTTCCAAAAAAGGCATCAAATGGCCAGCAGGCACATGAAAAGATGCTCAACAACACTCATCATTAAGGAAATGCAAATCAAAACTACAATGGGATACCACCTCGCACCTGTCAGAATGGCTGGTAATAAAACAGACTAGAGATAACCAGTGTTGGCAAAGACGTGGAGAAAAGGGAACCCTTGTGCACTGTTGGTGGAAATGTAAAGTGGTACAGCCAATGTGGAAAACAGTGTGGAGTTTCCTCAAAAAATTCAAAGTAAAACTATCCTACATTCCAGAAATTTAACTTTTGGGAATTTATCCAAAGCAATTGAAATAAAGATTTTGAGGAGATACTTGTACTCCTATGTTCATTGCAACATGATTCACACTAGCCAAAACATGGAACTATGTCCATTGATGAATGGGAAGAAAATATCATATATATATATATATATATATATATATATATATATATATATACACACACACACACACATATATATATACACATATATACACATATATATACATATATATGAATATTTTTCACTCTTAAAAAAGGACATCCTTCCATTTGCTGCAACATGGATGAATGGATGCACCTGGAAGACACTGTGCTAAGTGAAATAAGTCAGACACAGAAAGACAAATACTGTATGATCTATGGGAATGGGAAATCCCATACTTATATGGGAAATCTAAAATAGTCAGATTCATAAAAGCAGAGTGTGGAACTGTGTTTTCCAGGGGCTAGAGGGAGAGGATATGGGAAGGCAGTGGCCAAAGAATACAAAGTTCCAGTTATGAAAGATGAATATGTTCTAGAGATTGTGCATAGGGCTGGTAGCTAATAATATTGTATGATAGACAACATTTGCTAAAAGGGTCAATATTATGTAAAATGTTCTTACCACACACATAAATAATAAAGAAGCAGTGAGAAGAAACTTGGGGAGTTGATGGATAGGTCTATGGCCTTGATAGTGGTGATGGTTTCATGAATGGACACTTATTCTCAAACTCATTTGGTTTGACACATTAAATACCTAGAGATTTTTACATGCCGAACATACCCCAGTAAAGTAATAAAAATGATGTCATAGGGCAGATGGAAATTGTGACAAAAATATCTTTATGGCTTAAAAAAAACAGATACATATTTCCTGAAGCAATCACTTCCTCAAAACAAGAGGTCAAAGAAGAGATAGTGGATCTAGGAGCAATTACAAAAAGGTAAAGAAAGAGATAAAGCAAAAACTGATGGAGCTCAGGAAAAAAGTGGGAAAATAAAAACATCACAGAAACAGGGCAGCCCGGATGGCTCAGTGATTTAGCATTGCCTTAGGCCCAGGGCCTGATCCTGGAGACCTGGGATCAAGTCCCATGTTGGGCTCCCTACATGGAACCTGCTTCTCCCTCTGCCTGTGTCTCTGCCTCTCACTCTCTCTGTGTCTCTCATGAATAAATAAATAAAATCTTGAAAAAAATCACAGAAACAAAGGACACATTGGAAGGAGCATAAATTAGACTGGACACTGCCCCGTCCTAGAAAGGATGCCCAGAGCAGGAGCAGGAAGTAATAAGCAAGATGAAATGGAAATGAAGATAATGTTTAAGGAATAGACAGAAATTACTGCTATGGCAGATGGGAAATAAGGTATAAAATATGCATAAATGACTTTCAATGAAAAAGATAATATAATAAATCATATTATAAAGCAGAATTATTTTTTTCCCCAAGAACAAAATGAAACCTCAAAGTTTTGGATGTTTCCAGTATAAAACAACATAGAACAATCAAGATAGGAACCAATTTCAATAATGTTATTGGACTTTGGAGACAAAGAAATAATGTCTGGGCCCCCAGGTCAAAGACACCCACAAAACACCTACCAGGAAAAATCCTCTGACTAGTTTCAGACAATTCTGAGGTGAAAGTCTGCACTAGAGCATAGCTGGGCAATGACTACAATTCTCTCAGAAGAGGAAAAATGTGAATGAATAATTTTTACCCAGGCAAAATATTATTCAAATGAGAAGAGTCAAATATTTTGAATTTGCAATAACTAAATTAATACATTTTCATGATCCATTTTAAAGTTAGCTGTGATGAATTCTAGCCAAAAGAGAGACAAATGAAAGTATTGCAAAAGACAGACATTGGGCACAGAATTCATTTGACTGGAAGATTAAAAGAGATGTGGCACTGGGCACTATTGGGACAGAAGATAAATGTTTCAAAACCTAAAAATGTGGACATAATATAGGAAAATTCAGGAGTAGAAGGAGGAAGGGAAGATGAGAAGTAGTATCAGAGCTTTGGTTCCATGGTCTTTTATAACTTGGAATATAAAAATATAGAAGTAATTGAAGCAGAGGGATATTTAAACTATTGTAGTCAAGGATTGACATTCCCTGAAGTGGAGCAGTATCCAACATGAATGCACATACATGTAGATTCTATTTCAAGACAATGGGCTAAATACTAAAAAAATGAAAAATCAAAAAAGGTACAATCGGCTATAAGTGGGTGGTGATGTGCTGGGAAGGCATGGAGAATAGAAATGCCTTAGTTTCATTCTTGCTCATGGTAAGGGCCAATAAAAACTACCTAAAAGCAATAAGTACATTTTGTTAAAATGTAGTAGCTAAAAGCGCAAATCTTTCTGCCTATGGAAACACAACAAATACAGGATATACGGTAAGAGGAAAAGGCAACGAGATCATAAAGCATACCATGAAATGTGATAATACAGCCAAGACCATGCATATATCCTGTATCTATATTTCTAAATGGACTAAATGAAAATATTAAAAGAAAAAGGATTTTTTTAAACCATCACAGAACAAAACCCAGTTATATGACGCATATGCTGAAACAAAGTAAGTCAGAAAAGATGAAATTAAGAAGACAGGTAAAGGGCCGCCAGGCAAGGATATACAAAGAGAAAACACAAGGAGAATATCTTAGCATTCAACGAGTGAACTTCAGGCAGAGAGGGTTAAAGGGGACAAAGACACGTTATAAAAATAAGAATTATAATCAAAAGATCTCATAATTTATGAGTATCTAGGTGTTTTATACATTCACCAACACTTAGTAAACAGGAATGGAAGAAACCCAAGGAGGAATTTGCAGAAACTCACTGGTAATAGATGTAATCTCCAGGCTCTCAGCCCTGGCCCAACCAAGAGCTGATCCTGAGGACATAGGGACATATGCAAACACATGGCGTAGAGTGAGTGATATCCACCTGACATTGTGATCTGCAAACAAGGCTTACAACTTCTTTTGTTTTTAAATTAAAAAAAAAATTCATGTTAGTTAACATATAGTGTATCATTAGTCTCAGAGGCAGGGATCAGTGATTCATCAGTGGCATATAACACCCAGGGCTCATCACATCATGTGTCTCCTTCATGCCCGTCACCCCATGACCCCGCCTCCACCTCCTCCCCTCTAGGGACCTTCAGTTTGTTTGCTAGAGTTCAGCATCTCTATGGTTTCATCTTACAACTTCTTCATGTAGGTAAGGACTAAATTGTCATACATAACAATTGACCACAGGGGGAGAAAAAATCTTGTGAAAACAAAAGAAATAGTTCAGATTATGCTCTCTGGTCACAATGCATTAAAGCTAAAAATTAACCACAAAAATTGCAAGACCAAAGAAAAGTCTCGCTACATGGAAGATTAAAAATAAAATGAGGGTAAAAAAGGGAGTGAAAACTGAAATCTCAGAATCTCTCAGAAATAATGACTATAAAAAATTAGATGTTGGAAGCGGTGGGTCACAGTAGGGTTCAGAGGAAAATTCACAACATTAAATAATTATATTGTCCTCATAAATGAGAAAGAATAAAGTAAATTAAGTACCCAACAGGACAAGTTAGAGACTTATTAATTGAATGAGTCTTAGGGAAGCAAAATGAAGGAATTAAGACAATAGAGAAAATTGGTGAATTTTAAAACAGAAAGTAGACAAATAAATACAGTGGAAGGTAATTCTTTTGGAGGAAAAATAAAGAAGAGGAAACACGACCTATTAAAATCTCTTCCCCCCATCCTTGCCAGCTCCTGCTTGACACAGATGTTGGGCAGACTTAAACTCTCCGAGAAAACTCTCTGCCTCTGGAGCTCCGTGCAGATGTGTCTGATGGCCTGTGGAAAATGGCTGAGTTTTCTGGGACTGTGACTTACCAACACTGAGTCCAGAAGATAGAGAGAATATAACTGGGCCAAGCAACAGAGGAAACATACAGAAATAGGGCAAGTATGCCAGGCCTGATCTCACAGGAAACCAGAGAACCTTTAAGAAATAGCTGTTGGCAAGGACATTGAAGCTACGTCCATGTGGAAATAGACTTCCAAATTCTCTTGGTGGAGTAAAGCCTGATAGCAAAATAAGACAGAAAAGAGCAGGAGAAAAGAGAGCTTCAGCCATGAGCTCGTGTAAAAGAGCAGCACCTTTTCTGAGCAGAACCCTGGAGAACACAATCTGATGATGTAGAGAAAGAATCATGTTAACTTATGCAGTGGGGTTTGTTTCAGGAAGCCAAAATTCAGTATTAATATATTGTTAACAGTGTTCAGTATATTGATAAAAATTTAAAATAGATGTGAAAAGCACTTGATAGCATTCAGCACCTCTGTGTGATTAAGAGACACCTTTATGATTCTGCTTCTTTTTAGTTACAAGATCAGATACAAATTTCCATGGGGCTGGAACCTATACGTTCAACTACATGGCATTGTGTGTGATGGGAAAACATGGGAGCACTGCTTTTGAGGCAGGAAAAAAAAAAAAAAATAACCCACCGGGGATTACCATCGACATCACTGTTGTCTGGTATGCTGCTGGATGTGCTTGGTCATATGGTCGGATGAGAGCATCTCACGTGTCCTAAAAATTAGAAAGAGTTAAAATCATCATTATATTCAGAAATACAATTATTTACTTAATAAATACAAGGGAGTAAATTGAAGAGCTGTGACAAATAAAATAATTTTGTGAGGTGGCGGGGCATGAAGTATATACAGATTAATACCACTCACATGTACCAAAAATATTCAGTTAGAATCACTGGAGAAATTTGCAATTGCAACAGTCAAAAAAAAATACCAAGAGATGCACGTCATGAAAAACGCTCAAATCCTATCTATCTGGAAATTTAAAACCTAGAGTGGGATCCAGAAGGAAAACAACTATAGAAAAGCCTACCCACTTGGGTGATTCATAAGGAATCACTTTTCCCTAAACTAATCTATAAATTTAGTAGCAATCCCAACAGAATGTATTAGGGGATTCCAAGGTTATATTGAAAAATTAGCAAGAATAGCTAGGAAAAATCAGAGCAATTTAGCACCACTAGACTTAAATTCTAATGTTGTGTAATGGTTGTGTGATATTGGATTGAGGGATGGTAAGAGACGTTAGGGCATGAAGACAGAGTCCAGAAGTGGTCTCAGTCTACACTGCAGCTTATTACACGATATTAGACGATAAAGTTCAATTGCCCAATACATGCTGTTGGGACACTGGGTAACACTCTCCTAAAAATAAATTAATAAAATAGATACCCCTACCTCATACCTTCATTCAAAACAAGTATCCACTGGACCAAACATTAACACAAAACTAAGATAGCGTCCAACACAAAATTAGTGTTTTCCCCCCTGAATCTTGGGATGGGGAAGGTCTTTCGAACTATAAAACCAAACCCACAACGTATAAAGAGTAGATTAAGTAACTCAACAACATCAAAATCGAACAACTTTTAACACGATGAAGCTGAAAGACAAATGACAAATTTGGGGGAAATATATATAATTTGTCTCACAGACACAAGGCATTATAATTTTCTTAATATGTGAAGGTCACCTACAAATCAGTTAAAAGATACCAGTAACCCCAAAGAAAAATGTATACGAACAGTTTACAGAGAAGAAAACACAAATGGATCTCAGACATTTTAAAAGATGTTCCACCTCAGTCATAACTAGAGAAATGCATTAAAATCATACTGAGATTTTTTTCACCTGTCACCTATGCAAAGACCAAAACTTTGGTAATACAAAGTTTTGATGAGACAATAGGCAGACGGGAGGCCTCATTTATTGCTAGTTGCTAGTTACGGTATAAACAGGCCGAGTGTCCACAGGTGGCGATTTGGTAACGTCTAAGAAAAACACAAAGCTGCATATCCTTTGACCCAGCCAGTCGGCATGGGGGGATTTATCACATACGCACATTTAAGTGTGTGGAAGAGTGTACTTGGATATTCGTTGCCTTGTTTTTAATAGCAAGAGTCAAGATTCAAACCATCTAAAATACCCACAAAGAGGGGACTAGGTAAGTAATTCACGGTTCATTTATTTTTGGGAAGACCTCTGAAGATGTTAAAAATAACAAGCAATGGGGCGCCTGGGTGGTTCAGCGGTGGAGCATCAGCCTGTGGCATGACCCTCGGCGGGCGGTCCTGGGATCGAGTCCCACATTGGGCTCCCTGCAGGGGGCCTGCTTCTCCCTCTGCCTGTGTCTCTGCCTCTCTCTGATTCTCTCGTGAATAAACAAATAGAATCTTTTAAAAAAAATATGAAGTGGTTCTCCATACATTCCTATGGGAAGATCTCCAAGAAAACAAACAAAACACCCCCAGACACATGGCAGGCAGGCTGAGGATTCTGGTAGTAAGACCCCTCTAAGGCCTATTGTTGGACATGTTCCCCATCCGCCCGTGGGCCGTTACCTTCAGGCAGGGCTGGGGGGTGGGGAGCCTGCCGGGTCTTTGCCCAGACCTGGAGGTGCCGGTTGGTAGGGGCCTGCGACCTAGTCAATAAGATCAGATGACATCTGGTTGCTGCGGAGAGGAAGCCAGGGACAAGAGTTGCCCTGCCTCCTGCGGCATCTATGATGGTGGTGAGCTCTGGCAGGTTTCCAGCTTGGGGGGGCGCTCTGCAGTGATGGGGTTGGCGTCCTCAGCTCAGACAAGAGTCGTCCTTGCAGGATCCTGAGCCTGGCTGAGAAGAATGGGGCTCGAGACTGTCAGGCGTCGTAGCTGCTGCCCCTCCGCACTGGCAGGGGCCCGCGACCCTCACCACTTCTGCACTTCTGCGGGGTTTGAGTCCCCGCCGTAGCCCCTTGAGGACCCAACGCTACCAACAGATAATTTCCTGCAGTCGTCTTGTAAACGGAGGACTTTTAGTGCTGCTTTTTAGTTACTTCCTTTCCTTAAAAAAAATGTTGTAACTGGGGACGCCTGGGGAACTCTGCGTCTTCCTTGGGCTCAGGGTGGGATCCTGGGGTCCTGGGATCGAGCACCGCATCGGGCTCCCTGCTTCTCCCTCTGCCTGTGTCTGCCTCTTCCTCTGGGTCTCTCATGGATAAATACATAAAATCCTTTTTAAAAATAAGGTGGTAAGTTTGGTTAGCTTTGCAGGGCTGCCTACCCCTGGGAGCGCTCCGGCCTTCGGGGACCGCGCCGCCGCAGACCCCGCCTTCCGCGGCAGAGGCCCCTGTCCCCTGGCTAATGGTCCAGGCCCTTTCCCGAGGAGGAGGGAGTCCCGCCCGCAGGGGCATCTTCAAGAGGCAGCGCGCTGGAGGCTTGCAAGCCGCTTGCTTGACCGACACTTGGTCTGAGGGGCCCGAGACTGGCCATCGACGCGACCTGCCTGGAAGGGGCCCGATGTCCCCACTCCCGCGGCCGTGGCCTGACGACCCGGCGGGGCAGGGGCAGGGGCAGGGGCAGGCCCAGCCCCCGGCCTTGCACGTCGCGATGCCGCGTCCTCGCGGGGCAAACACCGGGGAAAACGCAGCGACAGTCGCTGCCGGACGGACAGGCCCGCGCCCTCCAGCCCTCCGAGCCGGCGCGGGGTCTCCTCCGGCTGCCCGCGGGTTCCCGGTCCCGCCGAGGGCTGGGCGGGGCGGGGCGCAGGCGGCTGTGGGCCGGCGCCGGGGTGGCTCCTGGAACAAGGGGCAGCTGCGGGGGGCGGCCGGCGGCCGAGCTCCCCGCTGCAGCGCCGGGCTTCCCGCGGGGTGGGCCGGGCCGGGGCGGGGCGCGGGCTGCGGGCTGCGGGCCCACCGGTCCCGCCTCGCGTGCGGCCTCCGCAACTCGGGCAGGAAGAGCTGGAAACGTCCCGTCTGCGGGTTATGGACGCGGCCGCGGCCGCAGCACCGCCCCGGAGCGCTCGCGCCAACTCGAGGGAGGGCGGCTGCGTCCGGAGCCATCGGGCTGAGGCCTCAGAATACGGTGCGGTGCGGCCCCTGGATTCCGCTGCGCGTTGCGGAGCCGAGGGGCGGGGGGCGGGGGGGCTTCCAGGCGGCCGGGGGGGGGGGGCGGGGGCGGGGGCCGGGGCGGGGGCCGGGGCGGGGGCGGTGCCGGGAGGACCGGGCGGGACTCCCCCAGCGCCCGCGGCGGGACAGCTGCTGCAGTCCGGGCTGTGTGGCTCGCACAGGGGGCACTTTGACCGGGACGTCGGGGGCTTCTGCTCGGGTCTGGCCCCGCGTCTACGGGAGCAGACACCTGAGCACGCGCAGCACCCGGAGCACCTGGGCCCCGAGGGGAAGCGCGAATGCAGCGCCGGGGCCATGGGGGGCGACTGGCTCTCTGGACAGGGGAGGACTTGCCGGCCGTGCAGGGGCCGTGCAGGGGCCTCCAAGGTCTCTGGAGCGAGCAGAGGCAGCTCTGGGCACAGGGTGTCGCCAGACCCTGGGAGGAGGGCAGGTGGCTGGGAGGGTGGATCCAAACTCCGCAGAGGCTAAGCACTCCATGGCCTCCCCGCGGTGGACCTCATTCATGCCATTACTGACATCCCCCACCTCCCTGGCATTGGCGACACCACTTTGGACGCTCACTGTCTCCAGTTGTTACAACACTTATCTCAGTGACCACAAGGATGCAGGTAGAAGCACAATGCTGACGCTGACATTCACATCTCCCTTTCCTTTCTGGCCTTTTGGCCCCTCCATGCCCCCCCCCCCCGCCCCCTGTGAGTGTACCCAAGGTTGGCTGGAAGCCGTGTGGACCTCGGGGCTGGTCTGAGGATTTGGATGGAGATCAGGCTGGGTGCAGTCCAGGTGCTGCTGGGTGTCGGCTTCCCTGAGAGATTCGGGAACCAGGACACGAGACACCTTCCTCAAGTTTTGTCCAAGTTTTGTCATGTGGCCTCATGGCCGCCGCCCTGGCCTCCAGCCAACACCCGAGGGGCCTGCAGGCACTGACCCGCCCAAGTGTGGCCCCAATGGGCAGAGCACAGGCACCCAGGCTCTCACGCAGGATTTCTGGACCCGATGGGACCTACAGGTGCTGAAGACCGCTGTGGAGGCTGGGTGGCAGGGAAGCTGCTGTCCAACTGTCATTCAGGCCCTCCTGACCGTCTCTCCATGCTGCTTGCAGATGCCCTGGAGCGACTTCTGGAAGGGCCCACAGGAGTCACTGGGCTTTGTACTTTGGCTGCTGGATACAGGGCCTGTGGGGGCCTCATAGCACAGAGGCCGTCAGGAACATGCGGTGTCGCGGGCCTTCTCTGTGCTTTGGTCCTGGGTCAGCAGTTGCCCCTGAGGTGCAGACTTAGGCGGGCGCCCAGGGACCCACCACGTGCACTTGGCACCTGGACACCATTTGCAGGACCTCTGCTCCCCTTGTCTTGTCCCACAGAGGGGACGGTCTTCTCATTTCTCTTTCTCAAGATCTGAATTTCGTCTGGAATCACAAGTGTCAATGCCTGTCGATGACCGGATTGTCATGTCTTTCTCACATGTGTGATGCCCGCTGTCCTGTTTCTCCAAGTCCTCGACAACTGTGCCCATTCAGCGGTTGCCCGGAGTGCGCCTCCCCTTGTGACCTGTCCCAAAGGCACAGCTCTTCCCCATCCCCATCAGCTTGTGGGGAAGACCAGAGAATTCATTTTATTCCTGTGACAACCTGGTTGGGCAGGGTTAGGGACGACATGAGGAGTGACCTGCTCACAGTCAGACTTCAGGAACCGTCAGAGTGGGGCCTTGCCCCGGCACAGTCTGTGTCAGAAGGGCTCCGGCATGGGGGCACTGGCCTGGGCTGCACCCCACCCGGCCCGCCCACGTTCTGCCGCTGGCTGTGTCTGCATCACCTACCCTCCCTCCAGGACATTGCTGACGAGGAGGCCATGTGGTGCAGGATGCTTGCGCTTGGACTGTGAGACCCCCAACCCACTCCGTCCAACTGAAAAGAAACTTCTCTAGACGAGGCTTAAACAAACTTCTCTACGAGAAGGGGACTTGCCTACAGATCCCCTGCCCCAGCCCTGCGCACACAGGCCACAGCCCCCCACCTGATCCCTGGGAGGAGGTTGCTGATACAGGCCATTTCTTCACCCTGTTTGCTTCTCACACCCTTGGAGGACAGTGTGGCTTTGCTTGTGGAGGTGAGTCTTCCCCATGAGCATTAAGTGCCATGCGCCCCCCCCCCACCCGGGTCACTTATGTTGACCTTGGCCAGCTCTGTTTCCTTTAGAGCAGAGGATCCCATGTTGACCGACTGATGCCTCATCCTTGCACCCGTCCCTGGCAGGAGGGTCATCTTCCTCCTGTTGCGTGTCTGCTGGAACCTCTGCATCTCGCTGCTGCCTTCCAGGCCGTCCACCTGCACCAGTTTAGGGGTCACACAAGATTGTGTTGTCTCTCTGGTGCTGGTAATGGGAGACATTGGGACGGTTTCCAAGGCAGGATTCCACCCTCTTCCAGAGCAGGTCGGGTTCTGGGAGGCTCCAGTGTCTCTGAACACAAGCCCACGAAAGAGCCCATCTTTTCTCCCGCTTATCTGATTGGCGTGTGTCCTCAGTGTGGGCCGGTCAATGGGTGGGGTGTGTGGAGATTGGCTTTTTCTGGTCCCCGGGGCCCCTGTGCCTTTCCTGCTTGGGGGACCCGCCACCCTCAGTGCCTGTGATGAATTGGAGACCTTGAGTCAAACCCTGAACCTACCACTTTGGGTACTACTGGTGCATGCTATGGTCGCAGACCTTTAGGGTTTGGAGGAGGCTCCCCACTCTCCGCTCTCTGTGGGGTCGCCAATTGTCCCTCTTACTGTTGATTTCACCATGATTATTTTGTGTGTGTCCCTTGCAATAGTGACCCTTGTGACCTGGGATCTTGCCTAGGCTCCTCTGGATCTAGATCTTGCCTAGTGCATTCCTCTGGTCTTTCTTCTCCAGCAGAGCTTCCTAGGGGTGTCTTAGATGGCGATGGGATGCCCCTGTCCAGCTGATCCAGCTCTGTTTGGAGCTGACACTATGACCTTAGGGAAGTCACCTCACTCCTGGGATTCCTGCAACATGAGCCCTGCCTCCACCACTCTTGGCGTTCTTACCGGATCTCATGTTCTGTGGTTTCCATGGTCATGAAGGGTGTAAGGGTCACAGATGCAACACAGAGCAGCCGGGCATCGGAGCCCATAGCCTGCACCTGCAGTCACTGCTGGCGGACCTCTGATGGGCCGCGTCCCAGTGCTGGGCTCCCCGCCGTGCCTCAGAGCCTGCTGTGAAATTTTCCATTTTGTGAGCCATCACTGAAAATCAAATCCTACAAACTTAGAGTTGTGTCTAGGTCTTTGTTTTATACACGAGGCAAATTATGTAAACTCATAGCGAACAATGCACATTGCACAACGTTCCTCAGTATATGACTGCCGGCACGTGTGTACCCTGCAGGAACTCCTCTGTGGGCCGTGGGGACAGTGCTTCGGTGCCTGCAGGGAGCTGTGCAAGCCCAAGGTATGTCCGCTCGCTCACCCACCTGGGGCACCAGGACCCTGAGCTCTGAGACCTTCATGGGGCACTAAGCTTCTGTCACCCCTCGACGTGGAGCCCGCCGGGACCCTGCCTTTAGATAGTAGGTGGACGTAGTGTACTTGGGGCAGTCAGAGCCCGCAGAGGGAGGGGCAGTCTCCTCTTCTCTCTGTCTAGCCGTGATACCCCCAGGGGAGGCAGCAACTCGGGGCAGTCCCCACCAGTCTGCAGTAAATATACAAGGGTGTGAGGAATGCCTTGTGGAAGGGGCTGACCAGCCAGTGCCATCCCTGCCCGTGGCCAGGGTGGGTGCATGCAGACAGTGGGTGGGCGTGGGGCTCCTGTCTCACGACTACTGGACACTGGGAAGTCAGGCGTGGAATCCAGGTTGGTGTGACCTTGAGTGGGTCTCAGACGAAAACACCAATTTGGGTGGACACGTCTCTGTGTGAACTGTGGAGGCAAAGTGGGAACGTCTGCATCGTGGGTGGGTGAGCCATCTGCGGAATGCTGACTGACCTCATGCACCTGGAGCTGTATGAGAAGAGAGAATTCACATGTCGAGCCCTAGCTCTATGTACTGTTCACAAAGGCCCCGGAGAGATAGGAATTGCTCCCCCCACTTTAAAGATGAGGAGAAGTGAGATGACAGCCGTGCATGTCATGGACCACCACGCAGGCTGTCCAGGGTCTGTGTTCCGGGGTGTACGCTTGGGCAGACTCCCACCACAGGCCATGCTGTATTTGACCCCCTCTGCACAAAACCTGTCAAGGGCCCTGCTTGGAGATGGTGTCAGAGCAGTTCTTCCTCAGCCTTGGCCCGACCCCATGGCCCCATCCTGTCCCGGTGCACCTGCTGCAGCAAGAGCCTGGGAAAGGAGAGCAGGACATCTCAGAACTGCACTGAGAGTATTGTGAAGAAGTGTCCATGTCTACTTAGTAGAGACACGAACATGTTGTGGATGAAGGACAAACAAAACTTGGCTCATCTGTACACAGGGCGTGATTCAGCAGCATTGAGGAGGAAGACAGTGGCTGCAGCCGTGACCCTGCAGACGAGCCTGCAGGAAACTGAGCCGTGGGAGGTGAGCATGCCACGGATGTGACCTGCAGGTGTCATGTCCGCAGAGTGGGTGGTCAGTTCCAGCGGCCCGCATTCAGTGGGGACAGAGCTCTATCAAGGGAGATGGAGAGTTCTGGAGTCAGTCGGTGGGGACAACAGGCAACGGTGCGACTGTGCACGGTGGCCACGGAATTGCACGCTCCCGGGGAAGTGAACTTCCACTTGTGTAACGTTCACCATGGTTTATAAAAAGGAAACAGAAACTGTGCTCCAGGCTACCATTCTGGGGGCTGTGGGAGCCTAAATAGCACTTAATGGCCTTGTGGGAGGAAGTGCCTTGGCAGGGTCCACACGGCTATGCGCACACCACCTTCTGTGGTTTGGGGCTGGGATGTGCCAACTGATGGGACCAGAGCCTCCAGGCCCGGCACTCACTGGGCCTCGTACCTCTGTCCGTCTGCCAAAGGTGCACAAGGGCAAGAGGCTCCAGGGTGACAATGTATAAAGAGGCCCCAGTATTCTGCCTGACTTGTGGGACCGGGGAAGGCGCTGGTGGAGACAGCGGAGTCAGTGAACAGTTTACCTCATCCTTGCATGGGGCCTATTTCAGCGCCCAATGGAGAGGGAGCTCAATGCCCACATCTGCTGTGCCCGCTGCAGCCCTCCAGCCCCGGGGCTGCGTAATGGAGCCAGAGGGCCAGACATGGGCCACACCAGCCCCTGTGGCCGCTGGAGTCTTGTGGGTACTTTGTGTTTTTCCTTAGGGAACCTTAGGGATTTTAAGTAAAAACAAAAACAAAAACAAACAAACTCATTTTTCTGGTGATTCTCAGGGTGACTGTGGGGTTGCGTTACATTATGCTAATGTAGCCATCTTCCCATGCAGAGGTCTCATCAATGAAAAGCAGATGCATTTCCCATGGCGGACTTATTGTGCTGTGGTTTGATAACCTCGATGACGACAGGTCAAGCACGCTGATGCAGCAGGAGAGGCTGTAGGGAGCTTAGCTCGCTCCGCCCCAAAGCGCCTGATTCCTGGGAGCTTTCCCCACCAAGTGGCTGGGAGTCATAGAAAATTTGGCCTTGGGTTAAAACTAGAATTCTGTTGGCCAGTGTAGCTCAAAGTCATGGGGACCAGGAAGACTCTGGCTGGTCTCAGCGTGGGACCGCAGCCCGGCACGCCCTCTCTCCTGGCCAAGTGACCGCCTCACCTGCAAGTGAAGGCACTTGACTTTCTGTCGCCCTGACCGCACTGGCATGGAGTAATACTCAAGAATTGGGATCACTTTACAGGGTATTTGGGGGCATTATTGTTGCGTAAAACTGATTGAAAATCACCAGTATAACCATGGAAGGTGGAGATGCTTCCCTGTTGGTCATCTGCAGCATCTCAGGTGTCCAGGTAAGCACAGTAGTAGCATTTGTTGGAAAACTTGAGCAGACCCCGCATATTAGCAGCATGAATCGCACAAGCCAGATAGTCCATGGTTGTCAAAAATGGTAAAAATCACTTCTGATACATTTAAAAATAGATCAGCATATCCTGTTGCCTTGAGTGAACAACTACAGGGAGTGTAGAGATGGGAACGCCTGAGAAATGGCTGAGAAGAGAGCGCCCCACACACTGCCCCCCAGGCTGTGGCAGCTCTAGGAGCTCAGTGCACCTACTGGCTATTCGATCAGAGGAGCTGTTGCTGCCAGGACATCACTCCCTCTGCTGCCCTTCCCACACTCACCCCAGCCTCCCCCCACTTCATGCATTTTCATGGTTGCAAGGTATTCCATCTTCAAATAGCCATGTCATTCCAATGGACACTTGGGTCATTCTTGATTTTTCTTTCTCTGTGATGGTTCTGCGCCCTTTACGCGGCTCCCTCGCACACATGCAAGGCTTTCTCTACAGTCAGTGATGAAAGTAGAGCTACAGGGTCAGCATGTATACTCAACTTTAACCTAACTAGCTGTTTCTTCCATAAAATGGCTTGAGAAATATGGAAACACTGTGTCTTGGAGAACGTCTGTGAGCAGGTTCTTCATTCCCAGAACAGGTTGGGGTGCCAGGGCGGTGTCTGAACTTTCTCCCTCTTGTGAGGATCCTCTTCTCTTTGTATCCCAAAGCAGACCCCAAAGAATTATAAGCAAATCATAGTGTCCATTCCTATAAATCTACAGCTGCTCCACTATGAAATAATCAACAACAAAATAGGCACTGCAGGAGTGGGCATTTCTTGGAAATCATCCTAGGAAATAAACCAAACCATTCTCCGGGACATTTGTTGGGTGGTCGGAACAAAGATATGTGTTCAGGAGACCAACACGGTTTCCTGGAAATGGTTGTACTGTTTCCTATTCAGATCTGCTCATGGGGCCCTGGGGGCCAGAGAGGTTACTGGAGCCAAAGCTGGGCTGACTCTGGTTTGCCCAGCTTCCTGGTTAATGTGGGATTTTCTGGATGGTGAGCTCATCAGGAAGAGGTCTGGACCGCTCACTGAAGCTCCGAGGTGAACAGTAAGGCTGCCCTGCAGTTCCCGTCTTTCCAAGCATGAATATGATATGGGTGCAAGCCTTTGCCCCAAGTACCAGGGTATGTGTATGGGTGGGCAGAGCCAGCAGTGAGGGCACCTCTAACCTGGTGGCTGGAGGCGCATGGCTCTTCTTTCTCTCACCTTCTCTGGCCTGGAGTCCTGGATACTGGTGCCCCAAGCTCAGCCCTTGAGCTATCCCACCGAAGCCAGGGTACACACAGGTCAGCGAGGAGAGGGAGGTCACCTGGGTTCTGAGTCTGACTGGGGCCCCACCCTGGACTGCTTCCCCAGTGGCCGGCCATGCCAATGCCCACCCCACCTCCACCTCTGTGTGTGCTTCCACTTTGCCTCACATAGGGTGTTACCAGGATGATCTGCCACGAGGCCTCTGGAACTTTCTGTGGGCTCACTGTCCTGGTGCCACCTACTTGTCAGCTCTGAGATGACAGTGTGGAAACAGATTCACTATCTTCCCCTCCCTCCTCTTCCTCTCCCTCCCTCCTCCTTCTTTCCTCCCTCCCTCCCTCCCTCCCTCCCTCCCTCCCTCCCTCCCTCCCTCGTCTTCTTTCCCTTCCTCCCTTCTTGTCTTCCATCCATCCATCCATCCATCCATCCATCCATCCTGTGGGGCAAGGTTCATCAGTGTTGGCAATATTTCAGGGGAGAGGATGTTGGTGACAACAAGGTGGTCCTGGAGGGGTTGGTGAGGGGTGGTCATTGAACAGAAACATTTGAAGAAGGTGCCGCAGGGTGGGATGTGCAGGGGAGAGAAAGAGGTTGGTTGAGATTTGGGTCTGAACAACCCAGAGGTTAGAGTTGCTGTTTATAGAGATGGTGTCTCTGAGATAGGAGCAATGAGACTTGGTTGGGGGACCCAGTGCCCACCAGGCATCCCCGTGTAGGTTCTGACTAGTCAAGCTACAGCCCTCCAGAGGCCATGTGAGAAGCCTGTGTTGTGAAGATTGCAGAGAGGTTGGGGAGGCCCACCCAGGAAACCACAGGAGGATGGTGAGTTGGGGCCATTTGGCTTATAGACAGATTTATAAAGTATGAGCCCAGGGAGGCCACTACCCCACCTGAAGCTCCAGGCCTCTGACAAAGCCCTTAGGGGGCTTCTGTTCTATTTTATTTTGATTTTGGTGAGATGGGTGCTGGGACTGTGCCATTTGGTTACCCTCCATGGGCATCAGTGGCTAACACCTCTGAGGATGTGGACTGGTCTTTCTGTGGTCTCCCTGACAGTGGACCAGAATGGCCCATCTCCCTCCTGAACCTGAATCTCTGAGCTTGGTGGGGATCTGGAGGCCAGGCTAGAGGAGGTGCCACTGGTGGCCGTGGGCCTGGGGACCTCACTGATGGATTTGCTCTCTCTCTGGTGAAACTCCCAGGCAGGCTGCACAAAGCATGATTTTCTTGTTCCATCGAGTGGATTGAGCACATTTCTCAGGCAGAAAATATTTATTGATGGGCTCTTTATCATAGATGTCACCTGAATAAAAATAATTTTCTAGGACTCCAGTTGGCTAAAATACAGGCGCCAGGGCATAGGACAATCATTCAATGTAAGATATTGATAGCCACACATGAGGCTTTCCGTTTGAGAAGTGGTATCGTTGCGCGAGTCTCCTGACGGCCATCTATCACCCCAGCACATTAGGGGACCCTGCAATGCCACAGATTCTGCGATGTGCTGCCTCTGCACCCGGCTGCATGGCTGCGTGCCCCTTGCTGCCTCCCGGAGTGGCTGCCCTTGGCTGCACAGGAACCCCCACTGAACCAGGCCAGAAGTTGGCGTCAGTGCCATGGACGAGACCCTGGTACGCGCACCTGGGGCCCCCTTGGCAGCGAGGCCGCCCATTAGCTTAGGTAAGGTCCATCGATGTTCCTGCTGCGTGTGAGCTTGCGTGTTTGCATTTCCCTGTCGTCAGTGTGTGCCAGGAACCCGGTGAGGGACAGGCGTCTGTCCAGTCCTACACCAAGAAACCCACTTTGATCTTCTTTGTAAGGATAATGCAGGTAAATATGTGCTCCCTGCCTGGCCCTCGATGCCAGGGTTGCCCTCTGACCCAGACAAGTGACCAGCTTCCCACAGGCTCCTGCCTGCCTGTCACCTCAGGCCTCTGACTCATGGTAGGACCATCAGACTGGACACCAGAGGTTCTGGCGCCACATGGCCAGTGTCTCCCCTGGGCTGGTCCTCATCCCCACGCTTTCTTAGGCTGCCCTGTGGGGATAGGGCCTGCTTGACACTCCACCTGCTTGCTGATGTGGTGACAGGTCGGAGGAGCACAAGACGAGGGTGATGAGCCAGCAGTGATGGTGGGACGCAGTTACATGGCCTGAGGCCAAAACCCAAACCTGTGGGATAGTGTTGCCTGACACCTGGCACCAGGGGCTCGGCGTGGCTTTCCTCTGCCTCTTCCGTCTCATGGGTGCATTTGCTGGGTTGGCTCATTGTCACCTGGGACTAGTGTGGCGGGATGTGACATGGGACTGAACTGGCCCCATGGGGGTGGGGCTGAGAGTGTCCAGCAAACACGGGGTGGCTGGGTGAGTAGGCTGGAGCGCCTAGGGGTCCCTGGCCTGGCGGTGGCCTCAGTCCCGGTCTGACCCCTGCAGGCTGAGAGCCAAGGGCCAGGGCATGGACGCAGGAACGCCAAGAGCCTGACTGTCCTGTCCACTCAGCCCTGGCGCCGTCGGTGGGCTAAGTACGACTGGTGCCTTCAGGCCAGAGTGTGCTCTGTGCGATCACTTGACTTTGAGTGAGTCTGTCCTTGAAGATGATGAGTGATGATTTTCAGAGCGGACCTGGTTTCTTCCTTGAAAAGGACAAATAAAAAAGTAATTATGGATCTCTGCACGTTCAGATTTAGGTCCCTATTCTGGCCCCGCACTCAGAAAAAGTTTTCATTACATGGCTCATGGTTGGAAAATTGACTTTCAGCGATAAGAAACCCCTGCTTTTGTGTCAGAAATCGTATAAATTAACTCAGAAATGATGTCTTATGTGCATTTCTCAAGTACAATCCTAGAATTCCGTGTATGAACTGGATGGCAGGGCGAGATTTGCATTCTGTAAAATTTCCATCATCTCTGGTTGACTTGTGCTCTTTTGATCCTTAGAGGATGTTAGAAATGTGGTCAGGGTTTTGAGATGTGAGATTTTGGGTTTAGTAAATAGTGTATCACAGAAGGTAGAATCAAAAATAACTATTTTTTTAAACCTCTCACACAAACGGTTTTAAGAGACAGTGAGTCAGGAGTCTCAGATTTGAGGCATTGAGTCCTGTGGACGATTATGAGTCCTCTGTGTGTCACGTCCCAAATGATCAGAAGTTAAAGATGAAGAGGGCAGATGTTGTCAACACACGTAATAGGATTTGAAGGGTTGGCGACCCCTGGTGGGGGGCCGGTCCCTTCTGGAGAGAGCCTGCCCCACCGGCACGCAGGTCCCAGTGGTAGTGATGCACAGGATATAACCCCACTTAGGGTATTTGAGAAGAAGGGATCCTGAACAAGCTCTGTATTTTGGGGGATTTCCTGTAACTCTTCAAATGCTCTCTGAGAGGCCCCTGACTCTTCCGAAATTTTGTTAATAATTTCAGATATTTTCCCCAGACTCGTGGATTTTGTTGTGATGCCACTATACTGTTTCCGGTGGAAGCTTAATAGGACCACATCTCAGACACTCAGAAATACATTCCTCTGAGATAATCTATGTTTGACGGCTCCATCAACCCCAGAGCTTCGTGCTGCATTGGGCTGGGAAGGTGCACAGTGTGCCTTCGCGAGGTGTCATACACTTACCTGCACCACCTGCCACCTGCTGGGCCATGGCAGCCTTGTCCTGCCCTGCCTCTGCGTCTGCTCCCAAGAGACTAACCCCATATCCCGCTTTCTAGATTTAAAGTTATGTCCCACTTAGCATCTCAAAGACGATTAATAATGTCTTTGAACATCCCAAGTGAACGGAACATTTATGTTAGTTGATGAAGATGAAGTTTTGGAATAACAAAGCAGCAGTAAATTTTCACACTATAGTACAATTTGGCACAGCCCGACTTAGTCATGGTCTTTAAACAAAGAAATCAGAGGCACAGATTGACTGGATGCCAAAATTAGCCAGTCCCAGTGAGAGCTAGAAGCTGATTCAATCATTTTCTGGCAGAAAAAAAGAGAAAAGGAAGAGAATCCATTAGTGACAGTTACCTCTGTCACATACTTAGTTCGGAGGATGAACGCACCTAGTGACCTCGGGCTCTGGGGACTGGGGGGACCCTGGTTGTGGGTGGACTGGGTTTGCTCTCAGATGGGTCTGAGTTTGAACTCACTTTAGCTCTGCTGTGTGCAGCTGGTGACCCCGGGATTCGTGTCCAGGATTCCTGTTAGCCTGGCAGGGCTAGTGTGAGAGGTACACACCACCCTAAATAAAACAGGAAATTAAGTAAAACAACATGCGGACGACATGCTAGGTGCTCTGTAAATCATACCTAAACTGAACCGCTCACCACCCTGCCCATTCCCGCCTTGCACTTCCTCACCACTCCCTCATCTTCATCGACACCACATGCCGACACATGACGTCATGCCCAGGTTTTGTGGGATGCCACTATTTTCGAAGTAAGAAACAACCATAGGTGGAGCCAAGAGGCCGGTCTTGGCTCTCAGGGCCTGTGCACCTGATGGCAAATACATGCCTACTTGCATGGCGTGTGGCGGCTCTGACCCGATTCGTGGGGCATCCAGGGTGTGCACAGGGCTCAGGGCCCGAGACTTGCATGTCTGGTGTGGCCGTCCTTGGTGCTAACTCCCGGCCCTATGGGCAGTGAAAGCCCAGCAGCAGGAGCCTTGCGGGTCTTTGGAGAACCTGGGATGCCAGGCAGCCTGTGTGACCTCATGGCTTTGCTTCCACATGAGTCTTGTTCAATTGCCGTTCCTGACCTCACTCACACTCAAGTGTGTTTTATTTGAACATGGGACCGTGTGGACGGTGCAAACATCTCATCTGCTCTTTGGGAGGAAGAATTGTTTTTCTTGGCTTGAGTATAAATATTTTGTCACTCAGCTTGCTTCCTGTCCCATCCGGGGCTGTGCCCTCAGCTTCATGACACCATGCCTGGTGCTCGAGGATGTTGTAGCCCAGCACGGATGCGCAGGGACGGGAGAGGCAGAGCACGAGGCAGACAGGGGCACATGTACTGGGCTTGCAATCCCCCAAATAGCTTTGAAATGAAGTTCCGTGAAGCCATTAGAGGCTGAAGTAGCCACAACTCCTTTTCGTTGTGTGCCTGCTTAAAACATGAGACAAAACAAACAAACAAACAAACAGAACCCCCAAAATCTACACAACATGCAAAGTTTGGAGCAGAAAAATTAGCCCTGGGAAACTCTGGAAAAGCCCAAGATTATACAAGACATTCATCCTCAAGCTGATTTTTTTCTTTCTTTCTTTTTTTTTTTTTTTTTTTTTTTTGGTACAATCCTGTGTTGTGCTCAAAACAAAAATCTGAGCATACTTCTTAAAGAGAAAACAAAGCCCGGCCCCGGCCACACATCTGTGAGTTTTGAAACAAAGGCTTGTTTGTGTGCTTCCCTCACTCCTACCCATGAAAGCAGACACTTACTTGAAAAACTTTTCAGGGAAACACTCTAAACCAACATCCTGGTATAAATTTGCAAAACGCAATACAGGCCTGATTGTTTTTGGAGTGGATGCAGGCCGCATACGAATAGCTCTTTCTGAAACGTAATGTTCTTTGCACGGCTCAGTGGCTAATGTACAATAAATCAACAAAAGAGGGTTTCAATAAAGCTGGTGGGCGGCGGCAAGACCACTGTTATTTTATCTTTTTACAGTATTTAATTGGAAGGTTTTTCCTGAAACTTTAGCCAGCCTTCAAATTACTGGACTCCATATAAGAAGAGATTGATAAGAGAATTTTTTTTTTCCAGGATTTTTCCCTTACAAGAGAGCAAGTTTTTGCAGAGGGAGAATAAAGTTACAAGTGTCTAGCATTTTGCTGAGGGAGAATGAAATTAGATGCTGAATGGGGCGGATAGGAAACGCTGGGAAAATGCAAAGTTGGCAGTGAGCGCTGCCAGGTCAGCGCAGAGCCCCCACTGTCCCTCGCTGCGCCAGGTGTCCGCCGCATTCAAATGATACTATTATTCATAGACGGGAACAGAGTATTAAAACTCCCCCCAAAAATCATTTGCAACTGAATAAAGATATAATCCTGGAAATATAACTCTCCATTAAGGGTCCCCATTAGCAACACAAGAGCCCCATTGTGAAGGAGTTATGTATATTTATCAAGTTTAGAAAAAAAAACTTGTCTTGGTGCTTACATGTTAATAGGAAACTTTTATAGCCCTGGTCTCAGAACTAGTTATGCATAAAATGTAAAGCATCTATTATTCTTTGGCAAACTCTTTACCGTTTGACAGTGAATTGCTAATACGTGAATCGTCTCCTGGCTGTGGATGGGTGAGTCCCCCTGGCTGGGCCAGAGGCTGTGTGCATGGGCTGGACCGAGCTCCCACGTTGGCGCGTGGGGTCCCGCCTGGACATTTCTGAACATCATCAGCGCTTCCCAGGTGATGGCACATCCCGAGTATGGACAGTGGTGTGTCTCTGCCCCTCGCGCTTGCTTTTGCCATTGTTGGGGAGCACCTGCCCCCCCAGCCAGTGTGCCACCTGCAGTGAGCCAGCTCCCGGCCAAATCGCGGCCCAGCCTGGCCAGTTGCAGCTGAGTGCCCACGGAGCTGCATGAGAGCCAGAGGGGCAGGTGGGGTAACCACAGTGAGCAGGGTGTGGCCTTGCAAGGAGGGGCCCCCTCCCTCCCCGCAGGCTCTTTCCACTTTCATGCCCAAATATAATAAATAGCGAGCAGTGTCGGGTCTGGGACCATGTGGCCGCCCTGCTGCCAGCATCTGATGCTAGGTTCAGGCTTTGCTGTGCCTGTCGTGGGTTTCCTGCCCCAGCCAGGTGCTCCTGCTGCTTGGCCGCGCTGGGATGAGCTGGTGCACAGCATCCTGCAGGACCCTTTTGGCGCAGACCCTTCCAGGGACCTGTGAAGGGGATTCCCTTGCCCCTGTCTCTGTTCTTCCCTTACTTCTAGTGTGTTGGCCTTCTCTCCACTACCGGTTTCATTGAGTGCCCTCAAATGCATATTTTGGAAGTCCCAGCTTCACGGTCTCTGTGAGTGTGACCTTATTTAGATGATGAAGTTAAGGTGAGGTTATCAGAGTGGGCCCTAACCCCATAGGACTATGTCCTTACAAATCAAAGAAGTTTGGACATAGAGTCAGACACCCACACAGGGGCAAAACCGTGTGGCCATGAAGGCAGAGACGGCGATGGTGCATCTACCTGCCAGGTGATGTTGAAGATTGGCAGGACCCCCAGGGAAGAGGGAGCTGGAACACAATCTCAGCCCCCAGAAGGGCCAGCACTGCCGATACCATGGTCTCAGACTTCTGGCCTCTGGAGGTACAGGGAAGTAGACTTCACTTGCTTGACCCCCAGCCTGTGGTTGTTCTGGTGGCCGTAGCAATGCGACATAGACATACACTGTCAGAAGTCCCAGCCAAGGAATTTATGCAGAAGACTCCATGGCAGCTCATATCCAGGCATTGGCAAAACACAGCTCTCCTCTTGGGAGCATCTTTGCCCTACACAGAGCATCCTCATTTTAGCCAGAATGTCCTTGCTGTACATGGAGCATCCTTGCTCTACATGAAGCTGGTTTCTATATGGACCGTCCTTGAGCTACATGGACCATCCTGGCTCTACATGGACCATCCTTGCTCTACACACAACATCCTTGCACTATATGAAGCTTGTTCTACATGGACCAACCTTGCTCTACATGGAGCATCCTTGTCCTCTGTGGAAAATCCTTGCTCTACATGAAGCATCCTTGTTCTACATGAAACATGCTTGTTCTACATGGAACATTCTTGCTCTACATGGAGCATCCTTACATTACAGGGAAGTATCCCATGGAGGCCGATCATGATCCCATCAGTGTTTAGCCAAAATTCTTATTTTGACCATTTAAATTTCAGGGAGACCACAACCATGCAGGGCCTGACGTCAGAACCACTGAGAGTACAGGAGATGGTCAGGCCCGAGAACATGATGGGATGAGACCGGAGCAGTGGGCCTGTGGTCTCCCGGGATTCTCACTTATGTGTAGTTACTGGCTGTGTGTAAGAGAAGCAATGCTCTTGAGTTAGAGCCCCTGCTACTTAGCTTGGCCAGTGCATGATGCATGTGAGGAATGTTGTCTAGCAGGGCTGAAGCCAGGCACTAGAGGGCCTCACAAAGGAGGGACAAAGCCACCCAGGTGTTCCTGGTGGGAACTGGTGCTCAAATAGTGTGTAGTGTGGCTGCCCTACTGAGCTTCAGGAGATAGGACCCACATAAGTGTTCACCTGCCCGAGCTGGCTGTGGGAGCAGTGCCTGCGCGAGAACTCTGTGCCCCTTCAAGGAGCTGACACCGTCTTCCCACCTCTTCCCCTGTTCAGTCTGTCTCTCTGTTAGTAATTTCAGAGGGGCATGCAGTGTAGGGGAGCCTGGAGGGGTCCCTTTGCTCTCACTGGCATTCTCTTTGGTATTCACTAGCCCCATCTATAACGTATCTCTTCTCCCTCTTACATGTTCCCCAGAAACAAGCAACCTTAGCACCACAGCTGTGTTGTGACACTTTCTTGGCCTTCATGACAATGAACAGGGAAAGCTGGCTGGCTGGTGGGCCTGAAGGGCTCACTGTTGGGTACTTTCCACCTGGACCTGCAAATTCACAAGTGCCACATGAGGTCCCTGGCCAGGTCCCTGCTGTTCCTGCCTTGGACAGCTTTGTTTGCAGAGCTTCACTCTGCACCACAGTAGATGAGAGCAGAGGACACAGAAGCTGCTTTTGGAAAGCTGTGGTTACATTTTCACCTGAATCTGGGCAGCAGCTAATTCTCCTTTTCACTCCTGATTGTGTCAGTGTTGAGTGAACCTCCAAGAGGCTGATAAAAGAACTGTGAGCAAGCACATCTGACCTAAGGGCAGAGTATCCCACAGGGGAAAGAAGCTGAGGGGTGTGAGCAGGGAGGCCGGTGGAGTGGGGATGGAGCAAGCCAGAACTAGGGCTAGGTGGTCTTACACATTCGAATTGAAGCCATTTTCATTTTGACTTGTTGCCCAGAGCATCATTTAGCCATTTGGAAGACTCAGTTCCTTCATTTGCAGATGGGAATAATAACACATCTCAAAAGTGATGAAAATACCAACAAGAAGCGTGGCCCAGCTCTCGGGCACGTCCTCACGAATGTCGGCCTCTCTTCTCATTTTTTCTTGCCCCTCCCTTCTTCTTGCTCAATGGAGAAGTTGGCTAAGGTGACAATGAAAAGATAGAAGATCAATTTTTCTTTTATTCTTGCTGTTCAAAATTCCACAAGTTAAAGTGAGTACATTTCAATGGAAATAATGTCACATGCATTTGTCGCTCCCACACATGACAACACAGCACAGCACAGCAATGCAATTCCTCAGCCTCCTCCCTTATTAAATACAACCAGAATTAAAGAACAGTGCTAGTTTACTGGCAAACTATTTCTTTCCATCCATGGAAACTCTGAAGAAAGCAGAATCAATAATAGCACCTACTATGTGCCAGATATTACATATTTAATCTCGATTTTCTTTTCTCTTAGACCATTGTTCATTCAAAGTAACTCATTTTTTGGCGGTCTTTAGAAAGGGAGCACTCAAGATATCTTCTCTGATTTTACTTTGCTTTAATGAGTGGATCAATTTTATTGAATGCCTGCAGCATTATGGGAAGGCTATCCTTGCCTGATTTTATCTGGGAGGAAGCTCATCCCCATTGGTGCATGCTGAAGACCCAACCCTGGGGGTTGGCAGGAGGCATTCCTGCTGCCCCTGGCTGCCTCCCGTTCAAAGTGTGAGGCAACATTCAAGGGGTAGGATCTCAACTCAAAACCAGAATTTTTTTTTTTTATTAATGTCCCCTGCAGTGATGGAAGAGCCAGGAGAAGCTGGCGCGGAGGAGGGGAGCACTAAACACAAGGCAGTGGGAAGGGCTGGCTTGTCCCGTGTCCACCTGCCCTCTCTCCCTCCTTCAGGCATCTGAACTTGTTTGGGCCCATTTTCTGCTCGCCCCTCTCGTCAACATAGGACAGATTTGCAGATTTCCCATAGTTTAATCTTTGTTTACTTCATGATTTTTCTAATTGAAGTACAGCTGACACATGAGGTCATGTCAGTTCCAGGAGGGCCTGCAGTTTGTTCTGGAGCCCGCTCCTATTCTTTAATTTTAGCTGGACTGAAACATGGCTTAAATCATTGTCTGTACTTCTGTGCTTTCACTGAGAAGTAATACAGTTTTTGGCAATTCTTAATAGCAAATATATTTATTAATTTGAAAAATGGATCAGCAAATACATTTATTATAGCCTGTCTCCTACTGCTAAGAAGGGTTTCACATGTTGTTATTATTGTCCTATGCTCTTTAACACTCTAAAATCACAGTGAAAAATTTTCTGGCATTTTAAGTCTAATAATCTTGCAGCAGAACATAGAGATACAAAAAACAAAAAACAACAAAAAAACCAACCCCACATTGTAAATATTCACTACTGTAAATTTATATCTAATACCATACTTTTAAGATGTAAAAGTACCAGATCACCAGGTTTCAAGTTCCTCTTGATCACGTTGATGACAACATTCCTAAATACAGCAGGTTATTTTCTGAAAAGATCCAAATAATTTCAGATAGCTCAAATGAACTCTCAAAGTGTGACAACTAGAATTAGCCTGAGTGCTCTTCTGTGAGCAGCCCTGACTAGTGTGCATTTGCTCCATCACCCCCAGGGGAAGGTGTGGGCTGCAGCCTTCTCTGTCTGGGTCTGATGACCTGCAACTCTTCATTCTTTTCTCAAACTTTGCAGATAATCTTTCCAATGAATTTCCCTCCTTTCCCTGTTCTTTGATTGCTCTCTGTGGAAGTGATATTTTTAGGACTTTTCCATTTAAAACGATTGCTTGGAGTAGAATTATTTCTTCCTCTCCGAAATAATACCTCTCTACCCAAAATGTATGTTTTCCACTGAAAATACATTCGGGTATCACTGACCGCAAGCAGCAGCTAGCCCTTGGGAACTGTGGAGTTTCCCTGGGTGCTCACAGCCCTGATCAAATAAAACAGGCAGGTGCATGTTAAAGGAGTACCCGATTATTTATGGCTTTTAGATACTTTGTGGGTTTAGCTGGTGAGAAAAGTTTTATTCCACTCACATGGACAAAACCCAACCAACTGTCTGGGCTGATTAAATTCACATTGTTGCATGAGCACATGGCAGGCAGGAGCAAAGTTATGAAATCTCACTGCCTGTGCCATGGCAACTGGGCAAACAGCTCATGGGAAGAATGTGGATAATAGGAAATAGCAATATTTCTCTTTGTGTTTTCACTGCTGACAGTTTTATCCGTACATCTGCCCAATGTCCAGCGCACAGCAGCGGGCGTCTGGGGGGCTCTTGCTGTCTTTTCTGCCTTCCTCACCTCCCTCGTTTGCTCAGTGAGCTGTCTGGAAGGTAACACTGTGCACTGAAGTTTCAAGGACACAGACAAGGAAAGTTTACCTTTTGAGTAACTGAAGATGGAGTGAAAAGCAGTAATGCAGGCAAAGTAGCTGCAATCAGCCATTTAAATGAATCTGATGCGGTGTTATTATGGCTTTTTATTTACTAGGACAATCCATGTTAAAGGCAATGTGAGCTCGAGAGATCACAGCGCTCAGAATATTTGACCCTGTGTGAAAGCCTAGGAAACTTGCACAAATACAGCTCCCAAAGTACTATGTGAATTACTTTTTTTGAGAATAAAATTGAAAAAGATGCACTCTTTCCATTTTTTTTTTCAGAAACAAATAGTGTGTGTGGTTATTTGAAAGCAAGCTCTCTCTTTCCCTTTTGTAATGTGCCAGTGGCCATGATACTCCAGAATGTTCCCTCTGCTCCCACTCTTCCCTCACCAGTGGCTCCTCCTCTTCCCCATCTGGGTCTGCATTCCTGTGGGGGAGATGGGCAGGACCCCAGTCATCCTGGACCAGGAGGCACGGAGTTGCCTGTTGGACAATAATTCTCCAGGACCATGGACAGCAAAGCAACAGGGGCTGGGGGGCTCAGTCCTCAAGTTCCATCTCCACCAACAGCACGGTATCTGTTTTTAATTCTACACACCCTTGATGCTGTGGCTGTGATTCTCTGATTTTCTCTTCTTTAAAATTTGCCTAGTTTGCGTGTATGGCTGTGTGTCCAAATATGAGTGGAACTGTCCATCTCTTTGACAAAAGTCCTTGCCGTGCCAACTAACTGACTTGGTGTGACCTTGGACAAATTACTTAGCAATTCTCTTAGTTTCCTTGTTTGTAAAATGAGAATAATAGAATCCTGTGCGTATGTCGTGAAGGCACCTTGACACGCACCTGATATACAGGAAGTGCTCACTAAGGTAAGCTGCTGTGGACACTGCTCTCAAGTGTCTGGGGTTCTGGGTTGAGTAGCTCCCCATCACCCCAGATCCCCATCACCTGCACAGTGTTGTAATGCTCCTGATTCGCCAGCACGAGCGGGATGCGCTTGCCCACCCATCGAAGCAGCTGGCCCCCTTCATAGTGTTTCAGGCAATTGCTTTGACCCTTTCTCCCTCTGGATGATTCTGCACCTGCTCGGATTCTGGTGCCAAACTCCTAGGCCTGCCTCTTGTACATGGTCTCCTGCCCTGACTCCTCCATTTACCCTGGATCTGATATCCCCAGGACCTTGGTTTCAGGCTTCTGTGAGTGCTGACTTTGCAGCCTCCGGTTTTGCCACCATGTGTTTCCCTGGTGAGAAGCTCTCACACCCAACAACTTGGACAGCATAGTTTCCAGGCTAGTTCTGGTCCCGTACTTTTAGGACAGAGAGGGTGGGAGAGGCTAGGACTCTGGTTTGTCCTGTTTTTTCTTTTTGGGTACTCATTTCCTGTGATCCTTCATGATGCCTGCTGGTTTTTAATCTGGGTTTTTCTGTTTTCTGTAGCTGCCGAGATCCCATCCCATTCTCATCCCCTCTTCTCCCTTCTCTTCTCTGGTTCCTGCAAAGAAAGGCTATCTGTTTATCAGTAAGCCAATCAATAGAGTCAAATTAGCCAAGACTTACATGTTTATTGAGTGCCTTCTATGCTTACTAATTTTATTTGGTTCTCATCTACCCAGATGACCTTTCCCTCTATACTCACCTGTTTAGGTCCTATTTGTATTTGGAGTCTTGCTTCTTACAGGAAGCCCTCCCTAATTCCCCGGGGTTGGGGTATGTCCCTGTGCCTGGTGCTCCTACGGTTCTTACCATGCATCCCGTCCTGTGACATGACGCTCACAGGCTGCATTTCTCAGCAGCGCCGCTGTAAGCTCTTTGAGGGGAGGGCTGTCTTGATCACTGTTACATCTCTTGCCAGCACCTGACATGGCTTAATAGGTGTCAACAATAGTGCTCAATGAATATTGGTTTGAATAAATGAGTGAACGATCATGAGCTTTTGAGACCCGTGACCCTGACTTATTTAACTTTCTATTGCCAAACGTAGCATTTATCTTGACACAAAGTCTTTCATTTGAAAAAAATGAAAAAAAATGTAGTTTTGGTGACATTATTAACTCATTTATTAATTAATGTATGCATCGATTAATAACATATAATAATGCATCTTAATAATTCAATATGCTGCCACTATAAATGTATAGGAATTTTGAGATGGGTAAGGGATAATGCACTTTGAATGATTCTGTGTGGTTTAGAACATGTTTTTTCCTATGCTATTTAATTTAAACATAGCTGTAGCCCTGGAAGTAACATTATTATACTCACTTACATCTGGAGAAAACAGGGCTCATGGAAGAAAATATCACAGAGTTAGGAGTAAATACGTGAGCTTCAGCCTTCTGATCCCAAATGTAGGGCTCTCTCTACCTCCTCAACATGGCTCCCACTTGCTCACAGATACATTTCCTTAGGTTCTGGCTCCTAGTATGACAGAAGGGGATCTGATAGCTAACTTGAGAGGGGGTGTCAGTGTATTTTCTCTGCATGAATGTGACATGTTACGTGTCATGAATGGGGACCAGAGGTCTTCTGGAAGTGCACTAGTTTAAATAAATGACAGTGTAGAAATCTCTTCTGTGGTAGCAGGTTGGGGGCAGATGCTACCACAGAAGAGATTTCTCACGTTTGTTTAGTAGGGACGGTCCCATTCACACAGATGGTGCAAGTGGGGATGAGCCTGGGGACACTGGAGATGGGGACAAGGTGGACAGGGGGTTGGGGACTAATGGTAAGACAGCTCTAACTTTGGGTGCTGTTTACGCCAAGGGGAGAGCAGATGTCACTGCTTAAATAAACAAGAAGCTTATAATGTTTCAGGTGAGTGTATCACCCAATGTTGCATAGGTTTTCAGATCCCTGATGGGCTCTCTACTGTAGAGGCAGCCAGCGGAGAGCTCTTGAGTCGTACAACATCTGTGCCATGCAATGTTGACCTGCAATGTGCTGGCAAGGTGTCTGTTTATCACACATTTTTAGTAGTATTTTTTTAAATTTTTATTTATTATTTGAGAGAGAGAGAGGCACGAGCAGGGAGAGGGTCAGAAGAATAGGGAGAAGCAGACACCCTGCTGAGCAGAGAGACAGATATGGGATTTGATCCCAGGACCCCGGGATCATGACCTGAGTCAAAGGCAGATGCTTCACTGACTGAGCAGCCCCATATTTTTGGTAACATTAAGAAATTTGCCATAATTCGTTATTTTTTCCAGAAGAATAAAATGTCCTGGATATATTTAAATCTGGAAGTAAAAAAAAAAATAAATCTGGAAGTATGTAAAACATTTTCAATTGATCAAGACCTGGGATTCTCAACAGGAAGTGATCTTGCTCCCTGGGTGACACTTGGCGATGTCTGGAGATGTGGCTGGCTGTCAGGACTGGAGAGAGATGCTGTTGGCAACAGATGGGTGGGGGCCAGGGCTGCTGCTCCTTGCTTGCAATGCACGATGGCATCCATGGAAGGAAACTTATCCCCAGACGTTAGCATTCTGAGGTTCAGAAACTCTTCTTTCCAGTGAATTTCCTCATTGGTAACATCTCTCTGTTTCCTGTTTTATTTTAATGTATTAAAAACTACAAGGATATGTCCTGGTTTTGGCAGAGATGGAGTAGTTCTGTCCCTGCCAACTGCTTATTTTTCCAAGGGGAAGTCTCGGCCATGACACAGCACATTTGCATAAGGAGACTGCAGGAGGAAGGTGGGCAGGCAGGGACCTTGACACTTGATGAGTGGCATCACAGTGAGTTCCTTGGGTTTCCTTATTGTCTGCCTGATGTCTTCAGGGATGGAGAGGGCACAGCAGCAGCCCCCAACCCAGAACTGCCAACAGCGCAGAAAATAAATCTCCAGGGAAGCCAGGTTCCCTCAGCCAGAAGGACTAGAAAAAGGAAGTTCCACCAACAGAAGAGCTCACTCCAGCTGAACACCAACAAAACTGCATGGCTTTGCTCCTTCCTGGGATTCAACAGGCTTGTATGGGGGACGGATCTTGTCCCCCACGCAAACCTCTCCCCACCCTCTGCATGAACAGTCTGCACGGTGGAGTCTGTGGGCTGAGCTCCTTGCTGATGATCACTTACCCTCCAGTGGGAGCAGAATTATATTTTTTTGGATAAAAATAAAAAGTAGAAAATCTCAGCAAAGAGGTAGTAGTTATAAAGAAGAACTGAATGGAAAAATAGAACTGAAAAATACAATCACATAATAATAATAATAATAATAATAATAATAATAAATCTCGCTGGATGGGCTCAGCAGATGGAGATGACAGAATCAGTGGACCTGAGGATAGATCAACAGAATTTGTCCAAATTGAAAAAACTTAAAAATTTCAAGCACCTGTGGATCGATAACAAAAGAGCTAACTTACCATTGATTCCCAGAAGGAGAGAGGGAAGGAACAGGACTGACCAAGTATTTGAAGAAATAATTGCTGAAAACCTCACAAATTGGGCAAAAGACAAATATACAGATCTAAGAAGCTAAACAAATCCTAGATTAGATAAATTCAAGAAAACTACACCTACATTTTAATTAATCTCTTGAAACTAAAGAGAAAGAAAGATGTTGAAATCAGCCAGGGGAACAACATCTCTTGAGGTGCACACAAGCCCGAGCGGAGCTGGTTTCCCTGGTCCAGGGGCTTGGCACTTCTCAGGAGCTGAGGGAAGACAGGTGTTGGCCCAGAAATCTGGGTTCCATGAAAATGTCTTCAACACTGAAGGGGATTTGAAATGGCACCTGTGTCCCAGTGTTTACAGCAACCATGTCCATAAGAGCCACATTGTGGAAAGAGCCCAGATGTTCATCAGCAGATGAGTGGATAAAAGAGATGTGGTCTATATAGACAGTGGAATATTATTCAGGCATCAAAAAGATGATATCTTGCCATTTGCGATGACGTGAATGGAGCTACAGGGTATGATGCTGAGTGAAATAAGTCAGAGAAAGACAGTTATCATATGATCTCACTCATATGTGGAATTTAAGAAACAAAACTGATGAACATGGACAAGGGAAGGAAAAATAAAATAAGACAAAATCAGAGAGAGGGACAAACCATAGAGACTCTGAACTCTAGGAAACTGAGGGTTGCTGGAGGCGAGGGGATGGGGGGACAAGGTCATTGGGTGATGGGCATGAAGAAAACGTGATGTGATGAGCACTAGGTGTGATATAAGACTGAAGAATCACTAAATTCAACCCTGAAACTAATAATACACTATATATTAACTGAATTTAAATAATAATAAAAAAAACGGGGACATCAAGATATTTTCCCATAAAGGAAATCTAAAGGAATTTGTTGCTAGGAAACCCGCCCTGGAAGAATGGCTAAAGGAGGGTCTCCAAATGGAACGGGAAGGCACAGGGCTTCAGAGAGGGAGGAGAAATGGGGGTGCAGGACCCCACAGGTCTCCTAAGTCATCCTCGACTGTGAAAGCATCAACGGTAACACCAAGTGGTGCATGCAGAGGAAATGGCACAGTCACTCAAGGGGACTTCAGGGGAATTAAGTTTTCTAATACTTAACTCTAAGTAGTAAAATGTTGACCCTAGTAGACTGTGATAAATTATGTATTTACTGTCATACTAAGCAAAAACTAATAAAGTATTATTTGAAAGACGCTATCAATAAATCAAGATGAATGCCTAAAACACCCTCAAGTAACCCAGAGGTGGGCAAGAGACAGACTGGATGAGAAGTAGGAGAAACACAGAACACAACCTGACCCGAGCCCAAATATGTCATAAGGGTAAATTGTCTTAAGGGTAAATGGTCTAAATACAACAATTAAAGTCTGAGTTTGGGAGAAAAGATTTAAAAAACCAAACAACATGATCCAACAAGGGTCTGCCTACGAGCAACTCACTTCAAACACAAGGATGTAGGTTGGTGGGAATGAAGATGGAGATTTCTCGCAAAACTAAATGTGTGGATTGTGCTTACCGTGTGTCCCAGCTGTCATACTCTTGGGCGCCTGTCCTCGAGAGTCTACGTTCACTTCAAAACCCATACACGCGTGTTCACAGCAGCCTAATCTTTAACAGTGAAGACTAGAAACAACCCGGTGTGCTCCAGGACATAACTGGTTGCTCACATTGTGGGATGGGCATCAGCAATACGGGGCCGGGACCCATGTATCCATGCAACAAGGTGGATGGATCTCAAGGTTATTTTCCTGAATGAAAAAGTCAGTCTCAAAATGTTATAAACTTTAGGATTCCATTCCAATAGCATTTTTGAAATGACCAATCTACTGAGATGGAGACCAGGTCTGCTGTTGCCGGGGGTAGGGGTTGGGGAAGAAGGAGGCTGTGGGATGACCTGGTAGCCCCAGGATGCTGGCGATGGAGAGGTTCTGGGTCCCCGCTGCGCTGGTTGTGGCAGGGCTGTGCTCATAGGATAAAACCGCGCGCTCATGTAAGTCACGTAAAACTGGTGAAATCTAAGGAAGGTTTATGGATTATAGCAACGTCCATCTCCTCATCGTAATATTGTTCTACGGCTTGGCAAAGTGTCATCATTGGGTGAAACTTGGGTCAAGGGTATTCAGAATCTCTCTATCATTTTGTTACAGTGGCATATGAATGACACTGACAATGATCTTAATGTAAACACTTAAGAAATTATAAGAAAAGCAAACTTCTAATTTTACAGTTAACATATCTGTGAGCTTCTGGGACACTTGGGTAGCTCAATAGGTTTCTCTTGGTTTCAGCTCAGGTCAGGATCTTGGGGCCCTGGAATGGGTTCTGTGCTGGGCTCTGTGCTCAGTGGGGAGTCTGTGTCTCCCTCTCCCTCTGCCTTGCCCTCCCCACTTGTGCTTTCTCTGTCTTTAAAATAAATAAATAAAATCTTTAAAAATCTATCTGGGAGGTACCAATGAATGAGCTGAGCTTTGGCCATCCCCATCCCCATCACTATCACTATCTTCCCTTCACCTAACAGGGTGTCCCGAGGAGGGCAGGTGGCTGGCTCCAGGAGGACCCCAGGGCTCTCACACCACCTACTGCCGCGGCCTCACTGACCAGAGCTGTGCTGCTAGTGCCGTCACTAAATAAGCCACCTCATACAGAGATAGACATAGGGCATCTCCTCTCTGTCTCTGGACTTACGAGATCCTCAGCCATCCCTGTGTTTGAGGACCACATCTGGTTTCTACATGCATCCCCAAAATGCCTCAGTCCCATTAACATTGTTGGCACTTTACTGAAAGCTCCAGCCGCAGCTAACACTGCAGCTTTAGTCTGTGTCCACGAGGTTTGGACAATCGGCTCTCAGATCGCTCACAGCCATAATACAATATGGTCTGGAGTGGCCAGCAATCAATTGTTCTATTACAACCTTAAATTTTTAAAGTCTTGGCAAGAGGAGGAGATGAAACAGCTTTGCAAAGCAAAACCTGTGAGGAGCACCACTGGCCTCACAAAGAGAACAGTTTGACTTTGAAGTCTCCATCAGTTCAGTACGAGGTGGGATGTGCACTGCACTGAAGAGCAAGAGCTTGGGGTCTGGATTTTGTTGGCCTCTTATTGGGTGTCCTTGGGCAAAGCCTCCACCATTCTGGGTCTTAGTCTCCTCATCTATAACAGAGTCTAGCTCTTTCATTCCCTCCAGCAAAACAGTCTATGGTTGTGCAAATCCTTGAGGTGTTTCCCCAGCAAAGCACGGCTCTCAGAATGCATCTTCACAAAGCAGTAGCCTTGGCCTAAGGAGACAACAGAATGTGCAATCACCCCTCTCTCTGCACAGGTAATATGCTCGAACAGGTTCAGTCATTGCTGCAAGATCTGACCTCAGCACTAGCACCTTCTGAGTGCAGGTAAAACAGATTGGTGATGGCCTCTCCAGGAAGTCATTGTGCTCTAGATAGATCCAAGCCACGTCCTGCAGGCATGACAGAAGGTCCCCACCATCAGCCCAGCCTCCCCTTCCGGCCTCCTTTGATCTTTGGGCTATGAAGTCTTCCTTTTCCTGGCTGTGCACCCTGGGCCTGGTGGCAGTTGCTGCCCGCGTGCCTCCACCGCGCTCCACCAGGCACCATGCCCACGGCTGCTCCCCTGTTGCAGTCTAGCTCTGCGGGAGCTTTGGTTCCTGGCCCACTGTATATCCAAGGCCCGCGGTGGCCCCCAGGGCTACCTGCTGCAGCCTATACTGCTGGCTGGTTGGCAAGACGTGCGAAGGCTGTGCCACCCCCAAGCTCAGGCAGAGGCTGCAGGAGGTGGTGCCACACGGAGGGGGCCCCTGTCAGGAGCTGCGGTTGCAGGGCCTCGCTCCTTCAGCTGCTTCTGTGAGTTCTTCCTTGGAGCTTCAGTTCTTTCCACAAAGTGCTTTTTCTTTTCATGCTTTTGTTGTTGTTGTTAGACTTTTATTTTCTTTCTCAAACTCACCACTCAGAGTCTAGTAACTTTAAATACCTTTTGAGAACAAAACAAACCTATTTTCTCTTGATTGAGCTTTAATTTACTGTATTGTTTAAATGTTTTGTTCTGGTAATTTATAACTTGAGGTATCAGAAAGTTGCCTCCAAGTTCATGAATATTTGTCATTGTACCAAAGAGATGGACGGCTCAACGAAGCCACTTGTGATGGTATTTACTATTTTGGAAGGTTAGAGAATCACCCCATCTTCACTGAAAGTCCATTTGGAGAGGACTTTTTCAGGCAGCTGGGATTTCTGCTCGTACCTGTAGAGACTGTGAGTCCCAGACTTTGGTCTGTAATTAAGATCCACTTGGATTCATGATATCATTTCTATTTCATGGGGATTGCCTTCTCGAATCTGGTAGCCAAGCAGATATGAATTAAAGTGTGTAGTTCCCATTTCATCTCAACATCTTTTGTAGCTCAGCCATACACACACATGCACACAGACTCATATTTATGTCCTTATGGAAATAAAGAAATGTAGAGACAGAGATTCTGAATGGGCATGACCCAGCCTCACCCTCTACTGTGTCAGCATTGAGCCAGTGCAAACAACTTCAATGTCCTAAATCAAATTGTATTGAGAATCTGATGCCCCATACTTAAAAAAAAAAAAAAAAAAAGAAAGAAAAATCATGTTAGTCCTCAATCCCTGGATATAGAGGTTAGTGCCTAAGCTCTTCTTCTGTGAATCATGCAATAGGCGTAAATGGAAGAATGTGTGCAAGACTCTAAGAGCCAGAATGTGGACAGGGCGGGTATGTGGAGGAGGGACAGTCCAGGGGGGCTTTTCTGCAGCTTGGAAGGATTCTAGTTAACGGATTTTTGAACAACAGAAGGGCATGTCAGCTTAGCGGCCCTTTAGCTATTTCTACCAGGTAAGCAGCGGCTGACAGTATGGGTCTTTGTAAAGATCATATATCTTGAATTGCTGCTTTCCCAACAAAAATTACCCCAGAAGCACACTTTTAAAAGTTCCCACACTAAAAAAATTCAGGAGAAGCAATTTACAAAAAAAAAAAAAAAAAAAAAAAAAGAAAAAAAAATCTCTTTCACTGCTCAAAAGCACTTTTTTTTGGTAATTTATACTAAGCCCTTTAGAATGTCATATTGGTCCTTTATTAGTAACCTTGACAATATGATTAGACTCCAAAAAATGTCTACTTGTTAGTGAATAGCATTCACTTGCTGAACTTTAAAGAGCCTGCTCGGCTATCATCAGAACGGGCTTTCATTTTTTAATTTTTTGCAAAAAAAACCACAACAAACCCGCAGATGATAATAAAATATATGTTGAGATGGGGCATTCAATGAAACATATGTGCTAACAGTTAAATAGTGTTGCAGAATCGTGGATTTATTTTAGAAGACTATTTAGACGCCATAATTTGGAAGGGACTCTTTAAGTTTCATTTTCTGAATTAGAGTTAACTTTAAATTATAATTGCAAAAATGATTTTGCTAAAATGCCGAGAAGTGTAGCTTTTAGAAACATTCATTTCGTAGTGACAAAAGCATTTTTCCTCTTGAATGTTATTTCCTCTTTATTACGCGTTGAATCGCATTTGTGTTCTGTTTAGATGTTGCCACAAATAGTGTAAACTAAGTTGCTAAGTTAAAATAAGCCGGGGAAACCTGTACTTGTATTTACTAAAGAAGACAATGAGAGCATTAGCTACATTAATTGAAAAGCATTTTGACAACACTGATCAAGACCGAGGGGCAAAAAAAAAAAAAAAAAAAAAAAAAAAAAAAAAGGAAAAAGAAAGAAACGGAAAAAAAACAAATCAAATCTCCCAAACAGCACCACCAACAAACTGAAATCAAAACTCCAGACTTTAACCTTCACAGCGAGATCTTGTAGTGCTTTTAAGAAGTCCCTAATATTTTTCTGCCTCTCCCCCCAAGTCACTTCACTGCCCATATGCTATTTAAATGCTGATAATCTTGTTCATGGTAATTTCAATGAGCCACAGCAGACATATAATGCTTCCTCTTTTAATAGGTGCAAAGTGAGTTATTGTCACCAAGCAGATATGAAAAAACGACGTGAAAAGAGAATCTTGCCTCATCTCTGTAATGCGGGTGTGTGAGGGCGCTAACATGGTCACCTGAATTATGCATGTCTATTGTGCTCGAATATCATAAATCGGTGCATGAATACCCTCCAAATCATTTTCAGTTCGTGAACATTTATATACAGAGCTCTTGAGTACTGCAAAGACAATTAGTCATATTTGTATGCCGGAATTAATTGGGAGTGAGATGCAGGAGGCAGAACAAGAGAACAAAGAATGCTTTTTGTCAGTTCTTCCAACTGACAGGGATAATTAGATATATGAAATTGAAATTCCTCAGCAGGGGGTTTCTGTTGACAATGAATTTTCTTTTGATTCCATTCTGTTATTCTTTTACGCTGTCATCTGTGGCAATTTGTTATTCAGCTTGAAGCTTAAAAAAGCAAAGCATTCCGCTTTTATGAGTAGATGATGTCAGTTTGTACACTGCTGGGAAATAGATATTAAATGTAATCTTTAAACTAAAAAAAAAAAAAAGAAGAAAGAAAGAAAGAAAAGAAAAGGAAAAAAAACTAAAATCAGTTAAAGAGACAGTGTGCTGTTTACCCGGCCTGAGCAGAGAAACTTTACAAGATATTGTCAGAACTTGTTCAGTGGTATTTGAAGTTGTTCAAGCTCCATTAATCCAGGGCCTTCACCGCAGCTCCCACTATTCTTCTAAGTGGATGCAATTTAGTGCAGAGACTCAAGTGCACAGCGCCGAGGTGGCCCCGGACGCTGGGGGCTGCGGAGTGCCGCCGCTTTCCTGCCTAATCTCGTTTCTTCACCACTCCTTCTGTCTCCACGACACCAAGAGCATTATTCACAGATTATCTCTTGTTTTGCTTCCGAATCAAATGTCTTCTTAAGAAAGGGATCTAAAGAAAGCCTTAGAGCGTCCCCCTTCCCCCAAATATGGTCCAATTCTAGGCTCCTTGGTAAACTCACTCTGGGCATATGTCAGATATTGGGCTTCAGGATAATGGCTGTTGGCCTGCAGCTCGTTGATGCTTGGGGTCCTTCTGTCTGCAGGGAGCGGGCTCCTTGGTGCTGGTGCAGCGTGGCTCCAAGTCCCCATCTTTTCCCTCCAGCTCCGGCTTGTGGGCCACGCTTTAACATCCTTGGGCCTCTCCCCTTCGGCCGCAAAGAGAGGTCCCTTGAACAGCTGATTCCCCGTGATGTGAGGAAGACGGGTTCGAAACCTGGTACCACGGGGGCCCTTCTGAAAAGTCCGACCCCAGCTCCCCTCCTGATCACTTACCCACTCATCTCTGTTTTGTGCTCTCCCCATTCAGTCTCTGGAAACACACCTGGTGGGTCTCTCACACCAAAGGCGCCAGGCTGGATCCGGGGCAGAATGAGGCGCGTGGGTGCGGCATTGCGGTGCTCAGACAGCAGCGTTTCCCCGTCTCCTCCGAGTGCAGGCGGCTCTCTGGCCTCCAGCACCTTGTGTTTATACGAGGTTCCTTGAGCACTTCACCAACCCCACCGAATGGGATATTTGGAGTGGGGCACAGGACTCTGAGTTCACCCACTGCTCGGGTGGTTGTCACGTGCACTAACGCCCGAGAAGCATGATCTGCAAGGTGCGAGGGGCTGCAGGGGGACCCCACTTCACCACCAGTCACCCACAGAGACTCCGATCTGTGTTCATATTGCTTCTGTGTCATTAACTGAAATGTTCATGCTGGAGGCGACACGTACGGACACCTGGATCATCGTGCAGGAGCAGGTGCACAGGGTAAATGCACCTTCGGAACAAGATGGCACCAGGGACTCCAGCTCCCACCTCTGATTAAGAGGATGACCCACCCAGGCCTGTCCAAGGAGTTTCATGGATGCTGAGGAGAAACCAGAATACGGAGACGAGAACAGGCTTTGGGTGGAGCCCGAGGATGGAAACACAGGGGGTGTGTCCGCACTATTTGCCCAATGGACAATCAAGTCTGGGGATGCGCAAGTGACTTCTGCATGATTCTCCTGTTCCAGTTCTGAGGACAAAGTAAATACTCTCCGTAGCCAGTGTTGCTTCCTCAGATCCATCTCCACACACATTTCTGGCTCTGGAAATACAAGACAAACAACTGTATCCTTTTTAATTGTTATCTATTTCTTTTCCTTTCTTACTTAACATTTTCCATCCATCTTAAGTTTTCAATTTCGTCCATCCCTGTCTCCTCAGAGTTGGGAAGGCTTGTTTCCTGAAAACGAAACTTACTTAATCAGAATCAGCATCCTGGTGACTGAATTAAAAGAAACAACAACACAAAAATGTAACTTTAGTCAAACCAAAAATCTCATGAGGTGTTGGCCAACCCTGCATTCCAGTTACCACTGTGCACGTAAATACGCCTTCTAGAAGCTGGCGGAATGAGCCGGTGTTGAGCTCAAAGAGCCTTATTTAACTAAGGAAACATTTTATGCAAATGTATGGAGGGAATGCCAAGGAGAGGAAGAGGTCTCCCATTGATACAAGGAACAGTCAAGACAGAAAAACGTGACTGAGCACATACCCATCTGGAGAAGTATTTTAGGGAAAGACTCCATGAATTTAAAGCCACAGTTTTTTTTTTTTCCAGGACCAAATTAAAGTGAAGATCAATGTTTGTCCACTTCCCATTGCAAATGTCTCTGAAGTGTCTCAGGCCCACCTTTTGACTTCTTACTGTTGTGGTTACAGCCTCACAAGCTGGAGCCTCAGAAATGCAGGTCAGCGGAGGGACCTAGAGCCTGAAACATTACTTGCTATTCTCTGTATGGATGTAGCTGATGTTGGTAGGGCAATAGGGGCAGGTAGCAAGACTATGGTGAATCAGACCATGCCCACCTTCGTGCCTGAAGGAGCAATGAGTGCCTCCAGGCTAGGGCCCACCAGCACCGCCGTGTTAGTTGGGGCGGACTTTGTGTGGTGCCACCATTTGTTCTTGGGCACCTGCTCATACCCAGTGGTCATGGGAGACCCAGTACAGGTAGGACTGGTCCTTTCCACACGGAGTTTAACAGAGTATCCAGAGAAACTCATTTCGGCGCAGCTCACGTTTACACGCCTCCAAGAAAGCCAGGGTAGCCTGAGCTGAGGACAGCTAGCATTGGAGTCTGAGGTAGTTCTTATCTGCTCAATGGTTGCCAGGTTTTTGGCCATTTCTGTGACCCATCAGATAGTTGGAATGAAGACAACACTTAGAAGGTAATGACCTGAGCCATGCATATGTCTGATCAATAGAAATAAGTAATTGGGATTGTTCACCTGGAGTAGAGGAAGCTAAATCGTGATTCAGTGATAACCATTCATAAATTATGGAGAACATGGGATGCCTGGGAGGCTCAGTGGTTGAGCATCTGCCTTTGGCTCAGGGCATGATCCCGGGATCTGGGATCGAGTCCCACATTGGATTCTTGCTTCTCCCTCTGCCTGTGTCTCTGCTTCGCTCTCTCTCCCTTTCTGTGTCTCTCATGAATAAATAAATACAATCTTTCAAAAAATTATGGAGAACAGTTTTATAGCCATCTCCCTCTATTAGAACAGGAAATTTTGCTTAGATTTCAGCAAGAAGAGGTATGTTGAAGGATTTCCTGGTGGCAAGGTTTACAGCCATGAGAATGGCTGCCGTGGTGTGTCCAGATGTGCTGGATGCAGCAGGACGTGCTGGTCACTCACAAATGCATCTCGGGAGCCGACGTCCTTCCAGAGCACACAGCCCTAGTGAGTGAGGCAAACTGGGAGTGAATAAACAGAGCATGATCAGTTTTGTGCTGGTGTTTATGCTCCGAGTGATCTTGGGGAGCAGAGTGGAGGGGCTTCCTGAAGGAGCAAGTATCTAGGACTAACTGAGTTTGTTGGAATCAGATGTTTTAACGGAGGGAGAAAGTGATCAGACTGTCAACAGCAGGGGTGACCAACGCCCAGTGGGCTGGCGTGGGGACAGGCAGAGGGCATACCTGAGACAGACCCAGGGATGGTCCATCCAAGCAGAGAGAGAGACAGACCTCACCTGTGGTGGCCCGGTTCTAGGGGCGCTGCGGGGAGCATACACCTGGCACGGTGAGAGCATCCTTAGTGGACAGCTCGCTCTGTGCCGGGAGTTGCCAACTCCCTCTTGAGAACCGATATCGACAGCTGTTAGGATAGATTTCAGAGGAGAAAATGTAAACTTGAAGGCACGAAACATTTTGCTTCCATTCACACAGCTCACAGGGTTTCACCCCACTTGCCTGACCCTAGCCCTGTGCTTTTCACCAAGGCAGAAGCTGGGGGGCAGCTGGAGAAGGTGACCACGAAGAGCCTGCACAGAGGAGACGCGGGGGGTGTGCAGAGGAGCCCAGGCTGCAGCCTGCAGAGCTGTGACTGCCACCGCCATCCAGTTCCCGGGTCACCTTCCTGCACGATGGCAGGAGATGGGTGCTGCAAGAATAGGTTTTGGTCTCCCAACAAAATATAGAATTACAGCTACCGAAATGCTGGCATTTACATAAAAAATCACCTGTGACTAGACCGATTTGTTAATTGATGATGCTCGCACTTGCCAGTTGATTAAGTACTTTGAACTGGCTTTCTTCAGAGATAGATATTTAAGGACATTAACTTATAAAATTTTTTCTCTATAATTTAAACAAATGATTATCCATTTTCTTATCCTCTCATAACCATTTTTTTAAAAAGTCAAATTTAGCTAAAACTTAGACCACTAGATTTTGAAGTTTTGTTATGTCAAGTCATTTGTCGATGGTTGTTCAATATGTGTCTAAAGGGGTTGTTCTTCCAAGAAAAGTCCCCAAATAATTAGTCTGTAGGCTTCTCCCATGCTTAACTCTGGTTTTCTTTAACGATAACAGAATACTAAAAATGCAGGATAATTTATTAATGTAGTTTATTGGCCATGTTTTGACTTTGCTCACATCATTTTATTATTATATGGGATGTGGTAAGATTTCGGTTATCTTTTTCAGTTGTTTCCTATAATCTGTTCAGGTGAGTATGAGAACAAAGCCATGGAAAAAAATCATCCAGAGGCTGCATTGTTCAGTGAGTGTAGAGATAAGGAAATTATTTAGATATATTTGAAAATGTCTTACTCAAATTTTTTCACCATCAGCATCCAAATGGTTAACAATGGTTGTGATTTTTAATGAGGTCTTACTTTTGAGAACTGTGACTCTGACACCTCTCCCCACCTGGGCCTGGGCTTGGCCCTTCCCAGTTCCTGCTTCCAGATTGTCCTCGTGCACGGTTGCTTATCGTATTTATGACTGCATTTGCCTTCAGGAAATCTGTTCCTCAATAATGATCCCCAGAGATGAGCAGACTGGTGCATAGTAGGTCCTCAGTAGGTAATTATCAAATGATTTAAGATATGAATCCTGTGATTTATTTTTTATTTTTTTAAAAGATTAATTTATTTATTTATTTATCCATGAGAGACACAGAGAGAGGCAGAGACACAGGCAGAGGGAGAAGCAGGCTCCTTACAGGGAGCCTGATGCGGGACTCGATCCCAGGACCCCGGGGTCACACTCTGAGCCAAAGGCAGACGCTCAACCACTGAGCCACCTGTGCATCCCTGAATCCTGTGATTTAAATTCAGGGAACATGTCCTGAATGCCCACTGTGTGCAAAGTCCTGCTTTAGGCTTTTTGTAGGGTGAACCCAGAGGGCTGACATTCCTCTGGGGAGTCCGCATGATGTGTAATTTGAGCAGAATGAGACTCAGGACATGTCGCAGCTCAGAAAGCTACTCCACGGGTGCGCATGGTGCCCCTAGATCCTGGAACCAAAGATCTGCTGTCAACAGATGCTAGGTTAAGTTAGCACGGTTTCCTGTTTTCTTATATTGTCACGGAGCTGCGGTGTTCATCGTATCCAGTGGCTGACGATCCATGGAATTCTTTGAACACTAGAAAATACCCGAGAATGTGGGGAGGTGACTGTTATTCTGTGTGCTTTTTATCGGTGTATAATTTTGGACACAGAGGTTCTAAACTTGGATAAAGATGCTATGTTAAATTTTAGATAATTTGTAACAGTGCTTAACTAAAAGGATGCTCTAGTAATTACCGTTTTTAGGTTCTGGTTTGGAATCACTTGCCAGTGGAAAAAAGCTCCGCAGGTGGCCACCAGAGGGGTGGTGCTCAGGGCTGACCAACTTTTGGAGTAATTGAGTCAACGTCTCCAAATGGAAGTTGCAACCTAGCTTCATCCCAGTGGTTTTCAATAATGTGGGAGGTAGGATAGACTTTGGGGATAAATTTACTCAATAATCATTTATTTTCCTGGAGGAGGAAACTAGGTTTGAAATTTCTAGTCCAAGGAAGTGTGAGATATCCCTCAAAGAAAACCAGTCTCCCATTCTCCAGAAAGCTCTTGTACTAAGGGGATAGGTCAAACGTGTTTGTCTCCTCTAGGTCAGAGGTTCTCCCATCTTAGGATTGTAAGAATAATGGGAGAAACATTTTTTTAAAGATTTTTATTTATTTATTCAAGAGAGACAGAGAGAGAGAGAGAGAGAGGCACAGACACAGGCAGAGGGAGAAGCAAGCTCCATGCAGGCAGCCTGATGTGGGACTCGACCCTGGGTCTCCAGGATCATGCCCTGGGCTGAAGGAGGCACTAAACCACTGAGCCACCGGGGCTGCCCAGGAGAAACATGTTAAACATGAGGAGTCCCTTCCCACCCAGCAGGGATTTGGGCTCAGGAAACCCTGGGTGGGGCTCAGCAACCTTACTTCTGAACACAGACCCAGATGGCTCTGGTCCTCATCGTGCCTGTGCAGACAGCGCTGGCCTCCGCGACCAGGTGTCGGGGAGGACAGTGTGATGTGTCAGCCAGGGTGGCACGGGGCTGTGGGCTCTCGGCCTGGGTCTGAGGGAGTGTGGTGATGTCCTGACTTCCTTTGCCAACACATTAGATTCCCACACGCCCTCTCGGAGCATTTGCTCTTATTTTCCTTCTAAGACTCCCTTCCTTTCCATGTCCAAGCACGCAGGGTTGCATATCACCTGGGCTAACAAGGGAGGCCAGACAGTCCTCTTATGGCCAATGGTGAAGAGCACCTGGCATGGAGCCCATGGGTCACACGCTGCCATTCGTGATGGTAGGGAAGTGCACCGCAGGGTTCGCATTGCTGACATTTTTGCTCTCAGAGTCACCTTTTAACTCCTCGTGGCTCTAAAGGAGGCTGACAGTAGTGAGGATGACAATGCTGATGAGAAGATATAAGTCCAAAATATACCAGCTTGTGCACTTCAGGGTTGTGCCAAGTGCTTTAGATGGATGGTGTCGCTTAGCTCCTATAGTGACCCTGTGCCATGGGTTATAGATCCATGTACACACACGTACACTCATGTGTACATACACACACTTGTGTGTATATATGCACACAATGTACTCGTATGTATATGTCATACACACATATACATATACACACACTCATGCTCATATGTATACACACATATACACACATGCCCTCACCTATACACACATACACACTTGTGTGTATATGTACACACATGCACTTGCATGTATATGAACACACACTCACATGTACACACACATACACTCACGTATATATGTACACAATGTGCCCATACATGTATATACACATATCCTCATGTGTGTTATGTGCACACATGTGCTCCTATGTATACACATATACACACATATACTTATGTATACACACCTCTATACACATATACGTATACACATTTGCTCATATGTATATGTGTTATATACACAAGCACATGCGCTCTTATGTGTATCTATACATATATGCAAATATAGTTTTATTCACACACACAATATGTACACCTGACCTTCATTGTTTGTGGATTCTCTGAGAATTCATTTACTCACTAAAATGTACTAAGACCCAACTCAATGCTCATGGGGCGCCTATTGTCATTTGCAGACACTGAACAGAGTGGCAAACGTGATTGTGTGATGTGTTTGTTCCCAGCTGAAGTGGTACAAGATGATGCTGGGCCTTCTTGTTTGGCTCTCTGACTGCGGACACACGCCCTCTTTGCAGGGTCTATTTAGTGCATGTTTTTCATATTTTTGTGGGTTTTTTTGGTGATGCATCATTTAAGACGGTCGCCAAGCGTAGTACTGAGGGACTTCATCCCGGTGGGGGTTACAGGGAGTGGGTCAGCAGGATATTTGAGATGCGGTGTCTTCAAAATGAAACACACACACGGCGAGGTTGTGTATTGTCTGATGGATTAAAATGTTGGGACCTGAGGACCAACCCCCGTGTTGTTTAGGAGCAGTGGTGAGTTGTGCACCGTCAGTGTTTTGTGACTTTATAGATGGTAATCGTCGCAGGGATCAGAGATGCAGGGTATGTCACTCCTGCCAAGTCTTTTTGAAAGTCCTGTCTTCCTGCCCCGGGGTAGCTGGTGTCAGAGTCAAGGATACGGACACCCTTCAGGGACTCACACACATTCCCTGGCCTATCCCTGGGGTATCTGTGGAAGGGGGCACAGGACACTGTCCCCATGGGTTTTCTCTGGGGAGGCAGGGAAAGACCTCACTTGTTATTCAAGAAGCTAAATGATAAGTTAAACATGATAAGAAATGACATTGTCCAAAACGACTTATACAAATGAGGAAATCCCATTACAGCCTTTGTGGGTGGACGTGTTCATAGCTTGGACAGTATGAGGTGCCCAAGGAACAATGTCAACCAGGTGTTTCATTGGCTTGGGCTCATTAGACAAACACTTTTTCACAATCCCATCATCATCATCCACTTTTCTTGTAAAAATAGGCTCAATGGTTAGCCTTTTTCTTTCTCTCACAGCGTTCATTATACTTGTAGTGGTGAACATTTTACCTTAGTGAGAATATTACATTCAAGCATACCTTCCTTCCTCTACCATTAAATCATTACGGAAACATTGACTAGCACTTCTAGTTAATATTTTTGTTTTATTTCTCTGTTCATGGCATGTGAGACCCTGGGCAAGGTGTCCAGATCCTTGAAATATCACTTGTATGTGGGAGCTGTAAAGATTTTTTGAAGAACACTTGCTCAGGAAACTGAAATTTAGATAAAAAGTGAACAAAGGCCTCTCTCAAGATCCTTCTTGGGTCTTCCTGCACATTTAGCATTTTTTACAGTTTGCCCAGACAGAAATGAAAGCCCACTACCAAGGTTCTTGGCACAGCATGGACGCAGCGAGGAGGCGCTGGCCTGGATTTTCTGTCCACCCTGCCCGAATGCCGAGCCCAGGCCTTGCAGAAGTCACACAGGTCATGTTTACTGGAGAAGTTAAGTGCTGTCCTCACCCCCACATCCCGCAGCTGAGGAAGTCTCAGGCAGCACAGGGACATTCGCTGTACCCTTGGCTGACACCGCTGATGCCTCTCACTCACTGCCTAGGGCCCACCGCGTGCCGCCCTTGGGAACTGGACGGTGGACAGTGCCCGTGAACGTCCCCCTGCCCGCCTGCACCTGAGGAGCAGGTTCTCTGTTTGCAGCCGAGCTTTATACCTTCGTCCCTAAATGTGCTCCTCAGTGGTGAGATGGTGCCGGCCGGCGGTGACGCCCCTGAGGTCACTGTCATCTGAGCTATTTCAGATGAAATAGGTAATCATATAACCCTTCTGAAGAGCACACAAAATCACCCTGCACGACCACTTTGCTGCAACAGACTCCCCTGTAGTCTGTAGTCTTGCGTCCCAGTGGACAGCACCCACTTTGCCCCGCCCAGGGTGCTTGCTGCTGAGGACTGCCAGCGGCTCTGGGGAGGGCAGAGTGCAGACCACATGCTCTTTTCCTTGCCTGTGTTTCCGAGAAGATGCAGGCTTTTTGTGTGCTGTCCCCTCCACGTCTGGGGGACGCCTGGGTCCAGCCCCAGGCCCAGCCCCAGCCCCAGGCCCAGCCCCAGCCCCAGGCCCAGCCCCACAAGTGGAAGACCTCATTGCTGTCCAGCTGTTGAGGCCACATCCTGGTGCTTGCTTCCAGCTCTCCTGGAAGGAGAGAACCAACTTTGGTGACTTCTGGAGGGTGTGTTCTCAGGGGGAGGGAAGGAAGGATGCTCGTGGAGTGAGTGGCAGGAGCAGGAATGGCACCAGCGTGGGACTAGCCCATCTCCTCCAGAGGGGAGGGCAGCCCAGGCACACATTATACTGTGGGCCAGCCCACCCCGAGGCTGGGGCTGCCCTGCACCAAGGCAGCGAGTCATTGGCTGACCCTGCTCAGGTGGGGGTGAGGGGCTGGCCTTGGGAGATGGTGTCCCATCCCTTGGGGGATGGTCAGCCACACCACAGGAAGGGTGGAGAGGGTGCCTCGTGGTTAGTCGTGGTCAGCGGAGCAAGCGGGCCTCACTCGCAGGTGAGGACTAGGTGTGGGGGGAATCAAGGTCATTGTGCTTGTCTCGAGGGGATCAGGGCACCATAGTGAGAAGGCCCAGAGGAATCGCAAAAGAACATTTATTTAAATCATCCGTATGTCTGTGAAGACAGTTACAGGAAGATATGGAAGATGAACGTCGTACCGTTGGAGGCTTTAACCTGCAGTTCACACCCTTGGGCCTGACGGGGACCTGGGGAGCGCGTGTAGGGGCAGAGCGGCCCTGGGCTGCTCCACCACCTGGCGGTCCAGCTCCCTTCTCTAAAAACCATGACGTCTCTTTGTCATCCACTCCGCCACCAGCTGAGAGTAGGGAGGTCAGGACGGGTTTCCCGGTCCAGAAACCACCGCATAGTCCCTCCAGCTTTGAACTTGGTTCTACAATATTACAGTGAAGAAGGGCAGCCAGCATTCCCGAGTAAGCGATATACTCTCTCGAGAAGACGCACTTTGTAGGTACAAAGAGGTCAAAAGCACCTCATTAAAAATATATTGTCAGAAAAAAGGAGCCAGTTATGGTTCACATGATATGAGTGATCATTATAATTAAGAAATGAATTCATGATAAAAAGATGGACGGACGCTGAATTCTGGAAGAATTGATATTGTATGGGCTAATTAAATATTTATCGAGCATCAGTGGAGTGCAGTGCTGGATGCTACGGGGTGCACGTGATGTATTTCCGTTACCAAGGAGCGCCAGCACAGCAGGGTCATGCATAATAGAGGCAGGATGTGGCCAGGGTCACCAAGTGGGTGGGAGAGCCGGCTCTGGACAGTCAGCTGAGGGTCTGCAGCATGTTGTCATGCCTGCCCTGAGTCCCCAGGCTGAAGTAGTCAGAGCAGGTGCATGTGATTAACATATCAGTCATACTGTACTGCAACCTGGCATCTCTGTCCAAAACTATGGATCCCGTGCTCTTGGAGAGCAAAGCTGGCTGGGGCGATGCAGCACACATCCCTGCCTTGGTCTCAAAATGGAAATGGAGGGAGAAAGTCAGTCAGAGTTTTGGGAGACACACAGAATGGTTTTAGTGACAGGAAGTGTGATGCACAGTGTCTGTCCTGAGCCAGTCAGGACAGGTGATGCCAGCTGCCATGAGGGGCCCTCCCACGTGTCAGGGATGCCATTGGGCCATCGGGCCAGTGCCTTCCTCCGCAGCTGCCAGATGCTTGCCATCCTGTCCGGCCTGTGCACATGCAGGTGCTGGGCTCCTTCCGTCTGGGAGCTGCTGTCTCCTGCTCAGGGCCACCAGGGCTCTGCCGTGTCCTTCCCTTGAGGCACATGGTGAACTGAGAGCACGAGGCTCACACAGGCCATGACCTTTCGTCCACACTCCATGAGCAGAAACCCATTCACGTGGTTCCAGCCAGAGGCAGAGGAGGTGGCTTGTGTGTGTCCCAGGAAGAGGAAAATGGATCAATGAGGTTCGCGTGGCTTCAAGACAGTGTTGGTTAGAGAGGCCACCTGCTGCTGATGTGAGGAGACTCAAAAGGGCGATTTAAGAGTCTAAGGATCAGCTGTAAGGAGAGAGGGAGCACAGGCTGTTCCATCAGGAATGTTTCCTCAGCTCCGCAGGCAAATCCAGCAGTTCCCTGGATCCAGAAGGATAACAAGGGTCCTGCAGGCCGAATGACGGAGTGATGGGGCCCCGTAGAGCATAATCTTGGCAAGCGAGACATGGCCCACGGAGGGCATTCTCAGGAGCAGGAGCGGATTCCTGTGTCTTGTGGGGACAGTGGGAGATGAAGCTGGTGGCAGCAGCGAGCACCTGTCACCTGGAGGCCGCCTGCATCACGGGGCCTAGCCTGGGGAGGGTGTCTGTTGGAGGCCCCCCTGTCCAGGCCTTGCTGCTCCCACCATGGTCCCTGGACCTCCTGGCCAGTGACTCAGAGCTGCCCCCCGACAAGCGCCTCGGTGACGGCGATGGGGTGGGAGCAGGTAGGACTCTGGCCCAAGTGACAACTGTCCGGGCCTGTGGCTGGGCAATTCTGGGGGCTGGTTTCTGGAGCCTTCACTTCCTTGTGGGATGAGACAGATGGAGATTTGCTCATCAGTGGTTTGCAAACTGCTCTTTTCAGTGGAGACAACATGGAAATGGTCGCCCACAGAGAAGGGACCATGCAAACAGTGCCCTTGCCGGGGGGGGGGGGGGCACCCACCCTCCAGGACCCGTCCCCAGAGCCAGCAGCCGCCCCGCTCCTGACTGCTCCTGCTAAGACACCAACCCCGACCGGGAGAGACTAGGGGTCCCTCCACGGCCCCCTCCAAGGGGAGACCTGACTTTGGTGTCATGTATATTTTGGATGACAGGCTCTGCATCGTATTATCAGGAATATCCAGGGTAATACCGATAGCATTTTACGACTGTTGTTCTCCAGGGACGGTTATGGAAATAAGATGTCTATCTCACAGGGTTCTCTCAGCGAGGGGAAAAAAGTGTTAAATAAATAGAAATAAATAAATAAATCTGAAAAAGTAACTCACAAACATTTTTGCAAATATAAAGTGCGTGAGCTATTGTGTCCTCAGGGTATGGAATTAACTCGCATGATGATAATTTATATTTTATGTGAGTTTTATTTTTATACACCTGCTTTTCTTTGCAATTCATGAAAAAACATATTGATATCAAGGCAATTGTGCTGTCACAGAATTCATAATCCTAACTGGGAGACTTCACATCAATATGACACGTCTCTTTTATGCTAACTCTAGCAATTTAGAAAAAAATACAGGTTATAAACAGCTAATAAAACTTCCCCATTTGTTCATCTGATACATTTTCTTTCCATCCACCCACAGAGCTCCTGTGGGCTCCGGAGAAATTTGTCCTTGCAGGAGGGGAAGGGCTCACCAGGCCCATCAGAGAGCTACCTGCACAGCCTCTGCTCTGTTGACTTCCGGTGGGTTTTGCTTGATGGCTTGGCTCTCCAGTCGCAGGATGAGAGGCTTTGGGCCAACGTGTAGAGAACACCAGGGGAGTGTGACTCGGGTTGTGAATGTACTTGGGTGGCACAGGGTAGTGGTCTGGGGAAGATCAGCTGGTGCTGGCCATGGCTTAGACTTTGTGCTTTGGCTGGCTCCCATGGCAATCGCTCAGCTCCGTGGCCGCGGCCGATAAAGTTTTGTGGAATGAAAGGAGTTTTGAACTTTGGATTGTTTTCACATGTCATTAAGTGTGATTCTCTGCATCTTTTCCAACTATTTACATATCATTCTCAGTTCACAGGCTGCACAGAGCAGGAGGTAGGCAGGCTTTGGTGTGCGGGCAGCAGTGGACTGGCCCTGAGCAGGGCACGGGCTCCAGACCTGGCCTGTGGGGTCCTTGTCTGTCTGTGCTGTTTGCCAGCTGCAGGGCCGTGTGCTGTTTGGCCTATGTAGCACCCTTGATGCCGGTTCTGGTGTCCCGCAGTCTCTTTCTGCGGGCGACTCCGAGATGTGGGGCAGCAATGTCTGCAGGTGAAATGCATGCTCTCCCCACGCATGCTGCTGTGAACTGAGACGCTCCTGAGCTCTCCAGATTTAAATAACTTGGCTCCAGGTGCCCAAGACAAGCTAGTGGAGGAGACAGGCAGGGACTGCGCTGTTCTCTTCTCTTCCATAACTGCCCCCCCCCGGCCTGCTGTGTGTGCAGGGCCTGCTGCCGAGGAGCCTCATCTGGGGAATGCTTTATGTTCGAGAGCATGTTGATGTGATGCAATCACACAGACGCGTGCACACCCACATGAACACGGTGCCCCCCCAGCCACATGTGCACATGCACATGAACACGATGCACATGCAGGCACACGTATCCCCCAGATACATGTGCACATGCAGGCACTCTCACCCCCCCAGGCACACGTACACACACACATGAACATGATGCACACGCAGGCACACACACACTCCCCACACACGTGCACATGCACATAAACATGATGCACATGCAGGCACCACACGCACCCCCACAGACACGCACACACACACATGAACACAGTGCACAGGTAGACACACGCAACTCCCCTCCCCCCGCCCCAGACAAACGCACACTGTCACTTTCTTTCTGGTCGTTTTTAGCATTTCTCTTGTAAACAGAATAGCTGCAGTGAACAGAGGACTTGGCTGGACCCTACCTTCCATGGGCCCTGCACACGAGTTGCCGTGTGTTTTTCAGGGCCTGTGGCCTGCCTGGCCCTGCAAGTTGGCATGGGCTGGTCGTGGGTTCAGGTGGTGCTGCGTGTGGTCACTGTGGGAAGCAGTGGAGTGGCCAGTGAGTGACAGGAAGGTCTACGCAGAGACAAAAGGCAGAGACGCCATGAGCATGGTGGAGCCTCGGAGCAGGGAGCATGCAGAGCTAACAGCTATGTTCGACCTGGCCAGGTTTCCTACAGGCAGCCCTGTAGGTCCGAGGACCCCCTTCTCCTTGACAGGCATCCTGTCCCCCTCTGCCGGTGCAGCAGATGCCAGAGCATGGGGTCTGCGGATAGACACCCCGAATTAGCCTTCTGGAGCAAAGCTTGTGCTCTCCAGGAGAAATGAAACAAGACAAATGTGCAAAGAGACAAGAAAGAAGCTCAAGCTTTCTTTCAGAAGCCAGAGCAAGTGTGCTGGGAGGCCAGACGAACCCAGCGTTCTTGCTCGGCTCTGGAAGAAGACGGACCCACCACCAGTTGTGGCAGATCCGGGGTCCCCTGCACCCCAGCACCCAGCAGTGGAGACTCGGGTGGGAATCTGAGGGCAAGGCTCCTGCCCTGAGCCTGAGCCCTGTGGATGGCATAGACGAGCCCCAGGCAGGCCTGAGTTCCCACCAACCTGCTGCTCTAGATCACAACTTTTCCCCTTCCCAAGAAAAAACAGTGTTATTATTATATTTTTAATTCCCTGATGTGCGACCCAGCAGCCAGTATCGTCTTACAGAGGATGAATAGAGGGTGGGGGCAGGCTGTGTGGCCGGGTTTCAATATCCCCCCTGCGAGCCATTACGTCATCCGGCTACTCTCTAAGAGGATTTTCAGCAGGCTTGGCTTCGTTATTAAAATAGTAATTAATTTTTTCCTCTTCACAAAACCCGGGGACCTTCAGATGGAGGCCTCAGGAGAGAGGGCAATCTCCTTTTGAAAGTGGCCTTTCTGGAAACGGTAATCGGCTCTCCAGCCCCGCGGTACACATGTTCCCCAGTAAATGTGATTAAAGACCCGCACAAAACCCCCTTGCAGAAAATTAATTCAGTTTCCAGAATAAAAAGTTTGATAAAGTTGTGCAATGCTCCAGTGACAACACATAATGGAAGGGTGAGTTTTATCCCCTTGAAGGGTAAGTGAACGGCCAGAAAGGTCTGGTAGTTCCCAGAGTAAAAACATCTGCTCGAGCTAAGTGACTTCAGCGTTCGCTTGTAAAATTCATTAGTCATATCGGGCAGCGATCACTCCCGACACGCTGCTGGGAGGGTGGCCTCACAGACCGGGTGCCGGGTCCTCGCAGGCCCTGGTCAGCATCCACCGGCGCCCGACTGTGAACCCGCAGGGGCCGGGCCAGGCCTGGGTGCTCACCTTCCTCCCTCTCTCCTCCAGGCAGCTGTGCAAGCAGGGGTGCCCAGTGCCTGGCGACTCCGTGTCTCTAAATCTCAGTTTTTGGTTCTGCAAAATGACAGTGATTGTGTCTCCTTTCAGGGTTATCATGAGGATTAGACGAAATAAAAATCGACAGCAGTTAGCCTTGTTCCCGGAAATGAGGGGAGTCAGTAACGGCAGGAGGCCTTCCGTTGTCCAGATTCCTGGCGCTGGAGGTGGGGAGAGAATGAACGTGTTACCCTGGGTGGGGGGTGGGGGGGCTCCTTCAGGAACAGATTGTGCCTTGTGTCCCGCAGGGCATCAACCACTATACCCTGAGATGCACATCCATCTGGGACACGGAATGTGACCTCGTTTGGAAAGAAGGTCTTTGCAGATTCAGTGAAGGGTCTTGAGACCCTCGAGTGCTCTGATGGCCGCGTCCCCACGAAGAGGATCCCTCGTGGTCCCTAAGGAGGGGTGGCAGCGGCCACCCTGGCAGAAGCAGGGAGGTGCTCCTGGGAGGCCCCGGGTGGAGGCTGGCTCTGCCCGCACCTGGATTTCCGGGCTGATTCCATGGGCTCTTTCCTTCTTTCTCCTCCTGCAGATGAAGAGGCTGTGGGCAGGGCTGGTGGGCGAGCAGCGGAGGCCGCAGCCCAGGACCGCCAGCCGGTGTGTGTGGCCGCGGCTCAGCGGAACCCCCTCCAGGCCTCACCGAGCAGGCGTCCTGGGCTCTTCCCACAGTGTTCACAGAGCGTGCCAGGCCCGGGGGCAGCTGCCGGGTGCCACAGCCAGACCGTGGTGTCTACAGCTCCCCACCCCTTTCCCGGACTGTGAAGAACCACCCAGCAGGTCAGTTCCGTGCTGAAGCAGCTGCTGCGAAGGGGATGTAGAGGAACCGAAGTAGCTCATATCCTGCATCCTCTTTCACTAAAAAAGTGTCTCCCTCTTTCACATTGACATAAAAACACGCTTCACTTCTCAGGCAGAATCATGTTCGTGGGCGAGCCTCCTGATATGGACAGAAGGACAGGTGGACAGAAGGAGCACTGTGCACCGAGTCTCTCACGTCTTCGTTGCTCCTGCAGAGACGAGCAACCACACGCTCCTCAAGTGGGAGCACATTGCGGGTGACTCATCCTGAGGGTTTCCTTGTCGACACCATGACGGTCAACATCAGCCAGGAGAACCTTTTACGTTTTCTTTGGCGACAGGCCCTGAAACTTCCCGCGTTCATACAGTGTGAGCACCTGTGGCTGCCTGCGCTCTCCGGGTCAGGCAACAACAAGTGTGCGAGGGTGATGGGTGAGGTGCATGGGATTCCCTTCCAACTACGCATCCGAGTCGGGGCTGCCCGCGCAGGGACAGGCGTCACCTGCATGAACGCTCTCAGAAGCAACGGGGATAGTAAACTAAAGGAAAACTGAAGTGCCAGAAGCACTTTTTCCTTTTTCTCCTTTACTTTTCCAGAGTATATGCGGGGACTCTCGCCTTCCATGGTGAACAGAGAGCGCTGGGCTTCACTGCCCGGCCTGTGCTCCCCACACACCTGCCTGGCGCTGCCCACAGAGACTGGGCTCCATTTCATCATGTGTGACAATTATGCGGTTAAAGTGGTTCTGCGGGCTTTTTGACATATGTGTTATGTGCCGAGCCGTCACTTTGTGGGTAGCATAGCTAGGATGCTCGGCTTGCCTCTCCAGCAGGCAGCCCGTGTGTGGTTTCTGCAAGCATCACACGGGAGTGGAGAATGGTGCCCGGTACACAGTAAACACTTAATTAGTGTTATTTATGGTTTTAATTCACTGTTTAACTACAAGTATTCGAGTCTTTCAAATTTAAAACTGAAAACCCTCAAGCTTCCCTTCCTTAAAAACATACAGGTGTGCAAGATTAATTTTTTTTAATATCTTGCAAAATCTTCTTCCTTTTATTCACAGTGATATCAGCCCAGTTTAAACTCTTCTCGCCGTGTTTGGGGACCGGCATGACGACGTCACTGAAAGCCCGGGTGCCCCACGAGCCGGCCCTTGTTGGCTCCTTCAGGTATGGGAGGCCAGGGGTTCAATTACTGGTGAGAGATGAAAGGACAGGAAATGGCCGTCCCAGCCCCAGAGGAAATATCTGTGGAAAAAGGAGCAAACAGCAAATAAAGTGCTAATTAATGTCCAATTCCAGCGTGGAGAAATGGACCACAGTCGTCGGCAGAACCCACCCCGCTTTCTGGGGGCTGCAGGGACCTTGTGAATTGACGGCCCGACGGGGCCTCCTGCTTGCACAAAGGCTTCTGAAGGATGGGGCCTTGCCGCGGTTGCCGACCACGACCTGCAGAGTTTATGTTCCAGGTTCATTCTCTTCAGGGAGGATCTGTGAACTCCCTGCCTTTTCAGGAGCCCTTGATCCCTCTGGGAAATGGCACTTTGATTGCTCCTCTAAGTTCTGCCCGGCTCCCGGCCAGCCTGGAGCTCGCTGCTGCTCTGAGCTGCGGGGAGGGCTGGATCTGCGGGAAGAGGAGTCTCACCTTCACACTCGGCTTCAGGCTCCACGGGACTTCTCAACACACATGAAAAAAGCCTGTGTTTTAAAGGGAACTGCAAGGAAAGTTAATGTTTCTCTGGACTCTTGTATCTTGGCCGTTTTGCACCAAGGGTGGGTGTGTGGCGTGGGGTGGAGGCCGGGTTAGGAGAGGGAACGAATGTAGAGTGGAAGGTTCTGCTTTGCTCTAACACATGCACTTCATGCTTTGCATTCAAATGGTCACAGATCACTACGTGCAGGTTCAAATATGAGGCGGAAACATCAGAACCTGAGAAAGCCATGTTCCTTACTATCAGAAGATGGTGAGATCTTGGAGTCATTTCCGCAGATCAAGGTACAACACAGGGAGACCAGATGCTCAATGCCACAGTTTGTGATATGCGATTTGTCCTAGGCCAGAGGCCACCTGGAGCCTTCAGCAGGAGTAGGGATTTTGGGGGACCCTGGAAACACATCCATAGAACATAGACTCGTGGTTTGAAGGAGTCAGGTGAGTTTTATCTCCTGAACCGCTAAATCCTTTACCACCATTGAGTGAGAACAGACTTCCAGCTCAGTGGAAACACTCACGGCTTATGTGATGCACAATCGTGCCCATATCTGACTAAATGTGTTACTAAAAGAACAAAATGAAAACCTCCATTAGCCAGGAAATGTCAAGATGATCACTTACTTCCAGTTGCGGCATCTGAGATTCACATCCTAAGGTGGATTTTTGGGAGGTGCTGATGAGTGAATGCCAGAAATAATCATCTGACATTAAGCTTTTGTGAATCTGACCAAATGAATGTGAAAGAAGAAAATTTATGAGAAGTCAGGTTGTGCTCCAGCTCGCGGATGCTCTTCTCTTAGAATGTAAATGACAGAACAATTATTCGTTACACCTATAATCAAACTACAAGTTTAATAAGATATTGAGAATGCACACAGAAACTATTAAAATGACACCAGAAATATAGCTTCCATCAACAAGAGGCAAGACATGCCGAGTGAACCTTGAAAACTAACAAAATGCTTTCATTGCCCTGGATCCCAAGGCTCCTAAAGGCAGGTGGGGGATGGGGGTTGGGGGGTGGGGGCGGTGGTTTGCTGCATGGCGCTCTGTGAATGCCCACGGGAAGATCATGCCCTGTGAAAAGCACGTTTAGGTAGCATTTTTTCCTGATCTGAGTATTCCAGAGACATAGAGATTCATGAGGACAGACAGGTCAATAGGTTGACCAGAGAAATCTGGGCTAGGCAGGGAGGCAGCATCGGGGGGAAGGGGCTTTTGTGACAGAAGGACGTCGGGCACTGTCTGAAGGGCAGATTGTGTCCTCTGAGCTTTGTGGTGTGTTTGACTGTCCACAAGACCCTTTTCCTGACCTGTGTCCTCTGGGCTCCGAGAGGCCAGAGGGAACCCGGCTTGGAAGGCCCTGGAGTAGTTGTCCACATGGGGGAGCGCACAGTGCCCTTGGCAGGGCTGGCGGGTCCTGGCCTTCACTGCGGGGACCCGCTCGGGAGCTGGCTGCTCCATCTGTCCGTGGGTCCCTTCTCCACACCTGGCAGCGGTACGTGCTCTTTGTGTTCTAATTGTTCGAGGTCTGCGGTTCTCGTCTCGCCCCGCCAGGCATCAGCTTGCCATCCTCAGGCTGCTTGATTTTCCATTTGAGAGAACTGATTGTTTCTCCTGGGGGTGGTGTCTTTCCTGGGCTTCTGTTGACAGAGGGTATCCAGAGTGGTCATCTTCTTGTTCTTCCTGTGGATGCACTTGGCTGGCGCCTCCAGTGGTAACGGACTCAAAATGGTGGTTCACGGCCATCTTCTGTGTCTCCGCCAGCTTACCATTCATTGACCCGCTGGCTGAAGATACTGCGTGTGCGTGTGCACGCATGTGTTTGTGTGCACACGTGTGTATGTGTCTATTTCTCTGGCTCTCACTTAATTCTGAGTCATGAGCTCAAAATTGCATTTACCTGTTCTAGGTCTCCCTGCAAACTGTCGGGAGCACCTTGCAGTTAGCACAGCCACCACGGGAGGATGGCTGTGCCTCCCACCGCTGCTCTCCCCACACCCTACTCTGCTCATGCCCCAATCCCCCTTGTCTGTCCCACCCCGGCCCCCCAGCTGCTCGTGTTGAACCCTTAGATGCTGTGATGGATTCATTGGTGGCTCCACAGGACATGTTCACATCCCAACACTGGGACCTTGTTTGGAAAATGGTCTTTGCAGAGCTGATCTTGTCCTAAGACCAGGCTCTCGCTGGCCTCCTGCTGCTGCCTGCCTCCAAACGCTTCCCTCAGTCCCCGAATCCTTGTCTCATGCCCTGCATATATGAAATGACCCAAAATAAGGAATTTCTTTACTATTATTATTATTCTCAAAATTCTCTTAGGAAACTAGTTTTAAGGTTTTACTGAGGTAAGAATAATTTTTTTTTGTAATTTAAAAAAAATCAGACATGCATTTAGATAAATAATAGACAAATTCACACCTAGGTTTTCTGGAAAAGTGCGGTGCCAGGACCTACATCCAAAAAGGCAGATATGATAATTATTCAGTGTTCTCCATTCACTGTAAAAAAATTAGATCAAACAATTCCGGGGAAACGTTCTGGAATCTGAGTTATTTTATCTGATTTTTCTACATTAATAAAGTGTTTAAATATTTACCACTTCTCCATTTCAGGGTTTTAAAAATATTTATGCTACTAAAAAGTGTGCTTGCCATGCTATATTTACTTACAAAATTGAGAATAAATATTTGGGGATAAGAGGGGAATTAAATTTGAATTATCCAAATGAAAACGTGTTTTTGCTTTATTCACCCAGACGCAATGCAAGCATCCAGTTAGTTGGCTCTACAACTCACTACTTTTTTTTTTTTTTTTGACGGAGCAATCTGGTGGTGGTTTTATAATTTCATCTGCACAGACTAGCTGAACGAGGAGCTATACATTGAAAAATTAATTCTGTGACTTCGTCTGAATCTCTTCAAAAGCGAAGTATATTTGATTTCTCACTCTCCGTTCTCCCCTCTGGTGATGGTTTCTGTTTACTGGTTTGAGTAGCGTGAGGTGGACACACCCAGAAATGATCCCACTGAACGGGCTTCCTCAGCGAGGTACTCTTGCTCTGGGCTGGTCTGGGGAGAATCTCAGGGCGAGAGCACAGCTGTGGAAGCTTCCCTGACAGGCGTAGTGCCACGTTTCACACACGCACACCCTGTAACTCCCTCCAGCGCTGTGACTGTGGGTCGTGGAGTTGGTCTACATCTCTGTGTGGCCGACCCTGCAATCCTGGGGCAGGATCTTAGAGCAGGAGGACGTGTCTAAATACTATGTGAACCAAGCTCAAATAGTGTTACTGTGTCTCCTCCCATTTCCTACCTTGGCCGACATTCCCTCAAAATGACAAAACAGGAAAGCAAATGTGGAAATACTTGCCCCAAACAAAACAATATAAGGGTAGTTGAAATTATAGGGGCAGCAATTTTGGGTGAATGCTGCAAAGGCAATGTGATCCATAATGATTTCATGTGTAATGTGTAAAATTCATATTTCAGGATTTTATTTTAATAATACCACGTATTGCAATCAAGATCATTACTTAATTTCTTTTGTATTGGCTAATGACTAAAGTGGGGGCCAATGCTCCTTGGGCTTGTTTTATAAATAAAGACTTGTTTTGTAAATAAAGTCTTATTGGAACACAGCCTTGCCTATTTGATGACATTTTATCTGTGACTTCTTTTAGGCCATATCAGCGCTGAAAAGTGGCTGTGGTAGAGACCAATGGCCTGCAAAGCCTAAACTATTTATCACTTGTCCTTCTACACCAGGTGTTTAACAACCCCTAACTTAGGAGACTAGAATATGTGAAGTGTATCAAGTTTTAATATAGTTTTTACCAAAAACATAAAATAAATAGTAGAAATGAAAATTGTTTAAGTTAAAATATGTTTCTTTCTTTTTTTTTCCCAAATATGTTTCAAGGTTATTTTTCTCCCAGATTATTTCAATAGCTAGTGAGCTCAAACACACCTGAGTGGACGGCCAGCTCTGGGCATCTTCCCCCTGGAATCAACTGCTGGATTGCAAGCGTTTCGTGGCAGAGAAGCCAGTCTCACCACAGAGCAGATTCTGACCTTAAGTCAAAAAAGAAGGAGGACATGTGGGAGGGGCCCACAGTCCTTCCTCCCCTTTCTGTCTGCCTGCTGCAGTCTCTGGCCTATGCCTCTGTCCTCTGCACTCTGTCCCCACTTTGGCCAGATGGTCCTTCAGGACGTCTCTGACTGCAGCACACTTGGCTTGGAGACCCGCTGTGGCTCCCGTGGCCTCAGAAGGAAGCCTGCACCATGGACATGGCTCTGTCTCCAGCTCCTGCACTTCCTTCCTGTTGAAACACAGCAGCACTGCCCCCCTTCCCCACCGAGCATCCGCTGTGCCAGTGTAGATGCCTGGCTCCCAAGCTGCTGACCAAGAGCCCTCCTCATGCAGCCCACTCAGGTGCTCCACACTGCAGCCCTGGAAGACAGGGTAACCTCCTCGATCCCCCGGCCTGGGGAACTGTGGTCGGGCATCTTCAGATGCTGCTCTTCCTTAGGCTTCAGCGGGCGCCATCCAGAAACGGTCCACGGGGTAGTTCCAAGAACAAACGTGCCAGCAACATGGAGCCACCTGTCGCCTGAACCTGGAGTGTGTGTGGTCTGATCTGTTTCTGCAGCCGTTTGGGACATGGGTGTCAGCATCCAGGGTGTCTCCTCTGGTCCAAGTACAAGGAGCCCTGCTCTCCAACATCCTGCTGTTTCCTTGATGGAGTTGCTATGATGGTAGTCCTTGGCATGATTTTTAAGGATTTTTATTTATTTATTTGAGAGAGGAGAGAGAGAGCGCGCACAGAGTGGTTGGGTGGGGGTAGAGGGAGAGGGAGAAGCAAACTCCACTGAGCAGGGAGCCTGACACAGGCTCCATCCCAGGACCCAGGATCCTGACCTAAGCCCAAGGCAGACACTTCACCGACTGAGCTTGCCAGGGGCCCCTAGTTGTTTAAATTTTTCTAAATGTTTCTACAATTCTGTGTGACTCAAGAAAGCAGGAGTGAAGGCGGCTATAGAGAGTAGCTCTCCAAGGCACAAATGCGGGTATTGTACATCATGGACCACACTTGAAAATCTATCAAAAATAGGTTTTGAAACTCTCAGATCTGAAAGGCACAGGGCAAATCTATTTCCTACCCTTCACTTCGGGTGTTGACACCTTGGGCCCTTGGCCCCAAGGAGAGCAATTGCCGAGAGCAAAATAAGTCAGGGAATCCTGTCACCTGAAGTTTGAAAACACACGTTTCAGTAAAGTGAGGCATGTGTTTTCCTCGTGATCTTCCTCAGACATGAGAACTGACCGGTTAAACGCTGTGCATCTTCAGAAACAAAGGCCCGGAAGGACTGACTGCCCCGGGGCCACATCATAGATAGATGGAGGGGGAGAGACAGTAGGCCCCCAGGGATGGGACCCCTGCCTCAGTCTCCCTCGGGGAACAGAGGGGGGGCAGAGTGGAGATGTCTGCAGGGAGGGCCTGTCTCCCTCTGGGTCTTGTGTCTGCCTTCATCACCTGCACAGTGGTTCCGCAAAGGGTCTCCGTGGCCCACGGTTGAGCCCTGTGGTCAGGACATGGGTCCCCCGTTGGGCGGGCTGGGGCTTGGAGCGGGGCCGCGGGGCCATGCCTTCATCTTACAACCAGAGCAGTGGGGCCAGGCCCCTCACTGTCTGCAGACTCCAGTTTCCTGGTGTGCGTGCAAGGGTTTGGTGTTGGGGATTCTGTTTGTTGGGACAGGACCTTCTGTACCGGCACGGGGAGTCTGTCCTGCTGGTGAGGTCAGAGTGAGTTGTGACTGGGCCGAGCTTTCTGGGTGCAATCAATGCAAATCATCACTGCAGAGACCACGCCAATGCCCCGTTCAGGTCAGACCCATGCACATTTACCGATGTGCTCACCTTCCCTTACGGTGCTCCGTATCTTCTAAGATAAAATCAAGTGTCCAGAGGGTTGTCTGTGCCCTCGGTTCAAGGGTACTAATGCCTCTGTATGGATGGCGGCGGCCTCACGGTCTTCTCTGATGGAGGTGACCTCACTGAATTTGATATTGGATGCCACCCCAAGAGAAGTTGAAGGAAGGGTTGGAGCGGATGTGGCCTGTGGGAAGGAAGAAGCCTCACTGGTCGTGGTGGCGAGAAGAGTGTAGAGGGGATGTGGAAGGAGGGACGCTGAGGACAGCCTGGGTGGAGGGGACAGCTGGGAGAATATGAAGGCACGTGTCCACCAGAGACGGGGCCAAGAGGCGCTTCTGTGAGCTGGCTGGGCAGGCGTTTACAGGGAAATGAGGAAGCAGGCTGTCGGTGTGCACGCTTACAGACACAGACCGTCAGAATGGGGACAACCGAGGTTCTGTTGACCTCAGGTGAGCTCTGGCATCATTATATTTTTGAAAGCGTTTGTCCTGAAACAGAAAAATATAATGCACAGGCGTCGTGTTAAATCACCACGAAGCTTCCCCATGCCCTGCTTGAGGTTGGAGGGTGGTTCCATCCTGCGGTGAGTAGGGGCTCGGGGCGGAAGTGCGGCTGGATCCGTCCCCAGTGAGCTACTTCCATCGTATAGACGGGGAGTCCCGGGGACCTGGGCCCGAGCCTGAGTTCCACGCTCTGACGGCCTTGGCGGGTGCTCGGTCCACACTGCGTGTGGGCTCCAGGCGGCAGCGAGCTGCGGCCAGGTGAGCTCCGAGGGCCAGCTCCCTGGCTGAGCCCCAGAGGCCCCTTGCAGGTGGCCACAGATGCCTAAAGGCAGCAGCGCCACCACCTGGCCCAGGGCGAGCCCAGCACACGTGCCCACTGCAAGTCCGCGGCCAGCCAGTGACCAGTGAGCCGCCCAGGCTGGGGACTGTCTGGGACCCGGTGCGGGTCTCGCTCCAGGAACATGGCCATGGCGGAGGGCGGGGAGTGGTCACGGGGATGGGGTCAGCAATGGCCGGCGGGTGGCATCTAGAGGGCGTCCCAGGGCGGTCGGCTGGCGGTCAGCTGCAGGAGGAGGAGGACGTCCTCCGGGCGGCTGGGATGAGGGGTCCCGGGATGTCCTCCACACTAGCTGCGGGGCTCACAGAGGTGCTGGCGCACACAGCCAGGCTGAGGACCCGCGGGTGCACAGAGACGGTGCGCTCTGCCTCCCCCGGCCCCCGGCTGGGGACGCCTTTGTCTTCGTGTCCCGCTGGGAAGGCTTGCAGCTTGCCGCTTCACAGGAGGGACTCCTGCCCGCGGCCCCTGGTGTCAGGTCCCCACAGAACAGCCGGCAGGGGCGCAGGGGCCCTGGCCTTGGCTCTGCTGGCCCCGCCATGTCCTCACCTGCGCGGGCTGGGGACGCAATTCTGTCAGGGGCTGTGTAGAGCCACCTGCACCCGAGTGCCTGGGTTCGGGCTCCGTGGGCCACGTGGGACATGGGCCCACCATCCTGGTACCGCACGAGGCCACTCGTACCCTAGGGCCCACCCTGTGGGGTTGGGCTACGTCTGCATGGGGGCCACTGCGCTTTTCCCGCTGCTGGTCGCCTTGTTCCTGCGATGTCACAGGGGGTTTGCTCCGAGCACAGTGGCCCCGGTGAGTCGTGGCCGCGCTTCCCTGGTAGCCCTGTATGTGCAGAGTCCACGCCTTCTGTGGAGAAGGTCACAGTCCTTCTCTCTTTCTCTGGCTTCTCCTTGTCCCTCGCCCCCACTCTCGGCAAACATCTTCTGTGTGTTCAGCTACTTAGACAACAAGTTCTGTTAACATAAATTGTTAATTACCATTGTTATCACTCTTTTGTGTTCTGGGCATTTGAACCTTGTTCTTCTTAGAGGCAGAAGGGAACCAAAGGGAGCAACATGGCTTCTCTATCAATTATCGAGGCGTTGAGGAGGTGCTATTACCGCAGGAGAGGCAGACCACACAGTGGCGTGGTTGACAATCACATACTGGTCACAAGAGGCCAGAGTCTATGAGGATGTTTTCTGTAAGGTGACGAAACGGTCCCTGTGCATCACACTGAGACCCGGCACCTGGAGCGTAGGGCACAGACCCCATTGCTGTGCACACACCGGGACTCTGCAAGCTTGTGTGTAGAGTACCGAATTATTTTCTCATTGTATGTGAGGTCCTTTTGCTGCCAGAGAAGCTACTTTAAAAAAAATATTTATTCATGAGAGACACAGAGAGAGAGGCAGAGACACAGGCAGAGGGAGAAGCAGGCTCCATGCAAGGAGCCCGACACAGGATTCGATCCCAGGACCGAAGGCAGACATTCACCTGCTGAGCCAACCGGGTGTCCCCAGATAAGCTACTTTTGAAAACAGCTTTATTTATTTAATTTTTGTATTATTTATTTATTTATTTATTTATTTATTTATTTATTTATTAAAAATGTGTAATTTGGCAAATGTTGACATGAGCATATGTCTATTAAGCCATTGCCACAATCCAGATAGTGAACGTGTCTGTTCATCGGCAAGTTTCCTTGTGACTCTTTGCAGCTCCTCCCTCCGACCCTTACATCTTCGACTCTGGGTCCCAGGTCAATGCTGAACTACGTATATGCAAGCTTCATCATTTCCTTTAATTTTATGTAAATGGAATAAAAAAGTGTGCACTTTTATTTTTTGGCCTGTCTTCTTTTATTCAGCAAGATGACTTGTGGTTCATCCGTGTGGCAGCATACGCATCAACAGCTCACTCTCGGGCTGCGCGACAATCCACTGCATGGACAGGCCATGGACAGATGCTCTCACGTCTTGCGGGCGAACACCAACAGTGGAGAAGCCGGATCAGAGGGTAGCTGTACTTCTACCTTCTTAGGATGTCGCCAAATTGCTTCCCAAAAAGGCTGAACGTTTTACGTTCCCCTCAACAAAGAAGGAGAATTCTAGTGTCTCCATATCCTCAGCCACACTTGGCATGCCTGCCTTTTCATTTTAGCTGCCCTGAAGCTGCGTCAATGTGCCTCTGCATGGCAGCCACTTGCATCCGCCCGGCGACCAGTGATGCTGAGCATTTGTGATCTGTAGATGACCGTCGGTGAAGTGCCTGCAGATATGTATTGCCCATTGAAAGAATTGGGTTGCTTCTTTTCTTACTGTTGTTTTGGGAGTTCTGTATTTATTCAGGATAAAAGTTCTGGATCAGATACATAATTTGCAAATATTTTCTCTCAGTTTTTATAAAAACAATAAAGTCAGAGTTCTTAGTTTTAGATCTTTGTGAATATTCAGTAGGTGTTGCACAGTATCTAACATGGACAGAGTGGTAACCTGCATGCACACATAATATCCAGTGTGCACATGCAGAACCCACTTTGCACGTGTAGCATCCACTGTGCACCATGTATTCAGTGTGTGCAAGGCAGTAAAGACCCAGTGTGCACAGGGTAGCATCCAGTGTGTGCAGAGGGGAGCATCCATTATGAGCACAGAGGAGGATTCAGTGTGTGCACAGGGGAGCATCCAGTGTGCACAGGGGAGTATCCTGTGTGTGCAGGGGAGTATCCTGTGTGTACAGGGGAGTATCCTGTGTGCACAAGGAAGAATCCAGTGTGTACAGGGGAGTATCCTGTGTGTGCAGGGGAGTATTCTGTATGCAGGGGAGTATCCAGTGTGCACAAGGGGCATCTAGTGTGTACAGCACCATATCCAGTGTGCTCAGGTCAGCACCCAAAGGAGCAGGGCATCACCTGGTAGGCCCTGGGTGCGTCCCTCAGAGGTTCTAGGGCATTGGTGTCCCAGTAGGTGCAGCTTCCGAAGTCTGTTGCTGTAAGAAACTGGGATTAACTGAGCAGAGATGTCATTTTTGAATGAAGACTTTGAAGCAGAGGGTTAGGGACTTCCTGGGGACTCTCCCTGGCCCCTGGACGGGGTTCAGCAGAGCTTGGTAATGTGCCCTTGGCTTCCGATGGTGCCCAGGAGGACCCCCTTGCCCAGAAGTGAGAAGACGTGTCCCTGGGGTCTTCTTGCCATAGCTGCAACTTAGATGCTGGGATCTGGGGAGGACCCGGAGTCTACGTGTTTCTGCTCAAAATAAATGAGCATGGACCTGGCACGGTGTGCCTTTCGGGACCCGGGTGGCCACCAGACCAGCTGCGGGTCTGGAGTACATCGCAGGGAGAGGTTGCGGGTGGAGGCCGTCAGTGATTGAGCATGGGGTCAGGGGAGGGTCCTGTGGAGCATGGAGGTGGCATAGATGCGTCGCTGGCGTCATGGGAACTCCGGGATCATGCCCTGAGCCGAAGGCAGATGCTCAACTGCTGAGCCACCCGGCATCCCTCAGTACACATTTGCCCAAAGAATGAAACTCTGGGAAACGAACAAGGGGTAGTGGAAGGGGAGGTGGGTGGGGGGATGGTGGTGAAAAGCAGGCCGCTGCACTTGGCGCGCTGAGCTGGGCTGGAGGATGCTGTGTGGGCGCCTCGTCGTCGTCTGCGCAGGTGACACAGCCCTCAGGTTGGGCGCCGGCACCCCTGCTGACCCCTTGCTGCTCCGTCGGGGGGCGCTGGTCTCCCTGGGGGCCTCCAGGAGGCATCTCTGCTCTGGCAAAGGTGTGTGGTGCCCATGAGGCGCATCTCCGGCTCCCGCAAGGCCGAGCAGTGGCTGGAGTTGACGAAGGAGACATCAGGGTGAAGACCAGCAAGCGACTGCAAGGCACCCACAGGAAACCAACCTATACTTGGATGCCACCCCCACCCTCCCGCGTGCGTGTGCGTGCGTATGTGTACCTCAGCTGACTCGGCAGTGCCACTCGCGCACTGGACAGAGGCCATGCACTGGGGGTTGCCCACGCTTGTACTGAGCCCGTGGGAGGTGGCCCTTGCTCCGCACACTCGGTGTCTGCTGACAGACCCAGGCTCCTGCTGCACTCTGTCCACCCCCTCCCTGTCCTGTGTCTAGGTTCACATGAGTCTCCAGGGGAATCTGAGTCCTTGCACCTCTGTGGCCACCAACGAGTCTCTCTACATGCTTATTCGAAGGCCAGCAGGGCCTCAGGGATTCTTTTGTGCCGACTGACTTTCTGTAGCAAATTCTTGCAGGTTTCCAACAATTTGCTCTTTTCTGGTGAGCACCCCCTTCTGTGACTTCAGGCCCAACAACGGGGTGAATGGAAGAGGACCGAAGGTGAGAGCTGAGGAAGTGGAGCCCTGGTAGGTCAGCGCTGTTTCCACGGGTGCTTTAGGCAGTAAAGGCTGTGCCTCATACCTGGGCTCCTGGGGACTGTGCTCATAGACCCCGCACAACAAATTAATCCTAAGAGGGAACCGCTTAGCATGTGGTTTTAATCTATAGGTAGAACTTCTGGAAGATTCTTCACTGTCCAGGTGACGTGGGAATAAGAATGAATTGGTGTCTCCTGCTGTCTGCCAGCAAACGTGGTCACAGAAACATGAACGGGTGGGGCAGCGTGGAGAGCTCTCTGCTGAGTCTAGGGCCTCAGCTCCCTTCCCAAGACTTGTCTCCCAGTTACTGCTGGTCCTTCCAGAGGAGTCTTCACGGGCACGTCTTTGGGGCCGTGGTGTCAGGGCCATGTTCTCGGGAACGTGGTCTTGGGGCCGTGATCTCAGGGATGTGGTCTCAAGGATGTGATCTCGGGGCTGTGGTATCAGGCCTGTGGTCCCATAAAGCCACACTCTCTCTCTCGTCGTCACTGCTGTATCTGCCCCCACTGGTGGCCTCGCCTGTGCCAGGGATGCTGTGTTTGGGAAGTCCCAGTGTCCTGTCCACAGGGTGCTGTATATCTGCAATAGGTGTGGGCCCTCTTTATCTCTGTGCCGCACTGTCACCCAAGCCCTGTGGCAGTGATAATCTGTCTGATCCTGAATCAGACATCTGAGGATCCACATTTCTTAGACTCAGTTCGGGCTCTGTGTGGTGGCTAACAACTCCTGATCTGAAGCTGATGGCCTGATGTCGCAGCCCCGCTGACCTGAGCTGTCTGACCTCTGCAGGTCAACCACCCCATTCTGTCTTCTATTTCTAATGGGGTTAAAAACAGTCAGAGCCTCTGGGGTGTGGGGCTGAAGCGGGAGTGCTGTGAAGTGCTCTGCACAGGTGGATACCCACCTCCTGGGATGGCAGCTGTCATTGCTTACTGGTGCCATGGAGGATGGTGAGAGTGTATCGGGGGGCAGCCCCTCCTGCACCTGGGTCCCCGACGCAGGTCCACACTGGCCAGCGGCTGCCTTGCCACTCCTGCATCATCTAGTTCACTCCTCGTTTCAGGGTTTTTGAAAGAAACAACTGCAAAAAAGCAAACAAAACAATCAAGCAATAAAAAAATGTGAACTGCAAAGCCATCCCGGGCACCAGCATCTCCAGGTCATGCCTGTGTGGTGAGCCAGGCCTCTCGTGTGCCCTGCCCACCTGCGTGGGGGGGTCCGGGACGTAGCAGAGTTGGGGCCACATCAGGGGTGTCTGCCCTGTGACGGGGTTGGGGATGGGCCACGTTGCATCTGGCCCTATGCATTTCCCACCTCACTTCACGGTAGTCGTGGTCACTCACTGACCTGCACACTCACGCATGTGGCGCTTCTGAGGACCCTCCTCATTTTGCTCCTTGTGAGAGCCAATGGCCTGGATGCAGCGATTGCGGCACAGCCTGGGGATATAGGTGGCAGGCAGTGGAGGGAGTGGGCTCTCAGCAGCTCCTGGGCCCTGGCCCTTGAGCCGATATAACCAGTCCTCCCATGAGATGCCCCTGGGGCCTGACCAGAGCCCACGGGCCCACCAGGGGGACCTCGTGAGCAGACCCACCGTCCACACCCGTGGATTTCGGGAGTGCCCGCCCTCCTCACCCCTCCAGAAGCTTCTTCCCTGGAGTTCCTGGCGCCTCTGGGCGGGCTCCATGTGGAGGCTCAGGGAAGCCAGTCTGGGACCCCGAGCATGAAGGCACTTATTCCCAGTGTTCCCTGGGCATTCCCACTGGGAGAAGCAGCCAAGGCAGCGGCGTGGCCCATGGATCTGGTGTGGCCGGAGGCCGTGGTCTTGCCACCCATCCCTGGAGGTGGGGCTCAGACTGCCGTCCCCAACTGTAGACACAGGGACTTGGCAGGAGCCTTGAGAATGTTTGCAGGAGGCACCAGTGATGGGGGCCATGGGCAGAGGAATGCAGGTGTATTCTGTGGGTGTTGGCCAGCAGGGTCACGGCCATTGGGGTGGGGGCCACGTTGGGGTGGGGGCCACGTCAGGCCAGCGCTCATGACCTACAGACAGTGGTCCATACCCATATTGTTCCTCCTTCCCTCGTCTTCTTAGCCAGGTGGCTTCTTGCACCATGTCCATCCCTGAGGTAGCTGTGGGGACAGTGCTGGGCTGAAAATGTGCAGCAAGTTTCCTGAGCTAAGTCACTTTCCTCAGCTGACCTGAACCTGGACTCAGGACGTCTTTCTCCCAAAGTGCTGCATGTACCCTTTATTGGGTTCTTTCCAATACCCAATAAAGGTCTTGGTCCCAAAACCAGTGATGGAGAAGGACATGGCTTATACCGTGACACTGTTCCTCAAAGTGGGTGAGCTTAGCTATTTTTGTTTGAGCGTAGACCTAAGTCGACCCATCCTGAGTGTTCCTAAATGCTGGGTGGTCAACCGGAAGAATCAGCGAACTTCCCTTATGGAGGCCAGGTTATGCCGGATGCAAACTCTATTGTCCACAGTTGAAAATATGATATTTAAGACTCTATGAAACATGTGAATGTTATTGTACACATGATGGACTCAAGGCTGAGGCACAAATCTACATAATTTGCGGAGCTGAATGGTGTGGTGCTTTCATCTCTTTACATTCAGTGACCCGGGTGCAGGAGCCCCGTGACCAGATGGCCTCCAGGGCCCCAGTTGGACACTCTTTGCCCAGGTTGATGCAACTTCGGCACTTAAATAGTTCCTTCTCCACTGAGCTTTTCCCTGATTATGTAACGTACGGCTTTGAAAAGTATTCCTCCTGCAGATCAAGCTTTCTGTTTCTTTTTTACAGGGAGGGGGGCACAGGCGGAACCAGGGTGGGGGGCCCTGAGCAGACAGAAGGGTGGTCTACAGCCAGTGGGCCCAGGCCACAGGACCCAGGGCAGGTGCAGCGGGGAGCTGGGCAGTGCCACCCGGGTGTGTGTGGCCCAGGGGCTCAGGCAAGGCTGGGGTCTGGCTCCATGGGAGGAGGAGGCAACCCAGCCTCACTGGACCCTCCCAAGCCTGAGACCTGCTACTGTGGAAGTGTTCTTTTAAACCAAAAGGAGGATTCCAGGGTTTGGGCCAGAAAATGTGTTTATGTTTTGTGTCTAATTGGCTAGTTGTTATGGGAAAGAACCTCCTGCTTACCTGATGCTGTCCTTGGAGACAGTTGGGGCGAGGACCTGGTTTCAGAGAGGATAGAGAGTCTGCAAGGCCACAAGTACCTGCAGCTCATGTGCAGCCTCCGAGATGGACCTCTGCTGGTGACTCCATTGCCAACCTATGCTAGCTGATCCCACGTGACTCTGACAGCCCCAGATCTACAGAGGCTCAGTCCCTGTGCTGACTGTGGGTCCCCCCTCCTGCAGGACCCAGACCTGAGCCCCTCTGACAGCCCCAGATCTACTGACAGACTTTGTACCTGTGATGACCCTGGGTCCCCCCTCCAGCGGGGCTCAGACCTGAGTCAGCAATATCTGGAGACATGTGGGGTACCAAGCTCCTGGGATGCACGTTTCCTGACCTGGACCTGAGTACCCAGGCACCAAGTCACATTTCCTCCTCTGACCCCTTTGTACTCTTTGGATGCCCCACAGCCCATTTGGCAGGTGTTTATTGAGGGCCCATGGTGAGGCAGTCACCCTCTGGTCTTGGTGTAGGACGCTGATGATGATGCCCAAGTCCCCCCACTGGCCATGGAGGGTCCTGTCCTGGGCCTCCGCCCTGATCCCCAGGTAACAGGTGCACCATGGCCAGTCCTGTGGGAAGGCTGGCTGACCACTAATGTACCTTCCTGCCCCTTTCACTTTGCCTCTCCACTGTTCGGCGCCCTGCCTCCCTAACCCAGACACCCAGAATCTTGATTCCTATTCCTAAGGGCCACTTCCCAGGACCTGCTCAGAGACCTGGGTGAAATCCTCGATGCTGCTCCAGCAGCCCCGCCGCAGAGCCTGTTTCTTCTTAGGTCACATGGCTCCCCTGCTCGCCTTTCCCTAACCATCACCATCCCCTATTGGGTTGCATGCCTGGCACGTGTCCCATCCAAGATGAAAATTGCATGGCCTGGTCCTTGCTCGTGGCTCTTGCTTTCCTGCCCCATTTACGGGAATGATAAACTCTCACATGTGAGGCGTGAATTAGGATCAGCAAAAGGTGATGCCATTTTTATTTTAACTGTGAGGTTAATGTGGAATTATTGTTCTAATTAATTCACACTTCCTTGGGTGAAGATCCCCATAGACAGAAGTTGAGAAACGGAGATAACATTGATTTGTTAGCAAGATGTATTACCAGGGAATTTTGGAAACGGAAGAGATTCTTGCATAAAAGGATTGTTAAGGTGATTGCCATTAAAATATAATCTATATTAGCAATTAATGACATGATATGTAATTTGGAGCAACTAGTTAATTTGGTGGGATCATTTTGTCAGAATTTCTAGGAAAATAATGCTTTAAATCTTTTTAAATGATCAAAACACTTTAAAATATTCGAGAAACACCCAGCTGTGTGGAGATTGCTGCAAGAAATTAGGCTCGCCTGTGTTCTCCGCCTCCCGTCCCTGAGGTCCGCGCTCCGTGGAACTCGGGGAGCCTGGAGGGCGGGAGCTCCGTGGCCGCTGTCGCTGTGGGCCTGTGTTCTGCTCGTTCTCTCAGCCCTGAGAGGTCAGATATGCTTGTCACCGTGGTTACCATCCTTGCGTGCAGACAGAGGGAAACTTAGTAACAGAATTTCTATCCTTTATTCTGCAGCTTCACAGGCTTCTCTGAATTTCGTTGGAACGTCTAGTAGAGTCCTAGAGAAAGGGAGACTTTTTATTTTTATTTTATTTTTTCGAGGGAGCCTCCCTTTCGGCCAGTGAGGTGTGTGAAGGGTCCTGGCATCATTTTGCACAAAGGGCCTTGACGCAGGACCCTCACCGGCTGCTTCGCCCGGGCGGGTGGCCCTTCCCTGTCCACCGCCGTAGTCCACATTCCGCGGTTCTGCATGCGCCAGCCCTGGCCCCTCCGACTTGACCCCCCAGAGGGCATTCCTCGCTCTGTTGACAGTGACATGCGTTTGTTTATACTGGTATCGCATTTCTGTGGTGAGGCAGCTAGCCCCTCCTCAAATTAGGACCAGACACAGTACCTGTTTCTGCAGAGAGCAAGACAAATGACGGTTCGGATGTGCTTTATTCTCCCCTCTGCCTTTGGAACCGGCTCCTGCGATCATGAACCTCGCTCTCAGCCGTGGTTGCCAGTTAATGAGCTCAGCGCCGGTCAACAGAAAGCTTTGTTAGCGTCTCCCTCATAACTTATAAACAAATGCAGCCACGGGAAAGGTTTTCTTCAACACATGGATGCCAGATATTTGAAAGGTTCCTGGGGATTCTGGACGGGGAGCCCTTGCTGCGGTTAATGCGAATGTCAAATCCGTGTGACAATTACAGTTGGACAACACTCCCAAAGTGGGCTTGGCATGTCCCCGTGATCCTCTGCCAGCAAGCATTTCTCATGGATGGCAGAAAATTACTCTTTTGCTCTCTAGCTGATCTTCCTTAATGAGTCACGTGCCATGGCCTGGCCCCTGCACATCTGTACCACCTTCCTGGTGGCAGGCACATGCTGTCCATAGACCGGCCGGCTGATTTTCAAGCCTGTCTGATGTTTATTAGTCATGATTGAAAGAAAAAAAAAAAAACCAAGACCAAAACCCAATCTATTAGAATTTATTAATCTATGGTGAAACTCTTGGGTAAAAAGTGATAATTTGAGAAATAAAGGATGTTTCATAGTTCCTCAGACTCCAGTGATAGGTAACCTCCTCGCCCACACTTTTGTTCTCGATGGGTGGTCGTGTGGCTGCCTTGCTGCCTCAGGGCCCCTGTTGGTCTCCAGTTGCCCTGGGGTCCCCTGTTTTGGGGACACGATGCCCCTCTAGTGGTTGGACTCACACCCAGACAGCGAGGGTGGTGCCCACAACCATGACTTACTGAGACCCTTAATGACTCTCAAACACAAGTACCTCTGTTGTTAGCTGGCCAAGCTATCACATTTCGCTGCTATAGGTAAACTCCTTACTCCAGAAGACCCTATTTAAAGACATAACTACTGACAAGTGATACACTAACCCTCTGGGGATCTATGATTACGTTAGCTTGAAACAGCCCTGAAATAATGAGAGGTTGCAGGATGGCTTAGCCACAGCTTCATGATGACTGTGATAGAATACAATGGTGCTTGTCCATTGTCTTCCTGAGATTAAAAAGTACAATCCATCATTTAGGAACTGTGGAACTGGCCATAGTAGAACAGAGAGAGACCCCACATCACCGTGGGTGAAGTAAATTAAGCATTTGCCTTTGCAGGGATGAGCAGTTCAAGGCTGGTGGGGTGCGTGGGTCCATGGTGTCACAGGCTCCTTTTATCTTTCTGTTCTGCCCTCCTTACCGCATGCTCAGGTTCCATCTTCAAAGCTGCCTCGTGTCCACAAAATGGCTGCTGATTTCTGGCCATCACTTTTACATCCCAGTTCAGAAGAGAAAGATCCAGTGAAAAGCAAAAGAGGAATGAACCCCAGTTGGGTAAAATCCTTTTCCAAAAGTTCTACCAGTGACAAAAATGACCTCTCATGGGAAATGCCTATCTACATGCAAGAGAGGCCAGAAATGAAATATTGTTGGGCATTTTGCCCCGATAGGTACAGTCAGGAAAAAAAGGAAATGGGCTTTGGCCAAGCCATGCATGTTTCCTGCCACAAGAGGCAAGTGCGCATTACCAGACGCGTCTGCAAACGCTTCCTCTGACCGGGGAGGCTCCGCTGGAGAGTGGACACGGAGCCTCTGCTGGGTAGCAGACGAGGAGCGGACCCAGAGCAGAACCGGAGCAGACGCGGAGTGGACTCGGAGCCTCTGCTGGAGAGCAGACATGGAGAGGATGCGTAGTGGACACAGAGTGGACACAGAGCCTCCGCTGGAGAGCAGACGTCGAGTGGATGCAGAGCAGACACGGAGCCTCTGCTGGAGAGCAGACGCGGAGCAGACATGCAGCAGTGCTAATGGAGCCGAACACTCGTGGACCAGTGCCAAGGTTCCTGCCTGAGCGAGGAGCTCCCCCTGGGGGTGTGCAGAGGTCGCCAGGGGGGCCTGCATCTCACCACACTCACACCCAGCTGAGGACACACCCTACACGGTGAGGACTGGCCACTGCACACTGGGAGGGGCTTGGACTTACCCTGTCCCGCGTGAAGCCTGGGCCGGTGTCACACCATTGCCTCCCTATGACCTTGCTTCCAGGTTCTCAGCGCCCTGAAACCCCCTGTTGCTGTAGACCCCCGTCCATGTAGACCCCTGTTGGTGTAGAACCCCATTGGTGTGACCACCCTGCTCGTCATAAGGTCGCTGGTGAGGTGCCTGGTGGGTGGAGTGCACAAGGACAGCCTTGCCCCAGTTGTGGGGGACAGCCGGCCCTCCTGTCCAGTGGGTGATGTCCTCCTCACTGGGATCTGATCTGCAGGATGACCCACAATTACATGACCCAGAAACCTGGGATGATTAGTGGAAACAATACGCTTTTGTCCATGAATTCCATAAGTCTAGCACATGTTTCATTTTAAACTAAAAATGCATGATTGAGATTTGTTCTTTTAAATGGAATCTGAATGTTGTCATCTGTCTACAGTCTGCAAGCACATCCTATCACCCACCTCAGCTGTCTATACTGCAGAGCTGTCCTCACTGCTCACCTTAGCTGTCTACACTGCAGAGCTTGTCCTCTGCCCGGCAGCCATGGTGCCCTGACACACAGACAGGGGTGCTGGGGCAGTGACTCAATTATACACTAGCTCCCGGGGTTCCTGCTGGGCCATCTGGGTAATCCCTCCAATTTCCTGCACAAAGGGGTGAGCAATGCCAGGGTGCCCATGGGAGCAGGAAGTGTGCACACACGGCAGGAACGGGAGCCATGTGAGAGACAAGTGCCAGGCCCACGGGGGTGCAGGGGTGGGGGTGGGTGTATGAGACGAGCAGGGAGGGTACAGCGAGGCTCACGGGGTGGGGTGTGGAGAGGGACTTGCCGCAGCCTGGGTCCCTTGGCTTCAGCTGCCAGGAGGGGAGGCCCGGGGTACGGCCGTGAGCCCTGCCACTGCCGGAAGCTGCGGTCCTGTGGGGATGCTGTTGTGACCCAGAGCCCACCTGGCACCGGGGGAGAGTGGCCAAGACCACTGCCCTCACCTGACCCAGGACCCCAGCGCGGGTCTGTGGGGCCCTCCCTGGCTTCCCCCCTTCTTCCTACCCCCACCCCCCTTCACTAGATCATACTTTACAGCACATTACATGATTAAAGAGGGAGGGAAGCAAGCGCCCTCTGTGTGGTCTCATAAAATATTAATGGATTCAGAAAGGAAACGTGAAATCAAAGAGCCAGCGAGCCGGGGCGGGGGGCGGGGGGGGGTCGGTGCTGGCTGTGGGGTCCGGCGTCAGCGCGGGCTGGCCGCGTGCGCAGAGGCGGGGGCTTTGCGGCCCTGCCCCGCGGGCGGCCAAGGGTCAGCAGGGAGGGCCGCTGGGGGTCACTGCGGACTCCGAGCCGCCCCGCCCGCTGCCCCCTGCCTCTCCGAGAGAGGACAGCAGGGGCTGGGGGTCACGCGCCCTGGCAGGGGCCCCGGAGGGCCCGCTGCAGCCCCCACCCCACGTGGGGCCGCGGGGCCCAGCCCCTGCACTGTCCCTTTGTGCTCTCAGGGCTCGCTGGTGGGGGGCGCGCCCCTGTGCAGGCCCCGAGCGCCGTGCTTCCACGGGCTCCTGCGCGCCGAGTGCCCGGCGGGGCGCGGGGCCGCGCTGCCTTCCCGGGGAAGCCGCCTGCGGGGCCGGCCGCGGCAGCAGCCCTCCTCCTTCGCCAGCCCAGCCCGGGGGAACTCGGGGCCGTGTCTGACGTTCCTGGGACGCGGGAAGCCTGTTTCTGCGAAGGGAGCCAGGAGCGGCTGGTTTTAAGTTCCTGAGACAGGGGTGCCGTCTGAGGGCCGCAGGGAGGGGCCCCGAGCCCCGAGGGAAGGAGGCCCCGGCACCGACCTGCGGGTGCAGACTTGGCAGCGTTTGGGAGGAAGGAACACCGGCAGTTTAGTGAAACATTTGCGGGGAGAGCAGCCGGGGCCGTGGTTACTGCGCACCCTGCGGGAGAGCAAGGTGCAGGCCAGAAGGCTCACAGCCAGGCTCGATGGGCAGTGCCGCGCCGGGCCTTCCCGCCGACATTTGTAAGGAGGCCGGTGATGGGAGATGGGAGGCTTAAATACTCCATCAATCACTGCTGGGCCCACGCACCACCCCGTGATCGGTGGGAAATTCAAGCCATCCATCTTACCCCTCACCGCGCTCGCCCTGGTCTTCAGGTACTTGCAGTTGTCCCTCGTGTTGGCCGGGCAGCCAGCATGTTGGGCCTGTAGAGGAGGCCGCCAGGTCCCCAGCAGCTGGTGCCCCAGGCGCCCAGAGGGCACCGCCGCCAGGAACGCCCAGTGCTACTGCAGCGGGCAGCGCGGGGGCCAGGTGGGTCAGGGCCACCATCCCTCAGGGGACCCCGGCTCTGAGCGTCGCACCTGCGTACCCAGCCATGAGAGGCGCCTCATGGAAGCGACATGCTTGAGTCTGCGGTTTAAACCGCGTGTTGATACTGCCTGGATGCTGAGGTCACTCTGTGGTTTGTGGACCAAGGACCCACAAGCCTGTGTGTCAGCTTCTTTATTCTCCCACAACCATTGGCACCTGAATCCGTGCCCCTCGCGGGCTAGTTTCTGATGAGAGTGGTGATGGGCAGCACTGGGTGCCCATGGAGGATGCGCCTTTGCGGAGGGGCCACCGAGTGGGCATGGCCTGGCTCCGCAGTGAGGTCCCGAGGCCCCGGGAACACATGAGGTTTACAAAAGTGACGAGAACGTTACTACTTCCTTTTCTGGTGTGTGTGACTTGCAAGGATGCGCTGGACAGGGTTGCACGAGCCCCGGGGCAGCCGTGGCCACGTCCACGCGGGCAGAGGGAGCGGTGTCTGCCTCCAGGCTCGGAGGGGGATGCGGGCCGCTCGCCCTGTAACCAACTGGTTCCTTATCTAAAATGAAGGCCATCTCAGGACTTGGTTAAATTGAAGTTTCAGGTCGAACCGTCTGAGTGACAGGATGTGGGGAAAGGGCGGTGGGAGCCACCAGAGCAACACTGCCCAGTGTCGGCTTGGATGGCTTAGGGAAGAAGTGTGTCCACTTGATCGAAACCATATACCAACCACATCCACTCGATGTGGCAGGGGCGTCGGGGGCGCCTGGGGCCTGCCGGGAGGGCATCCCCTCACCAGGTGACACTCACTGCTTCGTTCCATCAGGTTCCGGCCCCCGGCTACACGCGGAGCCGCTGGACGTGGAGCATCTGTCGGGGGACACAGGGTCCCGAGCAGGATGGCTGGGACCTGTTGCCACAAGGCTGTGGTGTAGACACAGCCCCGTGCCCGGCAGGGAACCAAGGGAGCCTGGCCGAGACGCGGGGGAGGCCGACGGACACAACCCGCGTCCAGCCTCCGGGGGGAGCCGGGAAGGAGCGGGGCGTCCGGGGTAGGAGGAAGGCAGCCTGCGGTCAGCCCTGGAGGCCAGGAAGGTGCCCGCGGCCCTCCCGGAGGGACCGGGCCTTCCCGAGGAAGCCCGCGCCGCAGCCACGCGGTCTGGGGCAGGTGCGGGGACGGCGGGCTGAGCGAGGGGGCTGCGGGCAGGTGGGGGCGCAGGGGGTGTGCAGAGGGGCAGACAACCTCCTGGGCAGCGCCAGTTGCGCCTCTGCAGGGTGGGGGGCGGGGCTTCTGTGCCTTCAGTTCTCACCGCGGCCCTACCCCGCACCCCCGCGGGCCCTGCCCCGCCCCGCCCCCGAGTCCTCGGCCCTGGCTCTGCGGGGACCGCCCGAGTCAGTGGCCGAGCTGCCCCGCGGTCGCGGTCGGGAGCGGTGGGAGCGCTGGCCGGAGGTCCCAGCCACCAATGAAGACGAGGGAGGAATGGAGTTCAAACCGGGTTACGCCGCTTCACGCGTGCCAACAGGACATTTTATGAAATTTGGGATCTTTCATGTTCTGTTAAAAATGAGAAGACGTTTCCCATTTGGTGACACCACCGGGTCTCTGCCCGTGGAATAGGGCGTAGGTGGGCTGAGCCCGTGGGGTGTCCGCTAGTCCGCTAGTGCTAGGAGGAGCTAGTGCTGGGTCCCCCACCGCCACCTGGAGGGTGCTGGCCGTGCCTGCCCCTGTTCTTGGAGAGGGCGTCACCTGGAGGACTCAGCACCAGCCACGACCACCACAAACCGACTACCTGCAGGAAGAGAAGGGGAAAGCAAGGCATAGGCCACCAAGTGACCTGCATGGAGAAGAAGAAGCGAGCGAGGATTCGGGCCCCAAGGCCTGTCTGTGCCCTGGAGCATGACCAGCCAGCAGCAAGGTGGCCACGGTGCGCACTCAGGGTGGCCTGAGCCTCGGCCAGGTTGCGCGGGGACTCCCGATGATCCTGCTGACATCTCGCCACTCTTGCTGGGAAGGAGCCCTGGGATGTCAGTGTGCAGGCGTCCGGGGGGTGTCTGGCGGGTGTGGAACGACGGTTGCCCACCTCCCGTGAGCACACCGGCGTCCACAGCCACCAGCTGCCTGCACGTGTCCGGGGAGATGCCGCATCATTCTTGGGGACCCCTCGGCTGTCTTGCTATCTAATGGGCAGTGTGCGCCATCCATTTAATGGGATGCTTAAGGGGATGACTTTGATGGAATCACAGAGCCTGATGAGGCAGAGACATTAACAAAAAATATTTTTTACCTTACATTTATTTACAAGCGCTCACATGTAGCAGCTCTTTGTGAAAGGACTAATGCTTGTTTTATATGATAATAAAAAGTACAAAATTCTCGTTCTCTGTCTCACAATCTGATAAGACCTGGGCCTCTGCCTTCAGCGCTGCAGAAGGGACATGGCAAACATCCTGGGATGCATTTGTGATGACCAGTCGTGCCTCGGGGACACTCCCCCCCAGGCCTGTCGGCCACTATGACAGATTTACGAGGTTTACCTAGGGGTGTGCCCACTTAACTTGTTCTGGGCATTACGGGTTGGTTAGGTCGGCTCTGGGGAGGGGTCCCAGACAGGCAGGAGGTGGAGTGACTTCCATCTTCCAGAGAAACTTGCCACAGAGGAGCAGCTGAGATGCTGACCCTGTAGCACCTTCTGCAGCGTCCCGGGCAAATCCTTGACTTATCCCGTTTCACTACCATGCCCCTGGAGTCACCTCTGCTCTCTGGGGAACGGGGGAGGGGCTGGATGCTCTCACACACTTGCCACTAAATGACGTGATTCCCTTTGATTGTGGTTGAGAATGTGAAATTTGCGCTGCACAGACTGTCTCATGTCAACAGAGCAACTGAATTTTTTGGTCAAGTGAATTTGAATAAGATATTGAGCTGATTTGTAAAAAGTCTTTTTTGGCTCTAGGGACCTTAGTTGCCTGAACTATAAAGTCTGTTTTCTTAAACCAGTAAGTTTGACCCTGTTCTATTCATGGCCAAGTGCTAAACAAAATTACTCTTACCACGTGAAGGGCTGACTCACTGACATTTCCGTAGCATATATAAAACAACAGATTTAATGCTTTAGTATTATGCCAAAAATTATTGAAAAGCTTCCCTTGCAGCTGCCCATCCAACTCCCATCAGCCTTAGAAGAAATCACTGAACTGTGTTCAGATGGTTACTAGTTAGCAACTGGTAAGTGACACTCAGTGAGCTCACTCCTGCATATGTGTGTGTGGCCCTATTGATATTTAGGGGGCAAGTGACATTTCTGAGCGGGGTCATTTCTCCTGCATTGATCTCAGCACAGCCCCATATTTACGACGGTTTGCAATACGATGATGATTAATGACATGCACTCGGATTTGGAGGGCTCTGCACCGTTAATATTCATCACACGGGTTGACCCTCGCGGTCCTTGGGGATAGCGGGGGACCAGGTGTGTCTGTCCCGCAGGAAGGAGACAAGCTCATGGCGGGCACTTACTCTGCGGGGACAGACCCAGCCCAGGGACTCAGGCCCTCCGGCTTCCTCACGTGGTGGCAGCTCCCTGTCTGGCCGCAAACGGCCCCACTTCCAAGTGTTTCTGATTTACTAGAAGGTGCAAAATGCAAACCCTGTGTGTTCTGGGCCCGCGATTGCTGTGCCGGGGACATCAGACTGAATCCAGTCCCACCAAATGCCATGGCGTTCTCCAGGGCTCTTGGTTTCCTGGGCTCCGCTTCTTCATGTTCCTGCTGGTTGTTATGGCACTCGGGGTGTCATGGGTGTGAAGAGCACCCATGCCCTCTCCCGGAGGCTTTGGCAGAGACTTCCGGGTCTCCTGGGAGCAGCACCCATCACTGAGCTCTGCGTTCCTGGAAAGCAGTGCAGTGTCTACTGGGCATGAGGGTGGCGTCAGCATTCTGAGTGTTGGTTGGTTAGCTGTCAGGGGCTCAGGTGGGCTCTGTGCTGACCCGTCCAGCAGGGAGACCCCCTCTGTTGAGTGTGGATGACTGACCGCCCCATGGGGTCTGCCCGTAATATGTGGGGGCCATTGTAGGTCCTTCTCCTGTGAACACGGATGGGGCAGGTCCCGTGCTTCTGAAGACACCTGATGGGCAGAAATGTCACTTCAACTGCAGAGACAGCATCATTGTTAGTCTGCATGTCCTCGAGTGTCTTCCTCCCTGGCCCAGGGTGGTACAGTTTCAGTTTTTATTTGATGGTTTCAGGGGACCCTAGGGTCAGTACGAGGGTGAGGGCCAGGCCCCCACTGCAGGGGACACAGATATGACAGACGCTCCCCCAGGACCTCAGAGGCCACTGGGCAGCTGAGGCCCGGTGGGCAGCAGCCCTCCCAGTGGTGGCGGGGCACCCAGACTGCCTCTGTTTTCTGGCTGTGTTCCTCTGGTCCCCCGTACTTCCCCCCTAGCCCTGGGCCCTGGGGTCGCTCACCTACTCAGGGACGTCCGACCCACCAGCTCCTGCCTGCGGGCCGCCTTCCCAGTGCACTTCTGGCTGTGTCCCTGATTCGGATTCACATCCGCAGCGGCCACCCGCCATGTCCTGTCCATGAGGGCCCTGCCTTTCTCGCCCCCTCACCCTGAGGCTCCATGCACACCACCCCCCGCCCAGGCCTTGGGTGAAGGGTCCCGTGTCTGCCTTCCCTCCTCTGCTGTTGGGCCCAGCAGCTCTGACTGGCAGATGTCACTGGTCCTACAGCAGCCCACCTTGGGTCATGTCACCCGATGGAGGAGGCACTGCGGTGTCATTGGGAACCCAGCCCCCTTACAGGCCGCTCTGCCCTGGAGCCTCCCTGAGCGTGGCTGAGAACCAGGTGGGCTTGCCAGAGCCTTACTGTTGTCCCTGCGGACACCTCCTCGTTCTTTGCACCCCCGGCTTGGCCTCTTTCTTTAAGTCGGAACATTTTCCACTCCAGGCTGCGGTGACGCTGGCTTTTCCAAAACGCCTTTTAATTGTCACAGTCTGACTTGAGACACTTCAGCGTTCCCATGATGACAGCGGGAGTGGGTCCAGGTTCCCAGGTTGTACTGCTGAGGCTGTGTGCCTGTTCCCCAAGCTGCCCAGACCACCTTACTGAGAGCACAGGGACTGCATCCCGGAGTCAGAGACACGGGCGTGGGCTTCCTGGAGGAAGTGATGTCTTTGTGCAGTTTAGCAATCCCTTCCAGCTGGGGATGGGCAGCCCTAGGCTCTTGTCAGGGGGCTTAGGGGAGTGCGCAGGGGTTCGCAGAGGTCACAGAGGGACTGGTGTCCATACTCGTACCTCCCCGAGGACGCACCTGCTGTTGGAGACTGCCAGGGGAAGGACACAGAACCCGGTTTCTTGACGGCCACCAACCCCTGAGCGAGCAATGACTGAGGGACACCTGGACTTTGGGTGGTTTTAGTGGTAATATCACTTTGTCCACAGTGTGTGGGATGCGATGGCAGCAGGTTTTCATGATTCAACTGTGTGCACCTGCTTGCCAGCCATCAAGCTTGTACCCACATTGGCCTCCCTGGGAGTGTTTATAGCACATAGACAGCAAACACTACAAGTGGGTGTGCATGTGTGTGTTTCTGGGGGGCTTGCCTTATCCAAATGTTTTATTTAAATTCAATTTAGTTCACACATAATGTATCATTGGTCTCAGAGGTAGGGATCAGTGATTCCTCAGTCTTATATCACACCCAGTGCTCATCACATCACATGCCCTCCTTCATGCCTGTCACCCCGTGACCCTGTGCCCCCACCCCCCTCCCCTCCAATGACCCTCAGTTTGTTTCCCATGATTAAGAGTCTATAACTTATGGTCTGTTTTCCTGATTTTGTCTTGTTTTATTTTCTCCTTTCTTCCCCTGGGATCCTCTGTTTTGTTTCTTAAATTACACATATGAGTGAAATCATTTAATTGTCTTTCTCTAACTGACTTATTTCACTTAGCATAGTACCCTCCAGTTCTATACACATCATTGCAAATGGCAAGATTTCATCCTTTCTGATGACTGAGTAATATTCCATCATATATATAGACCACATCTCCTTGATCCAGTCATCTGTTGATGGACATCTGGGCCCTTAGTTTGGCTCTTGTGGACATGGCTGCTGTGAACTGGGATGCAGGTGCCCCTTCAGATCACTACATCTGTATCTTTGGGGTAAACACCCAGTAGCGCAATTACTGGGTCATAGGTTAGCTCTATTTTCAACTTCTTCAGGGGCCTCCATCCTGTTTCCCTGGGAGGCTTGTTTTAACCTCCTGCCAGCATGCTTGGGTTTGGGACTCTTTGACAGATGTGGTCCACAGGATCCTGACCTGGAATGCCCGAGCCACTAACAAGGCATCAGTCAGAAATCACAACTGCTGAGCTTCTTGTGAGGAGTCCTCGAGTGGCCAGGGGACCAGAGCCACATACCCTCAACGCCGAGGGTCCCTGCTTCTCTGGGAATATCGTTACTTACAAAGGGCGTTTCCCCCATAAATAGCTGCAGAGCTGGGTGAGTTGGGAGGGGTACGCAATCTCGCTCTTCCAACCATGGAGTTTACGCTGCATGTGGTTAGGTCATGCCTGAGAGAAGATACCTCTTTGGGTGTGGGGAGGCCTAGCGATCGGTCAGCTCTCACTCACGCCCTCCGTGGGCGTCCTGGCTGGCGAGGCTGGGTCCCTCATTTCCATGCTCACTGAACATTTGGTTTGCTAGCAGACTTCCCAGGATATTCCCTTCTTTTTTCAAAATATTATCCTATATTGTGCTTTAGAAAAACAATCATAAATGACAAAAAAAGGTGATGTCTGAAAAAGAAATGCACACTTTCTGACGTTGTTTGGGTTCATTATTGCTTTGTTTTAACTGGTATTTAGCAGCCAACAGTGTAACTGCTAATTTTAACAGTTAAATTTACAGTTTTAAACAGTTTTTATGATGCCCAGCTACATCAACATGACAAGTCTACTGTTAAAATAACTGTTTGAACACTGCATTTATATTTGAAAACACTCTTTGTCACTGCTAAATTGACTCGTTTCAACTGCTATTTATTGTCAAAAACATTTTTTTTAAATTACAGAGTGAGAACATAGCAGTTTCTATAACTTTGAAATTAAGTCACTCAAACTACTTGGAATACAGGGAAATATTGCATTTTAAATGGCTCCTATTAAAAAGTGGGGAAATCATGTATTACCTTTACGCTGAAGACTATTAAAGTGATCTGTGGTGGGAATGAAGCTTTACTACGTGTGGTCATGTACCCAGACGCCGGGCTTTGGCTAGAAGCTCCAGGGAACCTTCCATTCCAGACTATTCCTTGAAAATGCAGTGTTTGTCTTGTGGTTACATAGATTTATCTTCAGAGGGGAAAATTGATTATAAAAATTAGCATCGTTGATATTGAAGTTCAAAGATTAAACATGATTGTATAATTGGGAAGATGTTTACATTATTTTATTATATAGTATATAATTATATAACTATATAATTATATGGCATATATCATATATTTATTATTTTATATATTGTATATACATATATATTATTTTATTATATATCATATAATTATAATTATATATTATTTGTTTATGCAGGAAAAAATTTGGAAATTTTTTTAAAAGTGCGCACTTGGAGTACGTTCCAGGGAAAATTCAGGACAGTACCATCTTCGATCATCTAACTTGTCATATTTTTCTAATATATATGTCACATATGGATCCCTTTTAAGAACTTGTGGCGGTGTGGCCACCACCATCTTGGAGGCCTGCCCTCTCTCGGGGCCTCGGCGGGAGCCACGCACAGGCTAGCTGAGTCAGGTGGATGGTGAGCACAGTGTTCCCCATCATTCACGGCAGAGAAAGGACGGGTAAACCAGGAATCAAATACGAGTGTGGAAAACAGCCATGGAAGTGTCAAACATTTCTCTAAGTAGATGTAGGTTTTTTAGGCAGAGCCATCATTTTTGTTATTGTTTGTTGTTACAGGAAAGGGAGGAAACGTCTTTGAGTGAGTGGCAGTTTCATCGAGAATTTGTGGGTGGTCGTGTGAGTCCCTGGGTGTTTACAGCACATGGTTGGTCCTAACAGTTTCCGAACGGGGCCTGGGGTTTGGGACACCTCTGCTGATGAGTTGGCACCAGTTGGATCCAATTTCACTATAAACAAAGAAGCAACCCAAGCACCGTGTTCCTTTGCTGTGTCTACCTGTGCCGTGTAGACCCAGGTACAGGACGGTTGTGACTGGCGACGGTTTTCCCTTGGGGCTGACCTCCCCAACACCCCATTTCCTGGATGCCCCTGTGGGCAGTGTGCTCTGAGAGCCCTTGCACCTTCCTGCATATCGACCGTGACCCTCTCTGGCCATGTGTCCGGAGTCCTGATGTCCGGGTGTCCGGGCCCTGTTGGCAGAGCTCCCGCTGGGCCTCCCAGCTGCAGGGTCTGTGCAGAGTGGTGACCCAGCCTCGTCCCGGGAATGTGACTCCACATAATTTTACCAAAGCCACTCTGTGCAGGTTGGTAGAGGGTCGTTGACACGTTTTCCCCGTAACGCCGTGAAATCTGTGATAGGACCGAGCTCATATCGTCTTCATTCTTACTTGTGTCCTCAAACACTAACACAATAACCTCGACCAACCTACTGGTAATCAAAGCAAACTTCCTCACTTTTGGGTCATAGATTAGCCGATTTCAGAAAAAAATATACCCTCGTTTTCTCAACACTTAGTCTTTCCCTCTTTACCTGTGTTCCTGGACCTACTGCCATTTGCGTGTCTCCTCCTGACTGAAGTGTTCAGTTACGTGCACAGGGCTTCACTGTGCAAAATCTGCAGATAAACTCAAACTCAATCTGTGGATCTGTACTTGGAAAAGTATTGGATCATTATAAACTTTTAAATGCAAGTGAAAACAAAGCAACTCACTAAATATTTCAATTTGCCCACCTGTTCAAATTACCCACCACAATGGGGTTGCCATTCAGACTATTCTTTCTCTACTTTTTGTGTCATTGTTTCAATTTAACAATAGATGCAAGTTAATAAAATCCAATTAAAGAAAAGGGAAGCAGTTTGTAATGGTTCAGATAGAATATCTGCTCATGAATAATTAGCATAAAGAATATAAATGTTCAGTAAAGATTTCAAGATGCATCTGTAGCACCAATGTCTTAACGGGATCCCACAGCCACTCCTACCTGTGCTGCGGGCCGCTGTGTGATCGTAGCTTCAAATAAAGGTTTAAAATATGTCCGCGGAAAGATTTAAATAAAACTATTATTCTGCATTTGCACTTTGGCTCACAGTCTTCGCAAGTGTGGTTTAAACTCCTCAACTGGAAAACCAGTCACTAGCTAGTCATCTGAGTGAAGGGCTGATGCCCCACTTATCACTCTTGTGAATCAATGGGCATCTCCCGTCCAACACCTGGTGGGTGACCAGCCAATTAGTCCAAACAGTTGAGCCAGTTGTAGCGTGTATAGACACAGCCCAAACTTCCACTGGAAGGATAAGCATTCCGAATCTAAGATAATTTCAAACAGACCCGTACACACTGCTCCTTTGAGGAAATGCTTCCCCCAAACACTTACAGAACTAATTGACCAATTAAAAAATATTCAGGAAGAGTGAGTGCTTGATCTAAAACTTTCTGACAAGGCTGCTCTGCGCTTTTTGTTTAATAGGCTTCCAAACATATGTTCCACACACATGGACGAAGCCATCGGGGTCCCCTTAAATGTTCTTCCTGCAGATGCCGGTTTGCATTCATGCTTCGGCGGAGTAGAAACCTCTGTCTGCGGCACGGCATGTTCCCCTGGAAGCCGGCCCTGCACAGTTACATAATCAGAAGCACCGATTTGGTCAAACACTTGGTTTTCCGATCTACTCCCCCAATGCTCAGACTCATTTCCATGGGGCCACCCCAGGTAGAGCGGCTGGGGGCTGATTGCGAGAATGGCCTCCCCGTGCTTATGTTTAAAGGCTTTGTTTTCATTCCCCTCTCCCCCCACCCCTGAGCCAGCCAGGGGGTGTCCTCACGGGAGGGTCCATCTTCTTAGCTGATCATCTCCATCCCTGTGAGTGGTTAGACACCAACTGGGCTCTTCCAGCCCGAATCAGGAGGATTCCTGTGGGCAGCCCAGGGCCTGGAGCCCAGCCCACCTTGGAAAGCACCGCCTCTCCCAGGCCCTGGACACCCCCACCTGGACACATCCTTGCTTTCCTGCCCTGTGGTGGTGGCCTGAGTGCACATCCTGGCTGCAGGCAGTGGGATGTCCCTGGGCAAGCACCCTGCGTCTCCACCTGGTCCTGCCATTTCAGGCATGAAGGGAGGGATATAGGGACATGCTGCACTCATTTCTGACTCTTTCATCCAGTGGTTCTGTACTAAATTGCCAGTACCAGAATGGGGTTGATGGAAGCTCCAAACACGGAGCTTATGCCCAGGCCCAAATGTTTGCTCACTCAGACACGGTCCAGGCCGAGGAGACTGGCATCTCTCAAGCTTTCACTTCTGGGTGAGCAAACCAGGGCCTCCTGTGTCAGCAGAAGAGCAGCCTGGGGTCTGGGGCATGGACACAGCTTGGTTTATCGTGAAGTTTGTAGGGAATGTAGCACTGGGCTGTAGCCTGTTCTCCAGGGAGCATTAGGCTGTGGGGACCTGCAGGGCCTCCCGGCTCCACGCACTGCTGGGCCGGCTGTGGAGGGCATCCCACACCCCTATCTGCTACATGTCCCCCAGGGGCTGACGGTGAGACCCCCCTGCTCATCTCAGCTGGCCCTGTGACCAGTCAGGTGACTCTGGCCACCTGCTGGATCCCACTCTTCCACGGGAAGGCTGGCAGCTGAAAGGGACAACCTAGGGTTATTTCAAACTCCAGGTAAGACTCTAGCTCCTGGATGGTTTAAGAAAACAGGAAACATTACCCCCATCAAGACCTGCCTTCTATGTCCCCTGGGGCCACAGCACCTGTGTGGACACTGGTGTCCAGGGACTGAGTAGGATGTCCCTCTCCCCTCTGGAGCTCAGTCCATTCACTTTTCCTCCATATAGACTCAACCTCAAGGCTCTTCTGGCCTGCAGGTTCTTTCTCAGCTCACTTTTACTGTTTTCCAGGGCCACCCGAGTCTTAGTGGGCCTCTGACAATATTTTTGAGTACATGGACATCGTGCAGTGGCTCTTCCCAAACAGGGCTCACAGCTCCAAGGGGTCATTTCCGGTCCTTCTGCTTGGAAGTCTGCCCTGGTCATTTCCCTTCACCGGGGTGCAGGACAAACTAGGGTACAGGACAAATCGGGGCTGCCTGAGTCCCTGGGACTTGAGCAGAAAGGGAAACCCAGGCTCCATTTCACTCAGATTCTCAAACATATAGACTGGGGCTTCTGTTCCAGATCTTATAGGGATCCAGCCTGGATCCAGAGGGAGGCAAGGAGCAGGGTTCCAGCCAGTGGAGGGAGCACCATGAAGTTCAGAATTCCCACTCTGGATTCTGTGGTTCTAGGTTCTATCATTCTGTTCCGAGCAGCAAGCAGGAACATTCAGGCTGCTCCCAGGGGGAGCATTCACAGGTCAGGAGGTGACTGAGAGCACACAGAGCATCTCTTACAGCAGCAAAGTGTTATCTCCCACCCACAGGTGCCAGGGATGCTCCTTTGGGAAAAGCTGGTCAGGAGCTGTGAAGGCTGGAGGAGAGAACACTGGCCAGGCTCTGGGCAGACCGTGGGGCGGGCAGTGAAGTGTGTGCTGAGACAGGAGGATTCTGGTCCTTAGGAGCTGCAGAGCTACCAGGAAAGGCAGGAGGAGCACAGGAACGAGGCTTGGGGCTGAGCCCACACCCCCAGGAAGAAATACTGCAGACAGCAAGGCTGTGGGACCTGAAACCTTGCTGGATGCAGGGGCACATATGACCAGGAAAAGGTGGGGCGGCCTGACTAGGACTGTCCTCAGGAGGGAAAAGCCTCCTGCAGCCAAGCCTTCTCTCGTTTTGCAGCCTGGAGCTGGATGGGGAGCCAGAGCTTGGGAGGTTCAAGATGTGCTATCACATAGCCTCCTTCTGCTTCACTTGACCTGGCGCCCTGGGACGTGAGTTGGCACCGGAGACTGATGACAAATACCCCATGGGCAGCTCTGCCAGTGGGAAAGCTCGTCCATTCCAGCCTAGACACCTGCTCACCAACCTGCATGTGAACAGTCAAGGTTGCTCCAAAGGTCACCAGTACATATGTCCCTGTGCCACCTGGTGGATGGTAGCCATTCTTCTCCTTGGATTTCTAGTGTTTTCTGCACAGGCATGGTTTTGCATGGAGGGTTTATTGATGAAGAAGAAAGAGCTCCCTTTGTCTTCTTGCAAAGGGACCATCACGTCAGGGTCATGGAGGCTTTGGTTGGTGGTGTGAAGACTATTAGGAAAGTCACAGCAATGTGGGCTTGTTTGCTACACAGATGTGGAGCAAACAGGTTGTGTTGTGGCTCCTGAGAAGGATACATCAGCATCTGAATCCCCAGAGCCTATGAATCAAACCCTATATGGCAAAAGATGTGATTAAGTTAAGGCTCTTGTGGGGAGGTGCTTATCCTGGATTATCTGGTGGCCCTAAATGCAATCACATGGATCCTTATAAGATAAACTCAGAGACACAGACAGACACTCAGATGACACAGACAGAAGAGGGGAGGACACCTGACCACGGAAGCAGGAGGTTGGAGCCACCAGGGGCTGGAAGAGGTGGAGAACGTGTTCTCCAGTGGGCTCCAGAAGAAATCCCATAGACACCTTGGGTCGAGCCTCTGGCCTTCAGACCATGAGACAATCAATTTCTGCCAGTTTGAGCCATCCAGCTTGTGGGGATGTATTACGGCCATCTTAGGAAAGTGAGGCAACTTTTTCTTTTCTTTTTTTTTGGGGGGAGGCACCCTTTTCAAGAAGACTGTGAGCTGTGTATCCATCAGGGTGCAGAGGAGAAAAACTGCATGTTAAGTGCTGAGTTTAATGATGAAGTGAGTGTACCTCTAGCTGGCCTCAGCCCTGGAGGATACATACAGGCACTGCTCCTAGCAGAAACTGTGGGCTGGCTTTCAGTGACTTCTGTGTAGGACCTTTCCTGTGAGTGAAGACACTGCAGCAGTGTCGCCCCCACAAGGCAGGGGGTGCCCCCCAAGAGCCACTCTAACTTTGGCTGCTGGCCAGTGGCTAGGGTTTGTCCCAATATAGCTCATCCGGGGACCTGTTGACCCAAAAAGGAAGGAAGACATCCTCCCCTACGGAAGCCACAAGAATGAACTTGCTGTGCCAGTAGGAGTCTCAGGAGCCGGAGTGTCGGGCTGGTGGGCAAGAATTTGTAGTTGAGGACATGCTTCAGACTCCCAGGTGTCTTGGGGACAGAGCAGACCTACTCTGAGGGCCTGGAGAAAGTAACCCCTGTGCTAAGCAAGATGGAGAGCCCTACGTGGCCAAAGATGGTAGAAGAAGGGAGTAAATGCTCAGGCAGGTAGGCAGGCTCCAACTCATAGGTTGTGTGGGTTCCAGAAGAGCCCCAGGAGCATGTTCTATGGGAAGGCCCAGAAGATAGCCATCCACCAAGGCCACCACTGAACCACAAGAACACCCTGTGAGAGGTGGACCTAAATTGCTGAAATGTTTGGTGGAGGCTGTCCTCACGGTCCAGCGATGGGCTGCTTATTAGCTGTAGGGGTGTTGGCCATTGGAAGTGGGAGAGGTTGGGCCATGGTGCTCAGGGGGCCAGGTTTCCATGACCTTCAGCAAAGTCAGAGGGCAGCCAAGGGGCCTGACCTGCAGTGAGGTAATGGTGGGACGGGATGCCCCTTCAGGAAAGGGACAAGCATCCCGGAGGGTCCTGTCAGCATCCACAATGAAAAGAGAGCAGGGCAGGTAAGGGGCTGAGCGTGGCCCCCTAACAAAACCAAGATCCTAGAACTGAGCCAGTTGTCAGATCCCGGAACCTGCTGAAGGAAGTGAGGAGGGTCCTTTCTGCTTGGATCAGACCCTGCGGTGTTGGAGCCTGGTGAGAACGTGCTGGTCCTTGGTCCTGGAGCAAGGCTAGGCCACCCATAGCAATTATCTGCTTTCTGAGCATCAACCCTGGTGTGCTGGTGAGCCCTGAAGCTCCGAGTGACGTCCCACCCCCTGCCCACTATGAATGCAGAACGTCTGGACAGGCCAGCTGCAGGCCACTGCAAGATGGGGATGGAACTGAGCAGGATCAGAGGTTCTCTGTGAGCTCTGGTCAGGGACCCACACCCTAATGTCACCCCCTGCCCTTAACCTTTGCGTACGATGGCTTGGTTCACAGATGGGTCACCTGATAGCACACGTGTGCGGCATGTGCCAGCGTCCACTCAAAAGCTTTGCCCAAAAGGAGCGTAAGCAACTGACTGGACAGTATGGCCGGCCCTCGGGGACTAGTCAGCCTCAGACGCAATATATATAACCAGCAAGTATGGTTGAACGTGTGAGTGAACCAGCACATTTTACAGGATCAGACAACGTGATACAAACTCAGACAGGGAAGCCAGCCACAGACCACACCCACTTGTATGTTATTTTTTCTGAATCACTTTTTTTTTTTTTTTGAAGACTAAAGCTTCATTTTGGGAAAGAGATAGAATTCCACAGCAGCAGACAGGAAAGGGGAGCAAATGTGGCAAGCATCTCGGTTGGCGTCTCAAACTTGGGCACTTAAATAGAGCCACGTCTCACCGTTGGGAGACTAGCACTTGATGGGATGAGGGAATGCCAAGGTCCCTCTGCCTCCTGAGGCTGGCGCCAGCGCCCTGTTGCCTGGTGTCTTCCCAGGGCTAGACGTAGCTGCTGCACTTAAAACAATAACCAGAAATGATTGTCAAGAATGAAATCGGATTTCTCCCGAGTGGAAATCCCTGCACGGACTGACCAGCATGTTTGAAGTGAAAGATGTGAGCATTATTCTATGGAACCATGTGTCACAGAAGGTGGAGAAGAGGACACTGTCTTATTCAGTTCACTGTTTGAAGGAATAATTGATAACAGTTGCATAACACACGTCATTGAAAAAGTTGTTTTTTTTTTTTTTTTGTATTAGCCTGGCAGGAGATTTTGTTTGTGGGCAACGGTGAGATGCTGGTTTCTGAGAGTGGACACACACCAGTGAGTCTTCCCCTTTTTCTATTTTATCTTTCTGTCTGGCTGCTTGGCTCCTGGAAATGGACCAACTGCAACAGATGTTGAATAATGTCAGCATCTTCTTTGTGGATTGAAGTATATCCGTACACACAACATGTGCAGTTTTCAGGAATAGAAGAGGGTGGTGAGAGCAAATGTGCTGAGTTGCCCCAGCACCACTGTGGAAGCCAGTCCAGATGCATGACCCGGAGCAGGCCTGGGGCTCTGACCCGTCCCTGCTTCCAGACCTTAGAGCTCACCTTTCCCTTCCCTGAGAACCCTTCAGTAGTAGCTATTTTGCTTTCCATCCTGGGATGTCTCTTGCTTCTCTTCTCACCCGAGTGCTCTGTGGGAACCCCCAGAGCCATGAGGGACATGGTGTTGAGGGTGGGCGCCCTTGATTCAGCCCCCATGTTTCGCCGCAGGGATGATTTTAGCTGTGGGTCTTCTGTGGGCACTTTACTAGGTGAGAAAACTTCCTTCTACATCTAGTTTGTTGAGTTTTTTATTTATTCATGAGAGTAAATGTTGGGCTCTGTCAAATGCTCTTTTATGTCTGAGATGCTCATGCATTGCTGGACCTCCACTCTGTTATGTTGTGCGACTTTGGTTGACTTCCATAAGTTGAACCGTCCTTGCATTATCAGCATTATTCAGGATGGATGCTTTTTCAGTAATAGATTATGACATTTTCTCTCTCATAGCCTTCTCCTCTGTCTCTCCATTAACATACTGTTCAAATGCAGTCCGAAGAACAGAGAAAACAGCCCACTGATGCATTCACATTAATTTAGGAAACAGTTTATCATCGGTCGTTGAGAAGTATTTGGGCTTCTCCTTGACACTTGGGCTCTGTTTTTGTGTCTGCAGCTAACTCTGCTCATAAACACACACAAAATAACTGATAGACACTAATAAAAATAATGACAAGAATCATAGCCAGCATTTGTGGAGCGTCATGTCAGCGTCATTGTTCTCAGAACAGCCCGCATGTTAGTTGTTATTTCATGGTCCCATCGCACCGACCAGGAGACTGAGTCTGGAAGGACCCTTGAATAAGATGGAAAACTATGCAACATTGGCCCCAAGCCCAGGCTCCTTTGCCACGTGGATCTGCTCTGACTGGACAGTAAATACTGGAAGATCACCAGTGGGCCACCCTGTGTGCTTATTAGGAAGTTTACCCACTCATGGGAACTTCAAGTTTCCAGGTCACCCAGAGGTTCTCTCTGTGAGTTAGAGAAGCACATTCCCCCTAGTTTCACAAAACCAAATCAGGGAAGGAAAATGTGATTTTTAAAAATGATGTTCAAAGATCTATGGAATTTTTTTTTTGACTCACTAAGGAAAGAAGTCACTTTTGAGTTCATGATTTTAACATCGATTTGACTTTTCCCCAAGAGCAGTTGTAAAGACGTTGATGACTTTTACGTCCTACAGTTTGCATGAGTGCATTGGTTTGAGCGTTTCTGAAGGCAGGCTGCAGATGCCCATGCTGCCGGCTGGGACAATGGAGGGAGCTGCTCCAGGGCTGGGGCGGCAGAGGCATGCCTCGTCCAGCTGTCCAACCATGGGGTCTTGCTAATCCTCTGCCTTCCCATGCGTTGGCTTCTGCCCCAGGCTGGCCTCCTGAGCCAGGCCCACCCTGACCCACTGCTGAGGCACAGGGGCCAGATGACCCAACTGTGGGGAGCTCAGGGAACAGGACTGGGTCACACCTGTGCATGCCCACATGGCCTCATCAGGAGCCTCCAGGCCAGAACCCCAACAGGAAGGGGCAGCAGCACCCCGGGCAGCTCTGGCCTGGGTGGTTAGGTGAGTTCCGGTTGGGAGACTCGTCATCTCTTCCTAAGGCACCACAATTCAACACTGCCTCTCATGACAACACTGCAAACTGACCAGAGTCCAGGGAGCATTCTCTGCTCTCCTTTGTCCAAGCTTCTCTTTTTCACACCCCACATGTGTGTCTGTCTGTTGGTGAGAATGACCACACGCCTGCTGGCAGCCAGGGTGTGGCTCGGTGGGAGGAGGTGCGTAAGGTACAGGCAGTTCTCTCTCAGGCTGATGGGCTGGCACACCCCAGCAATACCACATGCAGACTGAGAAGGAGCCACACAAGCATCAGATGGTGCGTTGCACGCGTCGCTTCTGGGGGGCCCAGGGGTGGGCCCAGTGGAGGGAGAGACCTTCGGATGAACCACGTGTCACTTCCTTGGGGGACTTGGACATCCTCTGACCAGCCTGCTTCCCCTGCCCAGGGCCGAGAAGCGTGGATGCTTGGCGGTTGGATGGGATGTTGTGAAGCCAGGTCTGTGTGATGACCACAGCCACGTAGGGTATCAGTGGACTTTGTCTGTGGCCTCTACCCAGGGACCCTAGGCGTGTATGGACACAGCTTTGCTGGGACCTCATACTCCATTCTTGACAGAGAGCCAGGGTCCCCATCCCTGTATTGGCTTTGTCTCTGAGACAAATCTCTTCTCGAGCAGGAAGGGTTCTTGGTCAGACACAGTTGGGCTCTCAGTATGGTCCTCAGACCTCACGGTGAGATAGCAGGAGAGATCGTGAGGGGCAGGTGGCGGGTGGCAGGTTCTCCGTCCATGTTCTCGCTCCTATGGCCGTGGTGGCCTTTGCCAGCAGGGGGTGTTGAGTCAGAGGACGTGGTGGCACATCCCCAGAAGCCGAGGGATAGGCCTTTCCATGGCCCCAGCTTGGGCCAGGGTCAGCCCGACAGCTCCGAATTCATGATGTTCCTTCTGTCTCTGCTCCCCAGCTCATAATAAGCTGATGGCTTAGCAGCCTCTTTCTCATGGCTCCTTCTTAAATTGGCTGGAAGGCAGGCAAGCTTTACAACCCAAACAATCAATTTCAAACTGCCGAACCCAATCAGGCCGGATGGAGAGTGACCCTTAAATTGAGTGTGAAATTGGGAGATGACCCCCGCCCCCTGCAGCGTGTGGGGGGCCAGTGCTTGGTCTCTTAAGAGGGGGCCGGCCACTGGCATGGATTTGCAGCCGCTTCACGCCCTCAGTGCTGGGTGCCTGGTCTGGGGCAGGTCCCAGGGGATCGGGCTGGGCATCTGGCCCCACAGGCGTGCATGGGACGTCCAGACATGGAGACTTTATGCACTTGTAAATGTGCCTTGTGTCTCTCACTGGGTCTGATTTTAATTTGGGTAATATTCCCGTTAATAATAACATCTAATTACAGCATCCATTAAAAGTTAGTAACATTAATTTAACAGGGAGAAAACCTAATAGAGTTCTCAGACTGATATTGGCATTTTTCCATTAAATTAATGTTACAAACTTTTAACAGGATGTCTTAAATAGGCATCGTTAGTGTTGGGAATATCAAACAAATTAAATTCAGGCCTGTAATATGAGGTGGGAGCCTATTTATGAATCCAAAAAAAGGTGTCTGCTGTGCTCTTTTCATCCACTTAAAATATTCGACAGGAAGCATGCGAGGCTGTGTTGGCGCCACAGCATCTGAGTTCTGGAATATTCCATGGGGGCAGGACGAGCTCCCGGGGAGCCCCTTTGTTGGTGCCCACACAGTAGGAGGGGCTGAACCATGGCACCGCATCACATGGCATCCCGGCACCCACCTCTGCCCTGAGCTTTGTGTCCAGTGTCCACAGGGAGGCCCCCTCGATGCTTGAGCCTCTCCTGCGGGGCCTCCGCCTACAGACATGGGTCCCGTGCCACTGCTCCGAAAGCCCTGGGATAGGAAGTGGATGTAGCACTGGACTGTGCGTGTGTGCCACAGACAGTGGGTGCAGGGGCTGGCCCTCCCTCCCTCCCTGAGCCCTGGGGGGACAGTGCTTTCCTGCAGGAGCAGGAGGTACGGAGGCCTGGTCACCCCCGGGGTGGTGGGTGTGGGAGATATTGTGATGTGGGTGTTCCTGAGTGGTAGGAGCTGATCCTGTTTGACATTCACAGAGCCTGGAGATTTGTGATGGAGATGTGATTTCAAGGAGGCTGTCCCCTAAATGCACACATTACTTGCATGCTTCTGACCTGTGTAGACATGGGGATGAGAGGTGGTGGCCGGAGATACGAGCCTTGACTCTGGGAGCAGGCCAGCCCAGGCTCGGGATGGCTTCCAGAAGGCCCCATCTCCATGGCTCCTGGGGCTCCTCATCCTTGTCCATTGAGGACTCAGGGGGCAGCAGAGCATGGTGTGTGCTCTCCTTTGGGCAAGGGCTGCCCCCCCAGCCCCCGGTTCCCATCCTCCCTTCTCCTGCTGCATGTCCCTGCAAGGGCAGAAAGGTGGGGCATGAGAAGGTGTGGGTAGGAGCGCAGTGGAGAGCCCTGGAGCAGGCATGTCAGGCTGTAGAGCCGGCCCTTGTTTTCCTGGGCTGTAAACTGGGGCTCGTTAGCTAAACACCCCGGGCCTGGGCTTCCTCATCTGTACAGTGAGGATGATGACTCACCTGGGGGTGCTCTGGGCAGTAAAGGTCAGTTGTGCAGAGTCCAGTGGGGATTAGTAGGGGCTGGGCTGAGACGCCAGGATGGAAATGAGAACTAGCTGCTGATGGGGATGGAGGTGAGAGCAGAGACTCCCTGCCCTTGCCACTTCCTCTCTGATGGCTGGCCTGCCCCCTTCCAGCCTTCCCTGAGTCGGGGTGTGGGAGGCGCTGGGCTCCCCCACAGGTGCTCTCACTGAGGTAGGAGGGCCCACGTGGCCAGCCTGCAGGGCACAGGCTGCGTGCACGTGGCTGGCTGGCTTCTCAGATGGAACCATGGCCACTGATGGGCCTCCGTTCTGCCACCGAGGAGCCTGTCCCAACCTCCCTCAGGCTCATTCTTGTTGTGGGAGCCAGGCTGGGTCCTCATGACTGATGGTGACGTGGCCACGGGCCCTGATGGTGGCTGAAACGAGTTTTCATGGGACACTCATATTTTTAAAAGATTTTATTTATTAGATGGAGAGAGAGAGAGAGAGAGAGAGAGCATAAGCGGATGAGCAGGGCAGGAACAGAGGCAGAGGGAGAAGCAGACTCCCCAAGGAGCAGGGAACCTGACACGGGGCTCAACCCCAGGACCCTGAGATCGCAAGCTGAGCCAAAGACATGCTCCAGCCATGAAGCCACCAGGTGCCTGTGAAGTCTCATTTTAATATGGCACCTATGTAGTCTTGATAGATTTTCCAGTTTGTTGTTCAAACGGCGTATAAAACAAAGCTCGTGGTGCAGCTATCTGTCACACTGGGGGGATGAACGGGGGCAGATGAATGTAGGTGATGCCATCTTCCTGGGTGGAACAGCGGAGCCTGAGTGCCTGCACTTACAGCCTCTTGGGCAGGTCCGTGGCACGCCTGCTGGCGACCATTAGAAGGTGAAACTCGATGAGAAAACATTGCCAGGTCTCGCTCACACTACACACTTCAGCCAACACACCAGCAGGTGAGAATGTCTCTGTGCAGAAGGTCTGGTCCAGGGCCTATGGCTGCTTCCACTACAAGGTGTTGATTTTCACTGGAAGGTAACTGCCCTGGCCAATGGGATCCACCCTCTGTGAAAGAGTCATGACAGTTTGTGTCTTCATCATATATGACTGAACTTCTCAGAGGACACCATCTATGTAAAGAAATCATGAATTAACTCCTTCCGAAAGCTCTGTGTTTGCCTGTTTATATGAGCTGTGATTTGATGTAATACATGCCCGTGAGTCATACACAAACATGCATCACACGTATACCCGCACTTTGACGATGGGAGCCACATGTGTGTGCTTAGTAGTGCTCGTGCCCCTGAGGTCAGCATGGCTCAGCCGACGGAGTCCCTGTTCGGGTCTGCCCTCCCCACCCTGGCTGCCAGGCTGTGGGGTGCCCACCCCTCTGCGGCCCTCACATCCTCATCCACACAGCAGGGTCATTCCACATACCACGGAGGTCTAGTCTGAGGACTGGAAATGCCGTGTCAAGCGCTCAGCCCATGCCTGGTATAGAGAACTTACTAAAATACGGAAGGTACTATTTTTCAAATATCAGCTTAAAAGTAGAGACTGGATTGAATAGGGCTCTTAAAGGTTAATCCTAAATCAATGGTTGAATGAAGCAGCGAGTATTGCCGTCACAGAAAAGGTGTGTAGTAATCCCTTTGCTGTGCGCACCCTGGTTGTTTCTGAGATACCAGATGGACGCTGGCTGCAGGTGGCGGGATGCATGCTGCTTTGCTGGGTCTCTGAAACAGAAGGTCACGGCACCAAATGGGGCCTTTGGTCTCACCAGCTCACTCTGCAGATGTATAGGGGGACAATCTCACTTAAGCAGACGTCGCTCCAAATAAGAGGATGAACCCAGTGTAGGGACAACATAATGCAAATGATTTCAGGTCCAGGGGGGATTTGGGTGGGAATGGCTCAGTGTCCTTGCCACTGGATTTGAGTTTTGGTGTTTTCCCAACTAGATTACGAAGCAAGAATAACGAATACGGGACAGAATAGGAGAGAGAGGCATTATTGCAGTGCCCGTTTGTCACCAGGGTCGGGAGCACTTGATGTTACCCGCAGTGAGTGAGGGAGACACATCCTGTCAGACACCGGCCCTGTCACCCAGAGGGGCACAGGCAGCAGTGCGGCTCAGCTACTGCTAATTAGTTTGAGCTGCTTTAATAACTTTATTCAGATGGGGTGGGGGCTAGCTTACCCTTCTCTGATTTTTAAATATTTTTATTTATTTATTCATGAGAGACACACACAGAGAGAGAGAGAGAAAGAGAGAGAGAGAGGCAGAGACACAGGCAGAGGGAGAAGCAGGCTCCACGCAGGGAGCCCGATGTGGGACTTGATCCTGGGTCTCCAGGATCACGCCCTGGGCCAAAGGCAGGCGCTAAACCACTGAGTCACCCAGGGATCCCACTTACCCTTCTTTGTCTCAGGGAGGAGCCCTCTAGCCCTGGGGGCTGTCTGCGCTTGCAGGGACATCCTCGTCGGGCCCTGAGCAGGCCGCCAGCTGGGAGCAAGGCCTGCAAATCTTCAGTTATGCAGTGAGAGATTGTCCTGGGTCAGACAGGGGGTCTCTAGCCCAAATTAGACTAGTCGTTCAGTCAAAAAGACCTGTGGAGATGTGTCTCTTTCTGGCATTGTCCTAAGTCTTCTTCCTGAGGGGGAGCCTCTGACTCGCCCTCATGGAGCTCATTAAAAAGAAAAAAAATCACTCTGTACCCTCCAATCATCAAAAATGTAATAAACAGACACAAAGGCAGAAAATGCTTTAAGCTTGTTCTGTCAAAGGCACTTTAATTCTCCATCTTCTTGTTACGTGGACTTAATTCAGTACGTTGAAGTCTCCAGCCCCCCAGAATGGAAAGGTGGAGCGTGAGGGTTGAGCACAAGTGCATGGAGCCCTGGTGTGGCCCTCCAGGACAGGGCTTCCCAGGGGGCGGGAGCGCTGTGCGTCCTCGGAGGGGTTGCTGAGTCCCAGGAGCTGCCCACGGCACCTCCCACCTTCGCCCAGTTCCACCATAAGCCTTATTCCCACGGGGATCCTCGAGTTCCAAAGCCACTCCCATGTGTTGATGTCTCCAGGTGCTGCTTGGTTATCTGAAAATGGGGCACCCTTCAAATATATCTTCACCGTCAGCTCAGGGGATGGAGGCACCCTCTGCCGTAGGTAGGAAAAGCAGGGATCAAGTGACCTGGGGACCCTTGGAGATAAAATTCTGACAGGGACCTGGGGGCGGGGTTGGACCCCTTGAACCACAAGGAGAAAAGACTAAGGCCTTTAAGTAACCATGTCACGTTTCTAGGTGGCTTTCAACAGGTGTCCAGGCCCGGGTGGGATTGTCCATGTGTCCTCGTGGTGCAGGGGGGCAGACGGGGCGGGGCTGTGCTGTTAGGATGCTCAGGAGGCAGGTGGAGACCCTCACTGTTGTGGGAAATCAACCCTGGCTCTCCCTTGAGATCCCAGCTGGATCCAATCTCCTTATGAATGTGGGAGATGCCTACCTGTGAAGACCAAACAAAGGGTGTAGGAAAAATAGCCAGGTTGCCCTCAGCCCATCGGGGGAAATGCACACTTAGCTGATGTGAATGACCTTGCTAGATCCTGATCTGATGTTCCTGCACAGAGCCATCCCCTGAAAAACTGCAGCAAACTCCGTCTAAACGCCACATTCACTTTATCTGGGTGGTTCTTGCATTTGCTCATCTTTCCGCCTATCTTGGAAAATCTCATTATGCAATTAAATGTTTTTTTAATTGGTACATCTCCTGATTTTATTCAGGTGAGACATGCAATGATGTCCTGAGCTGAGGTTGGCTGGAGGATGGGGTCCAGAGGGTGTCCTGGTGGCACAGGCAGGGAAGAGATTCTGGGGCTCTCCAGGGCCTGGGGCACCGCAGGCACTCCTCAGGTTGGGCCAGGTGCCCTCCCTGGCTCCTCGTTTCCATGTGCTCCGCTCGGAAACCTGGGACGGGGGTGTGGGGGGTGCAGACGGGGAATGGGGGCAGTCGTGGTCTTGTCAGAGCTCAACGTGTTTTGATTGTTCGGCTTCTGTGGTGGTGGGACCAGACCCTCAAGGCCAGATCATTGCTTATTTGGGAGAGAAGCTCCTTTGGAAACCCCACCGTAAATTACGGTATCTACTGAATGCCCTGGAGGTCTAATAGTCCAGGAGCGGCTTCAGAGCAAAACTGATTTGTGACCCATGCACAGGCTGGGCCACGAAGAAGCAGCCTCATTAAGTAGCTAATTGGCATAAGGCAAGCTCCATAGGAAAGGGACCCTACTGACACCAAAGGAATTAGGATGGGGTGTACTTCGTAGCTTCTCTGTGGGGTAGACACGGGATGGAGCTCGTGAGGCCATTTTTTTAAAGTCAAAAACCATTAAAAACAGTATGTCCTGAATTTTTTTTTTTAATTTTTATTTATGATAGTCACAGAGAGAGAGAGAGAGAGGCAGAGACACAGGCAGAGGGAGAAGCAGGCTCCATGCACCGGGAGCCCGACGTGAGATTCGATCCCGGGTCTCCAGGATCGCGCCCTGGGCCAAAGGCAGGCGCCAAACCGCTGCGCCACCCAGGGATCCCTATGTCCTGAATTTTTTATTTAGGCCTATCTAAGGAACTTTCCTTTGAAATACATATAAAATGATGGCTATTAACCTACCTGTACTTGTGGTATTCGTTACTGGTATCTGGCTCGGTTCATATCAGCAACACGGTAAACAAAGGATCTCGTTGACTACCCCAGTGGCTGTAGGGAGAGTGTTATGGGGTATCAAGGATATCTATAATAAATGCATAGTGGTAAAAATGTATTCTTAATTTGCTTTTCGTGCGTATCTTAACGTAGAGCATGACGTGTTGTGTGCTATAAATAAAAAATTGTGTAATGAATTATATCCCTTATCTATGTTATGACATGGACGGATAGTAGCCAACCTCATAATTTAATATCCTTTAGGATGTCATGGTCTGTTTTGTTTAAGGGGTAGGATTCAGGTAATCAGTGCAACACAAAACATAAATTAGCAATATGCTAAAACAAACACAAATATTTGTGCATCTTCTTGTGTGACCAGGTGCGGCAGAGCTTGACTGTTCTCTGCAGATCCCGTCTGTTTTTAATTAAGAGAGCACCAAACAGAATCATCATGCTAACATCAGAGAACAAAAAAATCTCAATAAAATCTGCCAACCAGCGTGCTTATAACAGAGCGATTGATTTTCCTTTAGAATGGTAAGCTATGGATTTTGGTAATATGACTTATTGATTATTGCTCTGAGTGTTCTCAGTGCCATCGATAGGTTGAAGATACACAAAACCCAACACACTACATGATTTCCTCCACTGTCCGGAAAATCGTGCACATCTGGTTTCTCTCAGCTCTGAAATTCTCATTAGTGAGGGTTTGCAGCGAGTAAATCCTGGTCTTCTAGGAAGTGAGTTAATTAGGGGTTGGTTTTACACTTTTCATTGGTTTCATTGCAATCTTTGCACTTCTGTGATGGCTGTTAGGAATTGCTCCTTCCTCGCCCTGCCTTCTGGAGCTGTGTGGATGGTTGTCCTCCGCGTGGTGGTCTCAGCAAGGTCATCCAGAGCTCACTGGTGTGGAGGCCACAGAGACAGGCATCTAGGAACCCAGTAAATCAATCACAATTAGCATGGGACTTGCTTCCTGCCTGTAAAGGCGCGGGAGGGAAAGGTCAGTGGAAGGACCACAGGGCAGTGCTCGGATAGAGAAGCCAGTAAGTGTGTGGCTTTGGTCCCTCGGTGGGGCAATCAGATTTTGATCTCATTACGGCCAACACTAACATTTCTGGGAGGCCAGCTCCAGCATGGCTTTGGCAGAAGGATGGTTGCAGAGAAGTATTTTTGGGATCTTGTGGGTGCAGCCAGATCTGTGTGCACCGAAACTTGCTTTACGTGATCATCGGAGAAAATAGCTGGGCAAAATGAAGTCTGACACCAGCGGGTCCACATGCTACCATGGCCTCATCACTAGAGTCCAGCTACTTTCCTTTCTTCTTTTCTTCCTCCGATACAAACTAGCACCATTTCCTCTGTTCTTCCTCTGTTCTGCCTTAGACCCTTGACGCCTGGTCCTTGTCTCCAGATGAATCCAAATCGCCCAATCTTCCTGGTCTGACTCCTCCTGGAACATGCTCTCCCACACAGGTGGGCTCAGAACAACCTTCCCTAGGATTTCAGGGTTGAGATTATCAGCCGATCAGTTTGCTGCCATTTATGTGTTTGCAGCTGTTAGGTTGGTGTTCTCCACCAGACCCATCATTCTGGAGCCCAGAGAACACTGAATATACTCCCTTTGTGTTTCTCCAATGCTCGGGAGGACACCAAAGGCATAGTGACCGTATTCAGAGGCTGGTTGATTGGCTAGTAGCTTGATTGCTTCCTGGAGTCCAATATTGATGTAAAAACTTCATGAAGGCGGGACACAACCTTGCCTCTTGTGTGTGCCAGAGCACTCTGGGTCTAGGGACAGATGAAGCATTCAGAGCTGACATTGAACGGGTGAGGCAGTCTGTTCATTTTCATGTATGTAGCTGTGTGCAATCTGCAATAGGGGGAAAAGCAAGTTTAATCATTGGCTTTTTAGGGGAGCCTGCATGGCTCAGTCTGTGAAGCGTTTGCCTTTGACTCAGGTCATAACCCCAGGGTCCTAGGATGGAGCCCCCTGTGGGGCTCTCTGCTCAGCGGGGAGCCTGTTTCTCCTTCTCTCTCTGCCCCTCCTCCTGCTTGTGCTCTCTCTCTTTCTGTCTCTCTGTCTCTCTCTCTCTCTCTCTCGTGCGCATGTGCTCACATATACTCCTGCTTTCAAATAAATTAAATCTTTAAAAAAAAGAATTGACTTTTCAGAGGTTCTCAGAGTAGTGGAGGCAGTAAAGAGTAAAGAACATCATTGGTGGGTGAGCATGGCTGCCCCAGAGAATGCCAAGGATGGGAGGGGGCAGCTTGGTGAACACAGGAAGCTTGAAAAGAGGAAATTATAACCGACTCTTGACCTCAACTTTCTTGTGTTGTCTCTCCTTCCCTCTTTTTCCATTAGGAAGCAAATAGGCTTCATTTCCATTAAGAAATGTATTAACAAGAGTCAGACGGACAGAGCAGGGTCCCTAGTGACCATTTGTCTCCATTGGAAAAATCTTGGCTGTCATGGGAAATGTCCCTAATCCCACATAGACAAAGGACAGACACTGCCAGTTCCATGGGCCAACTCTTCCTTGACATGCTAGGCTTGTGCCCTAAAATTTCACCTCAGGTGTTGGGTTGTGCAAGACAAGAGGAGTTTGCAGGTATCAGGAGAATATGTCAAGCAGAAAAAAGAAGCCCTGTGGCAAGGTGATGGCCATGTTTGCTGCTTCTCTGTCCTCCAGTCCAGCCCACTGGCCAAGTGGAAACATACTACTTATGATGACTCCTTAAGAGGGACAGTGAATGAGTGCTGGTATGAGGGTGCACTCCCTGCCTGTGTGTATGTGTGGCTGTGTGTGTATGTACACACGCACGCTCATGCACATGTAGGTGCATGCATGGCAGTCCGCGTGCATGCCTGTGTATGTGTGATCATGACTGTATGCATCCCTGTTGTCCTCGCCTGAGGCCTTGGTCACTGGCTTGGCCACTCTTCAATGTCCGGTGAGGCAGAACTCTGGTTTGGAGGCTCATCAGCTGGGCACACGTGAGTGTTAGCTAGAGCATCCTGGGGAGAATTCACCTTAATGAAGATTCGCAGTGGGTTTTCCTCTGTCCAACCAGAAGGGGAGGCTTCATATGTTCAGGGAGTGGGAAGAGGCCACAGGACCCAGCGGACCCAGCAGGGCTGTGCAGCGTCCAGGCACTGGCACTGAGAAAGGGACAGCCAGGAACTTCCTGCAGCCCTGCAGGTCAGTGTGCCCCTGTTGGTCTTTGCCAACAGACATGCACAGGAGGGGCCCTGGCAGCTCTCAGAATCTTCCCCCCTGTGCCCAGCAGGGAAAATCAGGGAGCAGAGACTGGTCTGTGGCTTGAGCTTGTGGGTGTTGTGATATTTACTGGGGCCTCGGGGCCTGGCGGTCCAGGTGACAGCTCCTGGGGAAGCTGGAGAACTCACGTCTGGGCGTGTGGGGGAGTGGAGCTGCTAGCACCCACCACAGCTCTTCCTAGCACATCAGGCACTAGGGTGTTCTGAGCAAACACTGAGTGAATCAGGGTGGCAGCGAATGAGCCCCTCTGACCTCCAGCCCTGGCATTCATGAGTGGTGGGTCAGTATTTGAAACCAGTACCCTTAGAACTCATGGCTGAAGGCAGGGTTACCCCTCTCTCTGTGTCTCTTACTCCCAAACTGGTCTCTCTGTTGGAGACATGTGGAGCACCTTCTTTATCCTTGGGATCATCATCATCTTCATCGTCATCATCATGAGCAATATTACTGCCTCACATTCCTTTGGAAACAGATCATGGACCAGGAGATGACCACCTAGTGCGATCTTCTAAAAGGACTCAACCGTCATTTTAATGCACTCTGATCACCTGGATTTTCTCTGCTATTCCTAGCATCCTAAATAACAACGAGTCTCAACCACACTGCCTTGGGCTCAATAATGGTGGACCGTGGCTGGGGGCACTGAGCCCCACTCTGTATGCTGGCTGATTCCATGGGGCGAACCCACCATCAGGACACTTTCTCTGGGAAAACCAAGTTGGCAAGGTCCTATGGATCTGGGAGGTGCCACGGCATCTGAAAGTAGGCCCACATGGGCCTGTGACTCTGCTTTTACCCAGGCTGGTGCATGAGCGTGCTAGAACAAGCCCAGTGAAGTCCTCTAGTGCTGCAGCTGAGCCTTTGCCTGGTTAGCATCCTGAGCACAGAATAATGTGTTAGATGAGACGTTTCCTGGAGATTTAGAGGAGAATTTGCCTCAAAATCTCTTTTTATGTTTCCACTCTATAAGTTACAAAAGAACAATTCAGGAGCTCCCATTGGTTTCTGCTTCAGTTTATTTGAGCTCAGGAAAACCTCGTGAATCCAAGGCCAACTCAGTATGGCTGAGCAAAGCTTCCCAAGTGAATTCCGAACATCAGTTTGGCCCACCGATGTAGGACAAACCAGAACGCACAAAGAAAGCCAATAGTTGTGGGGCTGCATGAGCCTAGACTGCTGAGTCATTCAGTGAAACTCACGTGAATCAAAACTTGCACATTTTGCAAAGTGCTGCTGACATGCTCTGTTATGCTTCCATGGACGATGATAGTGGAAAAGACACGGGGCAGGCACTGAAAAGACACGGGGCAGGCACTGAAAGCTTTGCCTTCACATCTGCTGTTGCTGGTGTAGGATGAATTCCCACTTCTTATCTCTCTGCCTTTCTCCATGGAGTCTCCTGGTGACGTGCACATGGCGATGCCATTGGGTTCTGCGTGACATTTAATGATTCTCACTGAGGCCATGTACGGCCTGGGTGCAGAATGGTTTGCAGCGGGAGCCAGGATCTGGGTAAATGTACGTGCACATACGATCACTATCCTGGGTTGATCTGGGGACACCTCCGTGTGTGTGTGTGTGTATGTGTGTGTGTGAGACGAATGCATGAATGTGTCCCAGTTACGTAACTCCCACGTCTGGGCCTAAGTAGTTTGTAAAGACATCTCCATGTCTTCACTGTAGACCTGTAAAGTGTGTCATGGCTGTGTGAAGGATACTGAAAGGTTAAGTAGGCTGGTGGCGTGTGGTTTTCCAGGAGATCTTCATACTGTGACCCACAGTTGGTGACCATCCTGGTGACAATCACATCTACACTGATTTCCATGTAATGAAATTGCTTTGAGCCTCTATAGGCCTAAGAATTCATGTATGAAATATGTCCATAAATGCCGTTGGGTCATTCTGGATGATTTCTATCAGGTCCCAGAGGCCACTTCCCAGAGAGCATGTTGCAGTGAGGCTGCCACCAGGACAGACCATCAGGATTGGCTGCCCGAGCCATTCACACTCTCCTACATGCTTCTTCCCACTGCAGGAGAGGCCACTGAGAAGTGAGGAAAAGCTGCAGGAGGTCAAGCAGTTTGTTGGTCAAGGTAGAAATAGGAATGTCCCTCACCCCCTACTCAATTTCCTACCGCTGATAAACATGAATGAATAAAAAAATAAACCAAGAAGAGTATTTTATAATCACAGCTAAAGAAAAAAAAATCTGACTTTTTCCTGTTTTGGCAAAATTGTAAGTAAAACTTAGATAATCCACTGAAGCCAACTTTGATTGCCTGTGTATAAAATGATAGTTCAAGCTCTTACTTAGCAGAGTAAAAATGTATATTCCTGTTTAGCATGGAGTTGAGGGGGTGCCGCCATTTGGGATTTGGGGATTGCACCATGGAGATGTGGCTTGCTCAGTCTTTGTAAGAGGGCTGTGGGATGGGGAATGACCACGCCACCTTTTGCTAGGGAAGCCCCAGAGAAATCAGGAGAGAGGGCTGTCTCCATGTGCCCCACATGGGACGGTGTTCAGGCAGCGTTTCCATGGATCTCCATGATGGTTTGGAGACAAGAGTGTACGTGGTGGGAGTATGTGAGCCTGTTAACACCTGACTTAGTAGCAAAAGCAAAATAATCCACAGTTGTGTAAGGTTGGGATTCTGAGGAAGGTAGAGTCCAAGATCCTATTAGGGTCATCACTCTAGTACTTCAGCATCACAATACCTGGAAAAATACACAACAGAGTTTTTCTCCTAATATTTCCACTCTCTTGGCATTCTCCATTCTCCTCCTGCCTCCTGTTGACCCATGTGTAGGTCTATCCAGTCAAAAGCTTTGAAAGAATAGATTTCTTTGTTTTATCAGTTTCTTCTCTGTAATATTCCAGATTGTAGCCTGAGGCAGCAAAGCCCAATATGTTGTTGAGGAAAAAAAGGCCAAGAAAAAAAAAGTGATTTTGACCTTTAAAAATGCATGTAAGCCTAGTGGCTTCCGGGTCTCATTCCCATTGTGGACGTGGCTATTTTTCACTGACCGTTGTGACCAAAACCCTCACAAAGCCCCTGCAGCAAGCAAGTCAGGCTACATGAAAGGGCCTGTCTTCCCTGTGAGGAGTTTAAGTATCAGCCTTGGTCGAGGAGTGGGCTGAGGACAGGCCCAGAGAAATGAGGAGGACAGAGCATCACCTCTTCGGGGCCAGGAAACGAGCCCTGATCTGCCTCTTCCCTCAATGGAGCCTCCTTTGCAATGTTTCTCTGTTGTGAAGACGTGGCCCTGCCACATTTTGAGAAGACTCCTTCCAGCTCGCCTACCTTTTCCCTTCTTCATAGGTTTGACAGTGAGAAACATCCTCTCAGTCCTGAGGGTGCACACATGACAGAGGCAGCATCTTTCAGGGGTGTGCCCATCCTGGCATCATAGCCGCGTCCTTCTCTGTCACCAGCTGGTGATAGAGCAGAGAGGTCACTGCTCCTCACCCTAAATCTGCAGTTGGCAGCCCTGGCGACAGAAATCGTTGCTTTTGTTTTCTATGGGGCTCTGGTGAGTATGGGCTATGGATATTGCCGAGTAATGTGCATTTGTTTGTCTAGCTAATATTTGAATCGCACCCGCTGCTGATAAGGCTGTGTTCTAGGTTTTGTGAACTCAAATAAAGAAAAATATGCCCTTTATCCTCAAAGAGTTCTCCATCTTCAGGAAAAATATACACAGTGGCATATGTGTTGTGAAGTGCATTAACAACAGGGGCTATTTCTGGTGCAGATAGGAAGATAGCTTTTGGAAACACATATCTGCACCAGTGGGGATTTGGGGACCTTCACCTGCATGGAATGTAGAGACTTTACTGACAACCCACAGGGTGGCTCGAACATCCAAAGTAGAATTTTGCTTCAGCAGGAGCATCTGTGCCACGGTGGAGTGACCGCTCAGCAGAGGGGTGGGCTTACTAATATCATCCGCTTAACGATGCCTCTCCTGACCTCTCAGCAGTTACCCTGGGCAAAGCCCATTACATGATTGCTTCAGACTGGGGGTCCTTCGGGACACGACATTGACATCAACACCAGCTACTGCACTTCCACCCAGACAGTGTGGGAGAGGTTGTGAGCCATCACCTGTGTCCTTGGTGTGAGAACCCCTCTCGCCAAGCAAGTTTGCCTGTGTCTATGTGGGTCCTCCTGGGACGGTGAGTGGCACACAGAAAGGTTTTCTCCATCTTGACTCATAAACCGCTCATAAGGGCCTGTATGTATGGCCTGTTGTTGGTTAACCTGACGTTTGCCTCTGAACCTAATACTTGATTTCCTTTTTGGTGTTTTTTCTTAAATTTTTTTTATCACATACAGAAAAAATTCTCAGGTCTGAGCTTAAATAAGCTGTGAGAGGTTTTTTCCCACATATTGACTAGTCATTGTGAAGTTAAGGATTGAGATCTATTTTCTGATTCCGTTTGAAGTCGCTTTATCACATTTCTTGACATCTTAAAGTTTACAATATTTTTCATTGTTTCTTTGTTTTTATTCAGCAAGGTGCAAATGTGATATGAAAATGATGAAATTACTTTTAGCATGGTTATTCAGAAAATCTAAACCAACCACAGAACTCTGCCGGTGGGCATTGAACTGCACGTCTGCAATTCTGCAGCCAGGGGCGAGAGCCAGAGTATGTTTTCTATCTGACTAGTCCGATGCTTAAGTAAGCAATTTAAGTGCAGTTTAAGTGCTATTAAAGGCAAAGTACAATTAATTATCATATTAAAATTAAATTTAAAATTATAATTATATTATAATCAAAAATCATGTTTAAGTGTTTCTTTTTTTTAATAGTTTTATTTTATTTTTTAAAATTTATTTATGATAGTCACAGAGAGAGAGAGGCAGAGACACAGGCAGAGGGAGAAGCAGGCTCCATGCACCGGGACCCCGACGTGGGACTCGATCCCGGGTCTCCAGGATCACGCCCTGGGCCAAAGGCAGGCACCAAACCGCTGCGCCACCCAGGGATCCCTGTTTAAGTGTTTCTTAGTCTGTGATCTTCTGGCTCATTTGATGTAAAAAGAATATCACTAGATCATTTGCGTTGCCATCACTTCAGAGTACATGGAACCCTTTCAAAGTATTTGTGTGTTTATTTCCTTTCTCTTTCTAGAACAGAAGATTCTCTCTAGTTGCTGGGCTTACCTTATAAATTATTTGAAAGCTCTTGTTCACAAAAGCATCTTGCAGAAATATCAGGATGCACTTCTCCTTAGTGGCTTTGTCAAAGTTTGAAGCTTCTCTCACAATGCACACATGAAGGTTCTATTCCTCCTTCTCCTTCTCTCTTTCTCTCCTCTTGTGTCACACCTACTAATTTTGTTTTATGGCAGTTCCTTACACATGGGTTTTGGCATGACTCCTCATATTTATACTTGAGAAAGGCTAAGAATAAATATAAAAAAGTTAAAACATTTTTATGGGAAATATATAGTACTACAATGATGAATTAATGTTACCCCGTGCATTTTTATGGTGCTTCTATTAGAATTTATCCCCCCTGTGCAAAGTCTCAACTTCTGCAATGCAACCAACATAGAAGACTTTATCTCCATTTTTCTAAATTGGGAAACTAAGACCAAGTGATTTAATTATGCCATATATTATCATGGAGTGAGCTTCTGTTAAAGATATATATATATATAAATTTATATAAATAAATATAATATATATGTAAATATAACATATATAAAAATATAAAATATAATATATATATTTATCCCGGAGGTTTAGCTTCCATGACCATGATGAGTGCTAGGCATTCAAAGCCCATTTTGCAGATGAGGAAGTAGGTTCTCAGCAGTTAAGTCACTTAACTGACAGCTGGCATCTAGTACAAATGAGAAGCTTGTGCTCCTCTCTGCTTACTGCTCTGACTTCCAGACTGCCTGATGGGAGAGGATGTTGCCTGCATTGCAAAGGATGCAAAGACCTTCTGTCCTTGTCTGAAGAAAGCATGGCAGTGAGCACCTGCAGTGGTACTCTGCGCTGCTCTTCTTCTCTTCTTCTCATCAGCTTTGGTGGAAACCAGCTGCTGTTGTGGTGAAATCAGGCACAACCCTCTCCGGTCAGAAATCTTGGAAAAGCAGACAGAGCCATGCTCACACCACTGGTGTGTAGCAATGGCCCATCCAGCTCAGCTCTGCAGCTTTGCCATCTGTTGCCCCAGTCCTGTGATAGTGTGTTTCCAATGGAGATGACCTGTAGGACCCCTCCAGGCTGTGGCCATGGTGGTAAGCACTGGACACCCACGCTGTTCTAGGTTCCACCCTAGGTCAGCAAGGGTTTTGAAGAGCATTATGGGGATTCCAGTAGAGGTCATGTTTTAAATTCTCATGCCACATAGGTGGTGGAGCTTCCAGGTACCCGAAGGGACCTGTGTAGTCACACTTAGAAATCAATTAGGAAAGGAAGCCCATGAGGTGTAGATTAATAGAAGAAAATCATACCTTGGCAATCGTGCCTTGGCACAGACAACAGTTTACAAGTGAGTGTTTATTAGAGAGCAGGGCTCAGCAGATGTTTTCCAAAGCCCTTCCAGATTGAGGGCAGGAACGTCAGCGTATGTCCTGCCAGATTCTCAAGGATGCAGTATGTATATACGTAGTTCAGACAGCCCCACTGCCTCTGCTGACAGAGCCTGAGCAGGGCACCTTGCTTGCTCTGGGATCAGTTGGAGCCCATTAGCACGTGGGTTGACAGTCCCCTGATTACAAAGACTGGGTTCGCACCTAATGAATGAAGCTTGCTTTTTGGAGCATTCCTTTGCTCATGTGCAAATTGAAAATATTAATAGAATCTCCCCTCTGGGGTTGTTGTGAACAAAAAAAGATCAAGGTACAGAGCCCACACAGGACCTACATGACAGACACGCAGTAAGTGTTTGCAAGGGTTTTCGGTAACGGTTCTGCCATCACATCCACCTACAGGCTTCCATCTGATGCCAGAATGTGCATGGTACTCGAGAAGGGCCACCCTGTGAGCAGCCACACACCTGCCATTTAGCTGAACTTCATGATTGAGTATGTTTTTATTCTATTTAAAAAGTTATGGCAGAACTAACCCTGACTGAGAATTTACCAGAAGCCTGATGCCGTGTGTTATTGGATTTAATCACATTATGCAATGTGAGTTCTCTTCTATGGGTGAGAAGATGTTGAACCATCCAGACATGGTCTAGGGGCATGAGCACCTGGTGGGGCTCACATATCCACTTCAGTTCTTTGCTTTTTGAGTCCAGTCCTCCATGAAGCTTTGTGTATTTATGCTGAAGCACCTCTGTTCCTTTACATGTCCTTTCCCCTTCCTAAGACCTCACCGAAGCTGCTCCTTAGCTCTAAGGGCACATGCGTGTGTGTTGGAAGGTGTACTCCCTAGGGTTCTCAATACACAATATCAGATTATCTGCAAATAGAGATCGGTTGACTCCTTCTTTTCTAATCTGAATGCCTTTTATTTCTTTCTCCTGCCTCATTTCTCTGGTTAGAACCCCTAGTACAGTGTCAAATGTAAGTGATATGGGTGTCTGTCCTTGCCTTGTTTCTGATCATAGGGCGAAAGCTTCAGTTTTTAACCATCAAATAGGATGTCAGCTGCAAGTTTTTCATAGGTGACCTTTATCAAGTTGAGGAGGATACCTTTTATTCCTAGTTTTTCAATGTTTTTATCATAAAAATGTCTTGAATTTGTCAAACACTATTTTTGCATTTATTAAGAGGATCATGTGGTTTTGTCCTTTAGTTTATAATAGGGGGTATTACATTGGTTGGTTTTCATATGTGAACCAACCTTGAATTCCTGGGATAAATCCTCTTTGTGGTTTGATGCTGTTTCCATATTGCAGGATTTGGTTTGGCAGTAATACTCTTTGGGTGTTCCAACTGTATTCATAACGAGTGTTGACTGGTCTGTGGTTTTCTTTCTTTGATGTCTTTGTCTGGTTCTGGGACCAGGGTAATGCTGGCCTTCTAGAGTGAATTGAGCATCACCTCCTCTTCTGTGTTGTTTCTAAATGACTGGTGTTAGTTCTTTAGATGTTCAGTAGACACCATCAATGTAGCCATCTGAGCCAGGGTTTTTCTCTGTGGAGAGTTTATTATTATTAGTTCAATCTCTATATTTAGTAGAGAGCTCTGTTGAGATTTTCAACTCCTGGCATCATTTGTGTCTCTCCAGGAATTGATCCATTTCATGTAGGTCATCTAAGTTTTTGGCATACAGTTGTTCACAGGATTCCTTGAATCCTGTGTGTTTCTATACGGCAGGCAGTGCTGTTTCCTCTTTCATTCCTGATTTTAGTAATTTAAATCTTCTCTATTTTTTTCAGCCCCTCTAAAGATTTGTCAATTTTATTGACCTTTTCAAATAATTAGCTTTTTAAAAAATAAGCTTTAGTTTTTCTTTATATTGTCATTCTAGTCTGTATTTTCTTATTTCCTTTCTTATCTCTATTACTTTCTTCTCTCCATTTCTTTGGGTTTACTTTCTTCCTCTTCTTTTTCTTTTAAGATTTTATTAATTATTCATGAGACACACACACATACACACAGAGAAAGAGAGAGAGAGAGAGAGACAGAGGGAGAAGCAGGCTCCATACAGGGAGCCTGATGTGGGACTCAATCCCAGGACTCTAGGATCATGCCCTGGGCCAAAGGCAGGCGCTAAACTGCTGAGACACCCAGGGATCCCCTTTATTCTTCTTTTTATAGTTTCCCAACTAAGTTGAGACTAAGTTGTTGATTTGAGATGTTTTACGTTGCATTCGCAGCTGTGCATTTCTGGCCACAGCTTTTATGGCATCATGTAAATTCTGTCAGTTGTGGTTTTCATTTTCATTCTTCTTAAAGTGTTTTCTGGTTTCTATTGTGAATTCTTCTTTGATTCATTGGTTGTTTAGGAATGTGTTGTTTCACTTCCTTGTATTGAAAATTTCCCCAATCTCCTGTTTTTGATTTTTAACTTTATTCCACGGTGCTCAGGGAACACGCTTTGTATGGTTTCAATACTTTTAGATGAATTGAGACTTGTTCCATGGCCTGACATTTGGTCTGTCTGGGAAGACGTTCCAAGTGCAGGTGGGAGGATGTACACTCTGCTGCTTTTGGGTGGTGTGTTCTGTGCATGTGTGGGGTCCAGTCAGTTCTCGGTGTTGTTCAGGTCTCCCATTTCCTTGTCATTTCCTCCCATTTCCTGGTTGTCACATACACCACTGAAGGCTGGGGATTGAAACCTCCAACTATGGGGGTTTAATTGTCTATTTCTCCCTTCAATTCTGTCAGTCTCTGCTTCACATATTTGGGGGTTCTGTTGTTAGGTGCATGTATGTTTATAATATTTATGTCTTCTTTATGGATTGACATTTTTATCATTGTAGGATATCTTTCTTTGTCTTTAGTAACAATAATTGTCCTGGAGTCTATTTTGTCTGATATTTGTAGAATTACTCCAGCTTTCATTTTTGTTTAACATCTGCATGGTGTATCTTTCTTCCCATCCTGTTTACTTTCAATTTATTTGTATCTTTGATCTAAAGTGTGTCTCTTGTAGACAGTATACAGCTGGATCCTGTTTTTTTTTTTTTTTTTTAGTCCTTCCTGCCAATCTCTGTCTCCTAATTGGAGGGCTTTATCCATTGACATTTAATTCAGTTACTGATAAGGTTGGATTTATGCATACCATTTTACTAGTCGTTTTCTGTGTGTCTTGTCTACCTTAATACCAACTTAATTTATTTGTGATTGAAACTAAGTTGGTTATTAATTTGAACTAATTTTTTTTATCAGTTAAGACATGAATTAGAATCTCTAGGGCAGCCAATAAGAAAATGACTAAATTTTTTTCTTAAAGGGAAAGAAATTAAAATGATACACAAGAAAATATTTGTTTGGCCCCCTAAAAGCCAGCAAAATAGGAATATAGGAACAAAAATAAAACCTTTATAAGACTTACTTAGTTTCAGTTGTAAGCAAAAGCCGTACCCTTCCTTCACCCTCCCTTTTTCATACAAATTGCACCTTCATGCAGTGTGCCCACCATCACAGTTCTGATTACTGCTTTATGCAGTTGTCTTTTAAATCCAATAAGGGGGATCCCTGGGTGGCGCAGTGGTTTAGCGCCTGCCTTTGGCCCAGGGCACGATCCTGGAGACCCGGGATCGAATCCCACATCAGGCTCCCGGTGCATGGAGCCTGCTTCTCCCTCTGCCTATGTCTCTGCCTCTCTCTCTCTCTCTCTCTCTCTCTCTGACTATCATAAATAAATAAAATTTTAAAAGAAGACCTATAAATCCAATAAGGAAGGAACAGTGCTACAAGAGAAGCCACACAGACCCCAGCGGTGGAAGAGATGTACACACTGGGGGAGTGACAAGTCACGTCATACACAGCCGGGCTCACACGTGGGGCAGCGACCAGACAGATCAGATAACAGTAGTTCTCTGGGAATGAGGTTTTAAGAGGGCTCCCCTCCGTGCTGTTTCCCACCCTGACTGCAGGCTGTAGAGCTGGCAGGAGGCTGGGGATAGGGTCCATTACAGTGGTTTTCCCCGAATCCACGCCTCCTGTTCCTGCAAACTTTTGCTTCATTCCGAGTTCTCAAAAAACATTCTGACACCTTTTGGTAGCTTTCTCATTGTTCTTACAGATGAAATGAATTTGGAGGTGATTATGCTGCCATTTTCACTGATGTTAGAGGTCTATGTGGGTTTGGAGTGGCTGACCCCACTGCCCTGGCTCCAGGAGGGAGCACTGGACCCAGCCCGGGCTGTGGATGTTGAGAGGTTGGTTCAGAGGTGGGCCACAGACCACATGGCATGGCCCAGGCAAAGCCAGCCCACCCCGGCTTCTTCAGAACCTTTGGGAAACAGACACACTTTCTCCTTAAGTTACTAAGATGATGATTGTGAGCCCCCCGGAATGGGAGGGCACTGCCCACAGAGGTGACCACACAGGGAAGTCAGAACCCTACGTGCAGAGAGACCATGTCCTGAGGACCCTGAGCCCTTGACCTAGCAGTGCCTGGGTTTCTGGTCACCTGGACGTCTTGTCCTTCCTTGGTGAGTGGCAGTGTGCAGTACTGCCTGTCTGTGACTTAACTTCTGAGCTGTGTGCATTGCTGGGACCCAGCCCACAAAAGAGAAATGGTCAGGCCATCTCGCAGGCCCTGAAACTGGTCTGGGTCAGATTCAATCTGGTGAGTTCAGCCTGAGTGGGTGCATTTCTCATGCTAACCTCCCATGCTCCCAGGTTCATGCTAAAGCAGATTCAGTGAGAATGATTATGTATCAACGTCTGCAACTGTTATTTATCACTTCCATTGCAAATGACAAAAACATTAGCATTTCCATTTACTAATCTTCCTATGGTCTGGGACTTTGGGCACCGATTACCGGAAAGACAAATGCTTTTCTTAACTTCAGATGTCCACGCACATGAGGCCCAGCTCAAATGCCAGAACCACGTTCTAAGTAAACCTTATAGTGAGAATAATAGACCTGCAACCTTGTGCTTTAAGTGTACGGAGAATTTTCACTGTGGCGAGACGTAGCCCGGGTGGAAATTATGACTTAAATAATTCCTCATAATGTGGTGCAGCACATATCGCTTTAGATTATCCTATTAATCTTTCCTCCCTAATGCTTCCTTTGTTTATACATCTTCTTGTTGGGTTGTTACCTTTACAACATGACCACGCTGTGTGGCCTCTCGTATAAAGCAGCTGAAAGACTCTAATTTTAGAATAAATGGCTAAGAGAATGGATTCTGTGTTCACTTACTTTTAAGTAAACTCTGATTATCCGGATTGACTACACCACCACCATCCTTGTGAATGGAGCTCTTTTGTGTAACATTTATGATACCTCATGTGGAGTAAGGTCATGCTTTAGTGTAACCGGATACCCTTGTGTTAAAGTGCCCAAATTAACCAATTCCTGAAAGCTACCCCAGGAACAATTTTCAGATGGCTTGTTGGGCATGAGGAGGGTGCACACAAATCACTCGTGAGTAGGAAGTGTGTGTTTTTAGGCCTCACTGTAAATTTACCACCATCTTCATGGAGGCTTCTGACTGTGCAAACAAGGTACATTCCTGGTGTTTTACAGGTACAGTGAGTCTGCAATTCATATTCAGTGGATGCTATGAGAGAGAGACTGCCAGACGCTGTCTTCACTAGGAAAATTGAGGCTACTTATACCAGAATAACTCTTTGGGTGACTCTCATGACATTCTCATAGATTCCTTTCAAATCTTTCATATATAAATTGCTAATTTGAGAAAATTCAGGACAGTTGGATTTTTTCGTTTTTTATTTTAAAGTAAAATGAGGGTGCTGGCCTGTGAGTCTGATTAGAGCAAAAGAATTTCGTGGATTGCTCCCTGGGGCATCTCTGTGTCCTGGGTCTGGGGAGTGGGTGTCCTGGGGGCAGTGAGGCCAGGTTCCCACAAGCAAAGCTCATTCTTGGAAGAACTGTGTGCTCCCTTGAGAGACCTCACAGTGGAAGTCCCTCCACGGCTGCTACCCTGCCCGCTGTCTTCTTCCCAAGGAGCATACATGCACCTGCTCCTGCTAAGGCAAGAAAGTAAGGGGTTTAGGGTAAGACGAGGCACTGCAAGTCTGGTGTTTCCACAACTGAGAGCCCCTCCGAGATGTTCTCAGCATAAATATTTAATCTGCTTCATCCACCCTGCCATGAATATTCGTTTCCGTTCAGGGAGAAACACTGAGTTATTGGAATGTCTCTCTGACACTTGATCCCTGGCCTCAGGGGCTGATGCTCACTGCCTGGCCCGTCAGAGGCTGAGGCATCATGGGTGGTCTCTGGGCACCCAGCTCATCTGTCAAGCACTGGGCATGGGACAAATGAGGGTGGAAGCCGCAGTGGACAGCTCTGGGTGGACGGCCAGTCCACTTCAGGAGCTGCCTTTCTAAGTCACTGGCTGGTTTTCTCCTGTTAAGATTTTATTTATCTGAGTAAGAAAGAGAGAGAGAGAGAGAGAGTGAGCAAAGGTAGGGCAAGGGGCAGAGGGAGAAGCAGACTCCCTGCTGAGCAGGGAGCCCAGCGGAAGACTTGATTCCAGGACCCCAGGATCACGACCTGAGCTGGAGGTGGACGCTCCACCAACAGCCCCCCAGACGCCCGTTTTCTTCTGTTTTAAAGGAAATGTGAGTCCATTGCCAGCCCTAGCAGCCTGTCCTGGTTCTGCTCTTTACAAACCAGCTGGGGCACATTGCCCCTGCCCCACCATGGCCCCCATGGCCCCCACAGCCCCCATGGCCCCCATGGCCTCCATGCCTCCATGGCCTGCCGTACTGGAAACTGAGGGAGGGCCCAGTGTGTCCACTGGCACAGATGTGCACTGTGAGAGGGAACGAGAAGCCTTTGAGCACGTGCATGCCATCGGGTTGGACGTGTACTGTAGGGTGGCACGCTTCATCTCCGGGCCCCACGTGCTTCCGAGTAGGGAGGAAGAGCCTGGCCATGAGAAGTTCAGAATCCTTTTCTGGAAAACCTCGGTGCTTCCTTCTGGTTCCATGAATGCATCTTCTAGAGAAGACTGTCGCCATTCCTCACATGTACATCATTCCTGTTGATTTTTTGTTATTTAGATGATTATTCTTAGTCTTGCTGAAGAATAGGATGATTTGGTTGGCAGCAGAAAGTAGAATCGTTTTGTTTCTCACCGCGGGATGAGTAAAATTGACAACCTCCTCCATTCCTGCTAGGTCATAATTAGAAATTAGAGCTGCATCAGACTGTTCGCTACAGCTGTAAACTCTGGCAGAAGAAGTGACAAACACCTCAAAACTCTGTCAGTGACTGAATTCACCATATTTTTTTTTAAATGGTCTCTGCTTACTTTTGCCTCCTCTTAGAGAGAGAAACATGAACAGAATTTGTGGATTTTTAGATAGTTCTTGAAGTATTTAAAAATTGCCCTCTTTTTAACAGGGAAAAATATTAATCTCAACTTGTTCTTGGAATCTTTCCATTTTTGGGTTTAGACATACTTGTTTTTTTTTTAATCCTCAAAGCCAATTTTTTTATATAAAATTATCATGATGGGCATAAAGGGCACAGATGAGAGTTTGATGTTGGTAATCACGTGTGCTGTATCTGAGCGTGTAACCACAGCAAACTGGGTCTGCTCACATAAATACACGTACGTGGCTGGTTGGCACTATTGCCAAAAACATTCTGACTGTGTATGCAATTTGTCAAAACAATTCTGAGGCTTGCATGAATATTTGGATCATGAATATTCGGATGTTTCCATAAGCTTTTGTTGTCTGATACATGGCATTTGGGTGGAAGTTTAGTTCATTGTGAGTTTTTAAATTATAGGTTTAGCAAAAATTTTACATTATTTTTCACTAGGAATTATGTGATTAGATGTGGGGCTTTATACAACATGATAAATTTTAAGCAGTTATTTGAAAACTCTCTGCATTCAGTCAAAATAGCCTTTTGGGTACTGATTTAGACAATTGTGAGGAACGCTAAACGTCACTCACTGGCTCGTGTTTAGAAGCAGCTTTAGGGAGGCAATGAGAGGCACGTGTTCACGGTTGGCACCAGCCTTCAAGGTCACACTCGGGTGCACTTTGCCTTGACCACATGGGTCATGAGAGGGGTCCGCTGGGCATGAAAGAACCTCCCTGCTGCTGGGTCCCTATGACCAGCCTCTGTCATTGCTGGGCCAGTGCAAACTTGGGGGTTTCCCCCTGAGGAAGCTCCAGGTTATTTTCTCTGAGGGGTTATCACTTGGGTGCCTGTCACGAAGTAGGAGGCATGCCTGCAGGTGGTGTGATGCTTTCCAAGAGCCGAGTGCACTGGGGGCCCATGGCCATGACCCTCCTCTGCAGCCCCATTGTGGGTCAGGCCTGGATCAGGGGCATGACGGTCCAGGGGCACGACGGTGCAGGGGCCCTGCTCTCCCTAGAACGCACCTGAATGGAGATGACTCCTGCCCCCACGAAACTAATGGCTGACTGCGGCAGGTCAGATGAGGGCAAATGACGCAAGGACAGACCTCCCGGAGGCCGGCCCTGTGGCTACGGCTCATCTTGCAGACCACCTTCTCCGTCCTCGGGAGCTGCTCCCAGGTTCTGGGCTATGGGAGCCCTGGGCTGGCAGGAGGGACTGTGTTGGGAGGGAACTTGCGACACTGGCCTAATGCCGGGGACGCTGCTGGAGGATGCTGGTCTCACGTGGCCTCATGTGGAGGCCTGGGTCCCCCTGGCTGGTCATTGGGTGTGAGGAAGGCCTGGGGAGTGAAGGTGGGTGTGAGATCTCCTCGGTGCTAGGGGGACGGGGCTTCCATTTCCCTGAAGTCTCTGGAGACAGCAGGGCCTTCCGTGGTCATGCAATCGCCTCTGAGAGCCCACGCTGTCCCTTGGGGTCAGCAGGCGGGACCCAGGGTCCTGGGCCCAAACTGTGCAGTGTCTCAGAGCAGAGCTTGGCTGCAGAGAGTGTAGACCTGGGAAGGGGCCCCCTGCCCCAAAGCTGTGAGTGGGGATGGGGTCTGGACTCCTGCCCCAGGCAGAAAAACCTGTTCTGCAGCTGCCCAGCACAGCTCCATTACCACCCTGGCCTTGGGGGCAGAAGGTGCTCCCCGCATGAGGCCTTGGGTGCCTGGGGGTCAGGCATGGCCTCCCGCCACCAGACAGCCGTTGCTTTGGGTAAGATACGGCATTTAGTCATTTGTCACGATGATACACGTCCTGATGACATGGGCGGGCCGGCCTCTGAACACTGCCAACAGCCCCACTGGGGCCTGGCGCCCAAGCGAGCGGCGGCCCACCCACCCGGAGCAGGGAAGGCGACACCTGACGGGGGAACCTCGCTCGCACATGATTGATCTGCTCGTAACAAAGCTAATAATTACCCAGCTCTTCATTTCCATCAGTCTTTGTAACATGAAATTTCCCTCAGTGTGAGTGGCCAGGGCCCGCGGGGGTAGATTGGCGCACAGAGCCGCTAAGCGGCAGGTGCTGCGTGCTCCCCGCCTTCCCCCTGCAGGTATTTCCTGGAGACAAACAGCCACACATGCGCTCTGTTGCAAATAATCTGGTTTCATTTTGATGTATTTTTAAAATCCACTCACTTATAGGAAATCTTAATGTTTGAAATTACTTTTTTATACTCATTTGCACACGTGTTTTCCCACATACATTTCAGTGTCATGGTTTTATTTCAGGAGACCTAAGTGTATGTCAGCGTTAGAGTGTTTGCCTGAGCAGTGGCCGCAGCGGGTCCCTGGCCAGGGTTCATCTCCACCTTCTTCCTCTTGCTCCTGCTGTCTCAACAGAGCTACCGTGTCACAGACAATCTGGAACCCTACACCTTGTCAAGACGGAAAGGCCTTTAGTGCACTGGACTAACACAAATATCTTTTAATTGATATATTTGAAAGGGATTTTATTGCCTAAAAGAAAAGGTGAGAAAGGAACTCTTGGTCTTGCTGCTGGGATTTGGTGATGTGTGGTGAGGCTTGGTGGGGTTTGGTGTAATTTGGCGGGTTTGATGGGGTTTGGCGGGGTCTGGTGGAGTTTGATAGGGTTTGGTAGGCTTTTGTTGGGTTCTGGTAGAATTTGGTGAGGTTTGGTGGAATTTGGGGGGGGGGTTGATGGGGTTTGGTGGAATTTGGTGGGGTTTGGTGGGTTTAGTGAGGTTCAGCAGGGCTTGGAGTTTGGTGGGGTTTGGTGAGGTTTAGTGGGGTTTGATGGAGTTTGGTAGACACATGGACTCATACAGTCACACACTGACACACCCACACTACATTCACCTTCCCCCTTCCCCAGACTAACAGGAGCCACCAGTGTTTCCTCCCAGCCCCTGACAATTAAAGTCTCCTGAAGTGCTTGTTAAACATCAAAGTGCAGCTTCCAGGGTCTCTGAACCCGCAAGTCTAGACAAGGCCCAGGCACACACCTTGATAAAATAACCCAGGTAACATGGCTCTTCCGGCTGGGGCTGGCCTGACAACGCCAGGAGGTCCTCTGGTCCCTGTGGCTGGTGTGTTCACACAGAGGAGCTGGCGAGGCTCTCTCCAGCTGCTTCTCGCTCAGGTCATCGGCTGAGTTTGCATGTTTTGCTGTAGGATTTGTTCCCATGCCTGCATCCTCTGGTGCACTACCTGCCAAGCTAGGGCTGGGTCCTTAGACATCGCTGAGTGGCTGAGTGACTGCCTCAGAAGGAATGGGGCCATTAAGAGGTTATTTCAACCCTTCTTGTGTCTTCACCCTCAACACCCGAGTACCAGGAGTTCTGCTGTTTTGTAAGAACTCCCCACTCCAGCCTGTCATGTGTGGTCCTTGCAGTCCTGTGTGACCCCTGAGGGTGTCCTGGATGCCTTCTTCCTGGGCTTCTCCTGTCCTATCTCTTGGCCATGCATCTCCTCAGTTTGGAAACCTCCCACACCCATCAGGGGCCTGGAGACTGAAGCAGGAGCTCCCAGAAACCTTCCCCATAACTCACCTGCTTCTGTGAGCTGGGTCCACTCTTCATCTTTGTGCTGTGGACCTTGAATAGAATGTCTCTCTTTCAGAGAATATGGATTTGACTTTCAGAACTCAGTAGAGGCACCACCTGCCCTGGGCGGCCCAACACCCTGGACCCGCCTCTGTGCACCCGTCCTCCTTGGCTTCTGAGCTGGTGACAAGGTTCCCTACAGCCCGCCTCAGCTTTAGTGTTTGTGTTTTATTCTCAGACCCCTGTCGTGACAATGAGGCATCTCTTAAGATCTTGAAAATCAGGAGAACAACATTGGCTTTTGAATTTATTTATTTATTTATTTTTTTAATTTATTTACGATAGTCACAGAGAGACAGAGAGGCAGAGACACAGGCAGAGGGAGAAGCAGGCTCCATGCACCGGGAGCCCGACGTGGGATTTGATCCTGGGTCTCCAGGATCGCGCCCTGGGCCAAAGGCAGGCGCTAAACCGCTGCGCCACCCAGGGATCCCGGCTTTTGAATTTAAATGTGTACATTGATTCATAATTGATCATCAGATCCAAGATTTATAAAGACAGCTTAAAGAAATAGGATGGCTCCCAAGTGACAAAACTGAGCTGTAAACAGATTGAAGGCATTCGCTTCATTTAGGAAAGACTGTCTATTTAAGGGGGGTTGGTCAGCTTAGAAAATGAGGAAGGAAGTAGTGGCGCTGCTGTGGACAGGCGTTCTGTCTCTCTTCACAGCATACTCGCCGCCTGGGGGTCCTTGGCACCTCTGAGCCACGCTGCCCGTGGGGCGACCCCAGGGTGATGGCTCCTGCCAAGTGTGCTTGTGCTCTATAGCTGTCTCTTCATGCACCTTGCAGCTTCCCCACTATCATTATGGGACTTTGTCAGATGACTCATCCATCTGATCGACCACCTAGGACATGTCATCTGTTACTAAAATGGCCTGAACTCCCCATTTTGTTCTGGCTTCACATTCGGCTCCATTCTCTTGTGGGCTCTGGGTCCCGTTTCAGTGGCTCTCCCCCTTGGCACTCAGTAATGGAACTCAAGTCTGGATTTTCACCTGTGGTGGACAGCAGGGAGTCATCCTCCTACTTCCACTGAAATGCTCCTGCTTCCATCAAGTGGAAGTAACGATGCCTTCCTTCGAGCCAGCTCTGGCCTCCTCTGGCTGTGGCTGGCCTTAAAACAGACATGGCACAAAGCTCCTGGCACTGCTGGGTGCACTGGGGTCAGCCTGCACCAGGGAAGTTCACGAAAGTCTGTGGAGTGAGCCCCAGCCCCACCTGATGCCTTGGGGCCCACGGAGCCGTGGAGGCTCAGGGCCTGCTCACCAGACGGGGGTCCCAGTGGGAAGGGTGAATGGGGGTGAGTAAGATAGGAACTGGGTCTTAAAGAAAGTGATAACCTTGGCAAATGGAGAGGAAAGATAGATGACTAACCTGTGCAGAGACACAGTTGCAGAGCTGAGCAGAGGAGGGAGGAGGTGGAGGACACTCTGAAGAGTGGTTTGAATATGAACAGACATGGAAATGCACTTGGTCCGCAAATAAGGAAGCTTCCTGCGTGGAGTCAGTTCTTCCTGGATGTGGTGGGCTTCTTTCATGATCATGAAAACCGAGCCAAAGCTTCACACTGGAAGTATTGACGCTCATCTCTCGTTACGCCTTCCAGTTATTGGGCAATCCCCAGGCAACAAAGGGCCCTTTCAGATGAAAAGAAAGAGCAACTGATGTCAGATGATGAGCATCTCCTCCTCAGGCCCTCTCTGACTTACACGTCCAGACTGGAATGACAAACAGAAAAAATCCCAAGTAGGTATAAAGTAAGAGTTACATATTGAAGCAGAATAAAGCCTGGGTCCGGAGTAGCAATTCCAATATGTTTACAGGACATCAAACACCTGCAGGGCACATTGGCTTCTGAGGGTGTTCCTTAGATGGATAAGGCACGTTTTCATGGAGTCCTTCAGTTTGGGGATGTTTTTCAAAGATTTTATTTATTTATTTATGAGAGATACACAGAGAGGCAGAGACACAGGCAGAGGGAGATGCAGGTTCCCTGCGGGGAGCTCGATGTGAAACTTGATCCCAGGACCCCAGGATCACGTCCAGAGCTGAAGACAGACACTCAACCACTGAGCCACTCAAGCATCCCAGTTTGGGGATGATTATCCATGTTTGTACAGGAAGAAAAAGTCTCACAAAGCCCTCTTGTTTGGATGTTCTTCCGTTACTTGAAATTCATCATGTCCAATGGCTGGAGCAGGTCCCTGTCCTGAGGCTGCTTCTCATGGCTGAGCAAGGCTGAGGGCAGGTGCCTACACACCAAGCAGGGCCAGCCTGTGTCTCATGGACAGTCGACTCCTGAAAGTGTTACGTGGACATGGGGTATATTGTGGAATGAGCTGGGAGTGCACTGCACACCTGTGTCTACCCCTCAGGTTGAAGGTAATAGGCTTTATAATTTTTTCATTATTATTGGTATTACAGAACCAATCAATACTAATTTTGAATCTCAGTCAATACACTAAATGCCAAAACAGAGCTCTTCTTGCAGCAAATGGTCACTAGAAATCTGGCAGACGCATGTAGAGAGACAATACTCCTGACTTTGGGGAATATCCCAGCAAGCAAACTAAGTGAAAGTCTGGTTTGACGAAGGCCCAGAGGGCACGTGTTTATTTAACCCAGATTAGGCACCAGCTGCATGCCTGGTGCTGTACTGTTAGTGAGTATTACTTGGGCCAGACTCTGTGTTGGGTGGGAAACTACAGTTTCAGTGTAGGGAACGTGAACTTTGGCCTTGGAAGGGATTGCTAGACCTTGCCAACCGTGAAAGGCACCCATGGAGTGGGTTCTCCTGCTGGGCACAGGGCTGTCAGCCTCGCCACACGAGCTGCACTGGGAGAACGCACACGGCCTTTGTGCTGAATCCTTGCCCCAAAGACAACTTGATACGAGAGCGAGCTCAGTTCTTTGGGTTCTGAATGCCAGCAGCCATGCATTCTCTCCAGAGCTTGACAGATAAGCAGAAAATGCACGCTGTCGCTTTTTCCTATGTGGGACATTCATGGGGGTTTTGTAAGCCCACAGGCAGCCAGGCAGCCAGTGAGGCAGGGACATGGGGAGCACGCCCTTGGCCGTGAGCTCCTGGAAAGGACGAGAAAACAGTAAATGCTCAACGCCCTTGGGGAAAATTTTACTGCAGACCCATCAAACCCAACCTGTCTGGAAGCCCGACCTGACCCTATTCACGGGCCTCCCCTCTGACCTTACCTGCGACTGGTAGGAACTGATTCCGAAGGCTCTAAAATAATCTTGGTACATTGTTCCAATCGTTACAGTGTGTCCCGGGGGTCTGTATCCTGTCATTGCGGAGGCGCGCCCCCCATGCAGGCCCTGGGGCCCCCAAGTGTCACCTGTGGGGCTGGCCTGGGGAGTGGTGCTGAGTCCTGAGGCCACCGGCTGGGGTGGCGCTGACAAGGCCATGCTGCTGCTGACGCTTGGGACCTCAGCATCACTTGGCTCACCAGCCGGCCCTGCAGCTAGAGAACCTTTCAGCAACAGAGGCCACTGTTCCCCAGCTCGCCCTTCAGCGCGAGGTGCAGAAACTCTGGGCATCGGGGAAGCTGCAGCTTGGATGCACCTGCCCTCCCAAAGGGGCGGGGCTGCCGCTGCCTATCCCTTGACCCCCCATCCTTGGGGATGCCACGAACCAGCCACTTGCTGTGTTCATGGGTGACAGGCTACATTGGATGGTCAGACACACATCTGTGTTTGTGCTGAGCTCTTTTACTCTCTGGTGGTGGAGCCGACACCTCTGACACCATCCAACAGAGACAGTAATTATCCAGGAAGCAGACAGCAGCAAACCCTGCCTCCCACTTTCTCTTCATGGGTGGGGGACATGATGGCTGCGTGGCCTTCCCTCCTTCTTTCCCTTGGAGTGTGCAGCTTGCGGCTCTGCATGCACCCTTCTGGGCTCAGGCCATGGCAGGGAAACAACTGGTTGTTCCAGTGGATCAACCTCCCTCGCAGAGGTACCTATTTCATTGCCAGAAGAACCCACTATCCCCCAGAGTCTCGCCGATGTCGTTTGTGTGGGGCTGGAACACTGGTTTAGGTCCCCCGAGCTGTCTCAGGCGGTGGGCGCTGCCTCGGTGCCGACCAGGCTCTTTCCCTCAGGTGCCCAGCTGCGAGGTGAGCCACGTGTCAGGCCGCAAAGCCCTGAGGCCTGGCCGCCGGCTCGGAGCCCCGGACACACGGCCTGTGCGGCCTGCCCGGTGCCCACCACCAGCCCTGGAGCCTGCTGTCCCCTCGGCATCGTGGACTCAGGCCTCCTCCTGCGCTCACAGCCTCCGTCCTCTCCAGCCACTCCACTGTCAGCGAGCAACCTGAGGCAGGAAAGAGGAGAGTTTGCACAAGGGCCGTGGCCACAGCGGTGAGCAGGCCCACGTCGGGGCTGAGCAGAGACAAGCGGCTCGTCAGGCGAAAAGTGGGAAGGGAAAGTGTGGGCGTCTCTGCGTTTCTACTCTTCAATTTTCCACAAATATGGTAGAATGTCATGCAATTTTGTGCTTTGAAACATGTAATTTCTGTCTAAGATATTATGCAAATAGAGACTTCTGTGGCAGCTGACAAGTTTCACGGTCCCCCTCCTCCCCAGGCCCCTCCCTGCCTTGTCTTGATCCCTCTGGGTGTCCCTGCAGCCTTCTCTTCTGTCCTCGGCCCCGCCCCTCCTCCGGGTCCACGTCCTGTCCCGCCTGCTCCTGGCCTCCAACGCCTGCCACCTGGTGTCCCCCGGCTGCTGGGGCCACGAGGGGAAGCTGGGGAGCAGCCTCACCGGGCTGTGTCTCCTACTAACCACCCTGTTACTGATGGGGAGGCACCTGAACCACCAGGTGATCATGATCCCACACAGCTACTGCAGCTATATCCCAGGCACCCACACCACGGGCCTCAATCATCCTGCCACTTCCTAGTGGGGCCACATGCGTGTGTCCATCATGGCACATGGTTGCATGGCCCACTGGTGCGCTGGTGGAGGGTGGGCCCGTGAAGCCTCTTGCTCAGCAAGGACTGTCTGCAGCGTGGCCGGGAGGAGCTCCAGGGCTCAGGGCAGGGGTCTCGCCTGGGTCAGACCAACAGGCCATCCCAGCTGCTCCGTGAAGGCGACCAGAGCAGGCCTGTCACTGGTCCCCGGGCTTTGGCCTCCTGCCGCAGGGTGCACCGAGGGTGGCTGCCAAGTCACTGGCCCCTCTTCCCAGCTCTCCATTCTGCTCCCAGCACTGCTCTCTATCATCCCTCTGGGCCCTTGAGTCCTCTTGTCTCCTCTGGAAGCCAAGCCACTCCCTGAGCATCCTCGCAGAAGCCCAGGGACTCTGCAGGTGCCTTGTTGGGGTGTCTCCGAAACTGCATGAAGGGAGGGCCCGTGCTTTACCCAAAGCAACTGTGTGCCTCCTGCCAAGTCCATCTACATGTTGCCCTCTTGCCGTGTGACTCCCGTGTCTCCTGTAGCAGCTTCCACCGCGTTAGTACCAATGTGCTGCTTCACGTCTGTAGCTGACACATCGGATGTGGGAAGCCCAGGCCCCAGGGAGGGTGTCCACTGGGCTGGTACCTCCTGGCTGCTACAGGGCAGGGCTGCTCCTGGCTCCTGTGGGCACCTCCCATGCTCACCTCGCATCTCCTCCATCCTCACAGCCGGCAATGGCAGGTTGCTTCACATACGGCATCTCTGACAGTCCCTCCTTCTTTCTTCTTCAGTCTGAAGGACCCTCACCGCCGGGTAGGCCCCCACACACCCTGGAATCCAGGAGAACCCCCTCAGTACCAGGTCATCTGGTGGACATGCTTAATTCTGTCCACAGCCCCAGTCCCCTGGCCACTTGCAGGTTCAGGGATGACGGTGTGAGCATCACTGGGGACCAACGTTCTGCACGTTTGCTCAGAACAGTCAGGCTTTTTGTGTTGTGCCAGACAGGGCTCACTCTTCCCTGGCTGCCCCTCAGGGCGTGGCTGGCAGGGGTGGAGGAATGGAGCAATGGTACAGCACCAAATTACCGTTAAAATCTTGACACCGTACACACATTTTTTAAATGAAAGTCACACTCCACAGGGACATATTATAAATTTTACTACAGTAACAATGGGGTCCCTGAGATTGAGGAGTTTGAGTTCCCCTAACTGGCGGTGGTAAGGATCTGGTTCTACTAGAGTTGCTTCTGATGCCAAAACCTGTGGTCTGCACAATAGTCATTTAGGAAGACTTGCACTTGAGCAGGGTTAAAGCTCGTGCCCAGGATGAGTGTGAGGGCAGTGTGCCTGTGGTGACCTCCCAGAGGCACCAGTGCTCCTCTGCTTTGCCCAGCTGGCTGCTGCTTCATGTTGGGTTGAAGGGAATGTGCCCACCATTCAGCCCTCACTGAGCAGTCCTTTCCAATGTCCTGGAAGCTGAGTTTTAAACTCTAGTTGTAAACTATTTTAAGTGAAGGAGGATACTGGCTGACACTACTGAATTCCAGGGGCTTGCTCGGGCCTCCATAGGCAAGAGAAGAGCTCATTCAACGCTTCCTGCACATATACAAGCGAAGGCATCAGACCCTCTTTGCAGATGAGGAAACTGACTAAAGGGGGTGAGCGACTTGCTCACACTCATTCGTGACAGAGCAGAATCGATGGCCCCAGAGCCAGGCTTCCATCGATGACACCTCTGCTGTTCCCTTGTTGAAGGGTTTTGCTTACCCCCTGAATAGGTGCTAACCTTCGCTGGGAGGATTGCCAGGAACATGTACGCAATCTCTTCCCAACATGAGCAAACATCATTTGTCCTAAAAAAAATATTTCCAGTAGCCACTCCTTTTGTAAGGATACCTCATGAAAACAGTGACGGTTGATAACCTAGACTACCCACAGCTTTGGAACCATGAAAATGAAAATCTCAAGAATCCCCCAAATGCCCTTCCTGCCACAACTACAATATTTTCTTTCACACAGTCTTCCTGGGCATGGCTAGCAAGGTGACGGTTCTCCATTCTGTGCCTCCGTCCGTCCTTCATGCAGAGCACTGCTGACAATCACGGTCCAAGTGGGCTGCAGAATGAGGATGGTAGGAGTGAGGATGGACAAAGAGAGGTGAGGGGTTAGGTGGTTAATGCATCATATGTGTGGCTCCAAATAACTGGAATTTGGTTAGATATATTTATACTCCCAAGTTATTGTCGTGGACATCTATTACTCTTCCACCAAATGCACAGCCATTTTGAAGCAAAAATAACCTTCTAAGTTAATATTGGTCTTTCCGAAAGTAAATAGATCTACTAGTAATAGTTTATAATGATGTCACAGTTTTTTTTTTTTTTTAGCATATAATGAGTCATCAGTCTTGATTTTCCATGTGCAGAATAGAGGAAAAAAAGAGTGGAAGCATTAACTCCAAATGCACAATTTGAGTGAATTACAAAAACTATTGGTTTGTTGAATTTGTTTTGCATAAAATATCCACCACAAGCTCTGTTCTGTGAGGCCACCCATGAGTGAGACAGGCCAGTGACTTCATGCTGGGCCAGCACACTGGCCCCTGGTCAAGACAACGTCACAGGGCATAGAAAGCCACCTGGCCCATGGTAAGCCCTATCCCCGTCATCGTGCCCCTGGAACACGGAAGCTGACTTCGTACTCAAACTAGTCATCTATTGGGAAAAAGTCCCCACTTAGGGGCAGGAGCATTTCAGGGAGATCTGTTTGTTCTCAGCACTATGGGTTCTTGTTTTGAGTTGAAAAAAATACAAACTCTCTTTAACCTTGCATGTGGTTGTTGGCCTTTCACAACTACTGGCCTTGCTGCTCATCAGATGGGAAGGTGTGCATGAAACAGTTTGCAGAGCACGGTTTTTGAGGATTGGGTTGATTCGTGGCACAAAGAAGAAGACAATTAATTGCTTCTCATTCTTCCTTCTGACCGTTAGCCACTCCTGCTAATTCTGGTGAGGCTATAATTTTTTTCTGTGCTGCGTTGCAAGTAACAGGTGTCTTCAGACTTGCAGCATACTCCCTGCCTGTTAACAGCCATCCACAATGTGCAGAGGCACGCATGCTCGACACCACCACGCTCGGTGTGATGGTAGGAGAAGCTGGTGCACGCACGTCTAAGGGCGAGGTAGATGGGCAGGAGACATTATCAGCACAGAGGTCCTGGGCTCAGCAGTGGGGGTGGCAAGGGACCGTTACCACCATGAGAAGCCCTACATGGACCAAAATGATCCCTAAAGGATTTGCATGAGGTATACACATGAAAGCACAGCTTTCATGGTTGGAAAGGATTTGCATGAGGTATACACATGGTTGTTAATGAAAGCACAGCTCCTGTGACCATGAGGGACGCAAAGCAAAATGGAGCAAAACCCTGTTTTGGGAGAGCCTATTGTCCACCTGTCATTTCTTTAGCGGGTGACTTACTGCAGCTTCATCAGACTGCTGCCCTCCAGATGCTTCACCAAAGTTGGGAAGCCCAGAGTTCCCAGAAACCATCGTGTAGGATAGGGCATCCTGCAGTGACTCCTTTTACCTGTTGTGTCTTCCCAATTATCACCACACTGATGGCGTCCGATCCTCCAGGCCGTGGGACTACATTGCTGTTTTTCAAAAGTCCTACCCATTCCAGCAGATGTGGTTGGGAAAACCCAAGCTTTACCAAACACCAAGCTTTCACTGAGTTCCTGGAGTATTTCTGGTCTGGAGTAAACACAAGTGATGCTCAGAGCTGAAGCTCTTCAAGAAACTGAAGCTACTAGAGACTTTGAAATTGTGCCACATGATGAAAGCAGGCCACGTTGGCACAAATACTTCACGGTGAGCCCTGTAACTTGTGACCTTAGAGGACATGCTCCTGTTGATGCACTTGATTCACCACAACGACCCAGGAAGTGAATGACAAATGCCAGTGATGTTTGGCGGAGTGTTTCTGGTTATGTTCTAGTTCTTGATTTTTCCAACATGAAATAATATTCAGACTACAGCAAAATACTACTTTTGAAATCTGAAATCATTTAGAATAGTGTTTTTTAAATCATTTTATTATAATTTATGCTCTTTATAATCACTTTATAATTGTATTTCAGAACTTAATCTCTTATCTTTGAGTTTTTTAGAATTACTTGCTTTCCTTCAGACTCTAGTGCTTCCCTGCATTAGGGCATTGACTCCAGAGGCCAAGGGGCATTGTCTTTGAGCTAGGCACTGCTGCACTTGGAGCTGGTAAAAGTATGAATTTATCTAGCTTTTATTTTCAATAAAAAAATAAAAACTGTATGCAAACCAAAACTGTATCAAACATTAAGCAGAAGGTAGACAATTCTTAATAGTCAAATATTAAAAAGTATCTACATTAAATTTAGTTCTATCTTACAAAAAAGACTTAATCATGTATTTCAACCTTTATCAACTTTAATTTGACATTTCTTTCTTTAACTCACTGCAAATTTTAAACCTAGTCAAAACTCTGCTTTGTGTTTTATAGAAGTACACAGTTGTTAGGTTTCATTATGTTAAAATCTTTACGACTCATCCACCAAATGGAATTTTATAATAAAAGTCTATAACACAGTTATTTAATCAATTATAGCTTAATGATCATGGTTTTAATTTGCAAACTACAAAAAAATTGCTCTATTTTGCAAACTTTTAATTTTGAGATAATTGTGCAGTTGTAAAAAATACTACAGAGAAATTCCATGTGCCCTGCACTCAGTTACCCCCAAGGAAGCATCTCGTGCAATTTCAGAGCAGCATCACAACCTGGAATGGTCACTGATGCAATCCACTGGTTCTAGCCAGCTCCCACCTGTTCTGCACTTGTGTGTGTGCATTTGTGTTCAGTCCCATGCAATTTTACCAGGTGTGTGTCGTCAGCACCACAATCGAGAGCAGGATGTTCCCATCTAGAGGACCCTTTCCACTGCAGGTGAGCCCCCCCCCAGGGCTCCTTGCACAATACCTGCCTCCAATCTTTTCTGCATCTTTACAATCTTTTCATTTCAAAATGGTAGATATGGGGAATCATACCGTATGACTGCTTTGAGATCAGCTTCTTCCTTGCAGCATGATTCCCTTAAGAACCACCTATAATGTGTGCATCCAGAGCAGTTCTGGTTTCTGTGAGGCAGGATTCCACGGTCTGGATGGGCCACCATCAATTTAACCGTCGATCTTTTGAGGGTCATTTGAGTTACTTCCAGTTTTTGGCTTAGAAATGAAGCTGCTATAAATACTCACTTGTGTACAGATCTTTGTATGCATGGAAGTTGATCATTTCTCTGGGGACAAATGCCTACAAGGGCCACTGCAGAGTCACAGGGGAAGTCCAGTTTTAGAGTTTTGAGAAATTGACAGAATCACATTCCCACCAGCAATATTTGAGCGATCCAATTTCTTTGTATCCTCACCAGTATTGACGTTGTCACTGGTTTTGTTATTTGTGTTAGCCTTCCTACCGAGTCCTCAGTGAGGTCTCCTTGCTGGCTGGCAATGCTGAGCATCTTCTCATGCGCTTGTTTGCTACCTGTACGTCCTCTTCAGCGAAATGCCTTCTTCTGTGTTTTGCTCATTTCATCAAGTCTTTCACAAGCAAGAGTTTAAAGTTGATAATGCACAGGTTATCAATTTCTCCTTTGCTGGAAAGGGTTCTGATATTAGGTCAAAGGACCCTTTGCCTAGCCAGAGATCCAGAAGATTTTCTCCCATTTTTAAAAGTGTCTTATAATTTTACATCTTATATATAAGTCTGTCATCAGTTTTGAGTTAATTTTTGCGTAAAGTGTGAGGTATAGATTGAGGGTCACTTGCTTTTGTTCATGGTGTTCAATTGTTTTCACCTAGTTTGTGCCTCTGTGAACAATCATTTGATGTGTTTGTATAGAAGCTCACCTGGGTTCTGTGTTCCCTTCCAGGAATCTATGTTCTTCTGCCACAGTGCAGGGTGAGGTCGACCTTGGGGAGAGTGTCTCTACTGCTCTCTTCTTCCTCTTCTTTCTCAAAATCGTTTTATCTATTCTAAGTTCTATCCCTTTCCATATGCATTTTATTTTATTTTAAAAATATTTTATTGGGATTCCTGGGTGGCGCAGCGGTTTGGCGCCTGCCTTTGGCCCAGGGCGCTTTCCCGGAGACCCGGGATCGAATCCCACATTGGGCTCCTGGTGCATGGAGCCTGCTTCTCCCTCTGCCTGTGTCTCTGTGCCTCTCTCTCTCTCTCTCTCTCTCTCTCTCTGTGACTATCATAAATAAATTAAAAAAAATAAAAAAATAAAAAAATAAAAATATTTTATTTATTTATTCATGAGAGATACAGAGCAAAAGAGAGAGAGGCAGAGACACAAGCAGAGGGAGAAGCAGGCTCCATGCTGGGAGCCCAATGTGGGACTTGATCCCGGGTCTTCAGGATCACAACCTGGGCAGCACTAAACTACTGAGCCACCCGGGCTGCCCTCCATATGCATTTTAGAATATACTTAAGACATAGGTCTTATCTGCATCTAAGAAGACTTTGCAGGGATTTTAATATGAATTACCTTAAATTAAAAAAAAAAGAATTACCTTAAATCTAAGATTGTCTAAGATTGTCTAAGATTGTCAGGGCAATTGACATCTTTACTATGTTGGCTTTTTCAACCCATGCATCAGTCTATTTATTAGGTCTATTTATATGTCAACATGCTATGTATATTAGGATGCAGATACTTTGCATATTTTGTTAGATTTAAGACTATGAATTTTATTTCCTTTAGAGCAATGGGATTATATTTTTAATTTCAGTGTCCACGTGTTTATTTCTTGTATACTGAGATATAGTTGATTTTGAGTGCTCATCTTGTTTCTGTACCTTGTGAGCTTGCTGAACTCACTTGTTATTTGTTGGAATTTTCTCGCAGAGTCTGAAATTTTCTTATGTAACCAATCGTGTCTCACAAATAAAGACAGGTTTAATTATTTTTTCCCCCATTTGTATGTCTTTGTTCTTTTTTCTTGCCTTATTGCAATAGCAAGGACCTTCCAATGTAATGTTAGGTAGGATGCGCAGCAGCTGACATGCTTGCCTTGTTCTCAGTCTGTGAGGGAAAGCATTCAGTCTTTCACTGTTAAGTGTGATGTGAGCTGCAGGTATTTTTCTAGATGCTCTTTATCAACTTGAGAAAGTCCCCTCTATTCCCCATGATGAGTATTTTTAACATAAATGCATGTTAAATTTTGTGAAATTCTTTGTCAAATGATGTGAGATATCATTTTTTTCTTTAGATGTTGATATGGTAAATTCCTTTGGTGAATTTTCAAATACCAAACAAGCCTAGAACATCTGGAATAAATTCCACTTGATCATGGTGTCTGGTTATTTTAATGTTGGAATCCATTTGTTAATATTATGAAGAGGATTTTAAGTCTAACTTCATGAGGTATATTAGCCTATATTGTTCCTTTTTAGTATAATTTTGTCTGATGAACTTTGGCTTATAAAATGTGTTTGGAAACATTCCCTCCTATTTTCCTCAAGAGGTGATTACAATCAGTGTTAATACTTTTTAAAACATTTGGTAGAATTCTCCAGTGAAATTATCTGAGTTTTGAAATTTTCAGGAGAGCTTTTAAATTACAAATTCAATATCTGTCATGATTATAAAACTTTTCAGATTATATCTTCCATCTTGGTTGCTTTTTGGTGCATTTTGGGCTTTAAGAAATTGGTCCATTTATTCTAAGTTGTTGAATTTTTTTAACATAAATTTGCTGATAATATTTTCTTATCATTTTATTGGTTGTGGGACTTGTAGTGATATCATTGTTTAACTCTGGACTTTGGTGATTTGTCCTCTCCCTTTCTAACATTGCTAATTTTTAAAGAGGACATTCATTTTTTATTTATTTGAAGAATGAGTTCTTTTATTTCATTGATTTCCTCTATGGCTTTCTTATTTTCAATTTTGTTTATTTCTGCACTTTTATTTATTCTTTGCTTTCTTCTTGTTTTATTTTGCTTTTCTCTTTCTAGTTCTTGAGTTTGGAGCTCAGATTATTGATTTGAGATCTCTCCTTTTTTCTGATATGAGATTTTGGTGCCATAAATTTACCTCTCAGCACCACTTTGGCTGCAAACTACATATTTTGACATATGCTCTTATTTTCATTTGGTTGTTTGGAAAGTCCATGTTTAGGAAGTTGTTTCTTCACAGTGGATTCATCCTTATATCACAATGTAATATCCCACTTTGTTACTAGCAAATTATTTGCTCAGAAGTCTACTTTATATAATATTAATATAGCCAGTCCTATTTTTAAAAAAATGATATTTGCATGGCATATCTTTTTTTTTCATTATTTTACTTTAAAATTACCTTTGCAGTATTTGAAATGAGTTTCTTTTAAACAGACTATGGTTGGACTATGTTTTTTTCTTTTACTCTGTTCTGTTAATCCTTGTCTTTCAATTGGTATATCTAGACCATTTGCATTATAGTAAATATTGATATGGATATTTCTTCTCAAATTAAGATTTTTTTGCTCTTGTGTATAATTACTTCAGGGACAATGGCTCCTTATCTTGTATGTGGCTAACTTTTAATTTGTCTTTGATGACTACAAGTCATATTTTGACATTGTATGTTCTAGGGCCTACCTCCCCACATGCTTTCTTTTGTAACTAGCATTCTCAGCTCTTGAAAGGAAAGTGGAAGCTAGATTTCTTCAGGGAAGACCGAGTTTCTTTTATGAACTTAGTTTCCCTGTGTTTTTTGTAGATTCTCAGCCATAGAAAAACTTCACCATCCATTCCTTAGATCAATTTCTTCTTAAAAGATAAAATGAAACAGTATTTTTTTTTTTTAGTGGTCTTGATAAAGACCCTCCCCATCGACTCTGAGATGAAGGAACACGTAGTCCCCACTCCCTTTACCTGGAAGTATGGTTGTTAGAAAGTTCTAACAAAATCCTTTCCAAACAGTCAGTCGCCAGATCCTTTTATAACCTCCACTTGGGTAAGAGACACAAGAGCCATATAACCAAGTCTTAAAAGTTCCCTTGAAAATTTCTGTCTAGTGGTCTCATATCTCTCATATCCTGGTGTTTCTGTGAAATTTTCCAGCTAGGGTCTTGGAACATTGAATTTCTTTTCAGGACACTGTAAAATGTTTTCCCAGCCTCTCTTCTTAATTTAGGCAGTAATCTTATCCAGCTCTGGAGTTTTAATAAAATTTACATCATTATTCTCAAATGCTGAACTTTAAAAAAAACTGCTTAACTGGACATCTTTAAATTGAGCTTATCCTCTGCTTCTCAAACTGCCGTGCACTCACACATGCACACACGTGCACACAGTCATATTTACTGCATACACATGCACACATGTGCACATGCACAGACATACATGGACATACTTACCAAATATGCTTCTCCTCTGGTTTTTCTATATGGATGAATGGCCCCTCCATTCACTGTGGGGTCAAAGCCAGAAGCCCATGGTCCTTGGGTCACCTCCTTCTGTTACTCCCCACTTGGAACTGATGTATACATTCCACTACTAAATCTCTTCCAGTCTTGTCCTTTCTGCCTCATTTCCTTTTCCTCAGCACTGTTATTTTTTACTTAGTTACTAAGCCATAAGATTATTTACAACTAGTTTTTTTGGCTTTAATTCTCTTATGTATGGCTATCAGGCTCATCTTTTGAAAAAGCTAATCTTACAATTTTTTCTCCATACCTTAAAATCAACTATAGTATTGATAATTATACATATGTTGTACCACAGATTTTCTACATTTCAATGCTAGTTATTTCTCCAATTTCATCTTCACAGGATATTTTATTCCATAGAACTTTTGAAAATTTTCCAAACTACCCTTTTCTTATGCCTTCATTCTTTTGTCCTTGTTTTTAACATGTTCTTACTTCCATGAATGGCTGTCATGTCACCCAAACTTCAATGTCTCAAGTTGAATCAACCACCCCTTCCTTTTAGCCTGCATGATGTCACTCCATTCCATTAGGGATCTATCACATGACATAATTCATTGACTTATATTATTGTCTCCACTGCAAAGCCGTGAGCTCCTCCACAGTGAGAAGAGCGTGGTTTCACTATTGAAGAACTACATTATTTCTCAATAAATGTGTTCAGCTTATGAATGACTGGAAGGAAAAGGATGATAATATCAAAAGGAAAAGTCCAAAAGGATTGGTCTTGAACAACTGTGAAGCCACGTTCTTAAAAAATTCGATTATAAAACCTAAATGACAGCATGCAATTTATTCCACAAATGTTTGTATTTATAATGGGGACACACATTTATCGCATTTGTAAAATATCTAAAATGGGCCAATTGCATGCCTCAGGGCAGCCTAGGAGGCACCTGACTCTGGGATCCTGAAGTAAGAATGCGTACCCCAGGAAGCTCAGACACAACCCCAGTCCTCAGACTGACAGTGGTGCTCACTGCCCTGACTGTAACACCAGGAGCATGTTTGTGTGCATCATCTTACCAAGTCCATACAACAGTCCCAATGGGTGGGCATTATCATTATGTCCAGCTGCATAAATTGAGGCTTGGAAAACCAAGATATCTTGCTAATGGTGAAGTAATTTTGTAAGTTACACAACTGGATTCCAATCCATGTCAGTCTGATTCTATAAGTGAATTTTTTTCATGTCACTAGCATGATCCTTTGAAGAATTAAGCCATGCATCTTTTGGAGAAATGTCTTTTCTTCCTTCCATGTGGCTCCACAGCACTGAGACTGAGCATAAATGTGAACATTTATTATTCTGGGGGAAAGATGGTGTAGGTCACAAGATCACATTTTAGCTTTGGATTTCAAAGTAGACTTTGAAATTCCATTGCAAAGTCAAAGGTTGGAAGTAGGGCTTTTAAGAGGTAAAAATGAGTTTTATCAAGACTCTCAGAATGTTTGTAAGCCTTGAGGGCATACTTAGGAGTAGGCAGGAAGAATTAAGGATGGTATATAAAAGCTGAATGAGAGGTGAGAGGAAAATGTGCTGGCTGTCCTTGTGTTGTGCTTCAACTTGGCACATTCCAAGGTGAGCAGATGGGTTTGCAGAAACTTCAGAATACCAGGACCAGTGCTCTGCTTATCAGGGAATATCCTGGGAGACTGAGCCACCAAGGGAAGGATCTCATTCCAGCTGGTGGTGCCCAATGGTGGGCTCACAAGTCCTGCACATTCCAGAATGATGTTGAACAAATATCTCAGGGTTTCCACCTCTAATGATATGGTGGAAATATTAACAAGGCTGTGGGGTCAAATGACTTGTGGTTGACTTAAGGAGGCCACAGAACTCACTGTGGAGGCAATGCAAGGTCCATGGTCATCAGCAACCAGTGTCAGCAAAAGAACAGTTGGGACCAGCTTACCTAGTAGAGAGCCCAGGCAGGGCATCCAGGCAGGAACCTGGAGGGATAAGCTACACTGGAGGGGATGCATTGCCAGCTGGCCAGGGTCTCTAGTGCTGGGGATGAGGTACCAGGCCTGGAGGCAGTAGGATGAGAAGGTGTCTGGGAAAGGGGGAGGGAAGAAAGGAGAGTCCTCAAAAGGGAGAGGGACTCCGGGAGGCTGCTATAGGAAGACACTCTTTCTGTGACCAAGGTCAAGAGCTCTCCACTTTCATTGAGAATAGGGACTCAAAGTTAAGATGTGATAGATCATAGAGAAAATAATGAAAGTTACTTTTTATTTTTCCACATAGAAGATTTGTAACAAGGAGATGCAACTATTTTTCCTGGTTAAATTATAAATAAACACACTAAACTAGTATGTTTAGTTAGCTATAAACTAACATGTGGTCAGCGGATCATGGGAGACAGGGCTGAGCCGTGACTCGGGGAGCTGCTTAATGCCATCATGGGGTGTCCCAAGACCAGTGGAGGGGGCCTTGGGTGTGCACTGGCAGTGGCCCATTTGGGGGAGAACCAGGGAGGTACAAAGGGTGGGATGAGGAGAGGATGGTGAGGGAAGAGGAGGTTACACTGGTGCACTGCCTCCGTTTGCAAACTTCCATGTTGAGGAAAATAAGAAAGAAATTAAAAACAAAGCACTCTGGCAGCAGAAAGATCTAGTGATAAAGCCCACGACTAACCTTGGGGGGAGCTCTGCACTTGTCACTTGGGGCCTGTTTATTTATTGTTATTATTTTTTAAAGACTTAATTTTTTCAAGTAATCCCTATGCCTAATATGTGGCCTGAACTCACAACCCCAAGATCAAGAGCCTCATGCTCTCGCAACTGAGCCAACTGGGTGTCTCAGGGCCCATTTACTCTTCCTGCATATATTTCTAACAGGCTTTGCCACCAAGTTTACTTGTCTGGAGGAGCCTAAGAAGAAGGGAACCAATGTAGCCAGGACAGTGTCAGCACCTGGACCACATGCAGAGAATACTCATAGCCTCCCTAATCCCACTCTGCATGCCCCACAAAAAAAGAAAGAAACATTAAAGCTGGCAGACAAAATTCTAAACTGTAAAGTCTAGACTCACTGATATCATCAATTGATAACCGCACAATGAAATTACGGTTGGGAGCATCCTCTTTCAGAAGGCAAGGAAGCAATTTACCTCATTTTAGAAATATTTCCACAAAGCACCTTTGGGAGGAAAACCCATAAAGGAAGAGGTTTAAGGTATCCAGAGTTTATATCCTCAAACTCGTCCTGCTACAAATCTGAGAGCTGTGAATGCACTTGTGTGGGGTCACCCGTGTCCTGTGTACACATGCGGGTCCACCTGTCGGGACTGCTCTGTGACCACGAGTGAGTGAGTGTCATCTGTGCTGAAGTGCTTAATGATGGGCTCGGAGGATCATCCACACAGCATGTGCACATGCCTGGGCCTCTGGGTGGTCACAGCCATGGGGCACTCTGCTGTGAGCCACCACCCTCACCTGGCCTCTGCTGCCCTGGGCAGCACACTTCTTGTCAGATTTGGACAAGGACAAAGACTCTGTGACAAAGGGCAAACCCCACAGTGTGGGAACAGCACACACAACTGCTCACAGCTCCTGGTGGTGCCAACAAAGGAGGAACCAGAGCAGGAAGCCGACTTCTTGTCCAGCCAGAGACTGAGAGAAAAATCCCCCAGGAGCCTGAGAAGCAAAGAAGGACACGACTCATTTTGTTCAATCCAGTTGTGAGAGGTAAGGGTATGATCTTCCTTGGGGTTCCTCCCACCTCCCGAGTGTAGATGCTAGCTTACAATGAAAAGAAATGAAGATGATGTGATTTTATTTAAAATGCATTTGTTACCAGGAAAATCCATATTTATCATTATTACAAAACCAACTAGAAATGAGAAGGTGGTGCTAGGGTCCAGGGCAGTGGATGCAATTTCTTTGAGCTCCTATTTCTTTCCCAATGGGAGACCTTGACCAGGAATTAGAAGGTGTGTTGATTGAATGTATGTTGGGACCAAGAGGAGGTGAGTTGGCAATGTCACCAACCAACTGTCAAAACGCTGGTGAGTGAGAAATACATCTCAGGTCCTTGCTTAGTTTTTCAAAACCATTTTTTTAAAAGGTATTATTTATTTATTCATGATAGACATAGAGAGAGAGAGAGAGAGAGGCAGAGACACAGGCAGAGGGAGAAGCAGGGAGCCTGAGGTGGGACTCGATCCGGGGACTCCAGGATTATGCCCTGGGCCAAAGGCAGGCGCCAAACCACTGAGCCACCCAGGGATCCTCTTCAAAACCATTTGTACCCTATTTTGGGTCTTAGTTGATGTACAGTTGATACACTTGAGTCCAACCCGTGGGGTGTCTGTGCTGCATGTACCCGGGAGCACCTGTGCTCACCTGGACTCTGGGTGGCCTTGGGGCAGGAAGCTTCTCAGGGTGCCCCTCCCAAGCTGTGGCAACGCTGACCCTGTGGATCTCCCTAACATATCTGATGAGAGGGTCCAACATGAACCAACCATTATTATTAACATTATTTAAAAACGGGGTTTCTCCGCCAGAGAGGTGCCCCATGCTCACCCAGCTCCAACTGTGACACTACTTACAGGGATTATAATGAATTGTGATTGCCATCTCTCCATCCCCAAGCTGGCCTGAGGACATATGTGGGCATGGAGCGGGGAGGGGCAGGCCTTCCAGCAGGCAGGTTGGGGCTCTTCCCCCATGACCACTGGCCAGGCTTCTACATGTGGACATCCACCCTACGCTGGTGAAGAGGTGGGGCCAAATCCAGCCCTGTGGTGGCCAGGCTGTGGCAGTGGGGTAGCTCTCGGCAGGCCCGGGGTGGTGCTGAGAGTGTGAGGGCACCACCCCTGCAGTGTTTCTGTTCTCTGCTTCCATTGGTGTGGGGGGTGGGGGTGGGGACGCCCCACAGCTTTCCTGGACCTGCAGGACTGATGTTCCTGGACTGGAGGGGCACCCTGCCTGCAGCCCTCCTACTGCAGCCCTGCCTGGAGTGCCTCTCCTGCCTGCAGCCCTCCTTCCTCAGCACCCCGTTCCTCAACCCTCTACCCACAGCCCCACCAACAGCCCTCCTCCTGCAGCCTTATCCTCAGTCCTCACCTGCAGCCCTGCCCAGAACCCCTTCCCTGCCCACAGCCTTCCTCCCACAGCCCTGCTCATAGCCCTCCCCCTGCAGCCCTGCTCACAGCCCTCCTCCCTCAGCCCTATCCTCAGTCCTCCTTCTGCAGCCCTGACCAGTGCCCCTCCCCTGAAGACAGCCCTCCTCCCGCAGCCCTGCCGCACCCCACATCTGGATCCTGGGGGCTGCCCTCCACCTGCAGCCTCCAAGGACCGACACTGCAGGGCTTGGTGTTGGCGTAATGAGCCCCATTCATTTCCTGCTGCTGGCATATGGCATGTCATTGTCCTTGGTCACCCAGGCAGAAGTGATGCAATTTGTTGGCATGTCCTGCCCCGGCACAGACTGTCCACCCCACTGAGCCCCCGAGAAAACAACAGAGGCTGCGGAAGGGCAGCCAAAACTTGACAGCCCTGTCACGCATGCGTGCGGGCACAGGGCCCAAGCCCCTAGTTCTGTGCTTGTGTGGGGGCGGGGAGGCGGGGAGGCCAGGGCGCCCGGTGGGGGGAGGGGGTCTTAGAGTTTGGCTCTGTGTCTGTCTCTCTGAGTCTTTGAGTCTCTGAGTCTCTGTCTCTCTCTGTGTCTCTCTGTGTCTCTCTCTGTGTCTCTGTCTCTCTGTCTCCAACTATGTACAGATCACTGACCCTAACGAGGACGGTTCTTAGGACACCCCTTAGAGGTCTCTGGTCTCTACCTCTCTTATTTCCCCTTCCTCTGCCTCTCAGCACAACAAAAAAGGGAACAAGTGGACAATGGGGACTCAGTGGGTCTTCAAAGATGGAGACCAAGTCCACCTGGTGGGACTCCCGCCCCAGAGGGACTGTTCCATCAGGGAAGGAAAACAGTAGAAGCATCGTCTTGGGCAGTGGCTTCTGCGAAGAGTCACAGCAGAGAAGATTCACATCCTGTTGGAGTTGGGGTTTGACAGGAAAAGCCATTTTGAGCGTCTGAGCCAGTTTGAAAACAGGCAGAAGTGTTTTGCTCCATATGGTTTGAATTTTCACAACAGTGATAATAACATCCTAAAATCTGAGGCTGATGTGATCTATCCCATAATGGATTTGAGCAGGACCTAATGATTCACATGTTATAATGACACAGATTACCCTTGTATGTGCTGTTTTGTTACGGAAGCATATTTATGGGAGAGCTGACTCCCGCTGAGCCTGCTCCATCTCTCCCACAGACACAGGCAACTGCACATATCAGCACACGGCTCAAAGTAATTCCGCTGGAAATAAGGGCCACTCTTATGGATGGAATGGCCCTGAGGGCCACGGCTTGCCCGGTTGGTGAGGGATGCACCCCGGGTCTCTGGCTGTCAAACCAACATCTCTCACCTCCATTCTCACTTCTCTGAGAACAGGTGTTTGAGGACACCCTGTGGTTCCCTCCAGCTCTGAAATTCCTTCCTGTGATGACACTCGAGGGCTCCTCCTCACTGTCCATGCAGGATGCCAGGGTGGCCCCAGCGCCGCGCTCCGTGGGGGAAAGTGGCTCACTTCTGTGGGGCACTAACCTGCTGCAGCACGTTGGGAGCTGGGTAAACACAAACACGGGGTGAGGCCGCTGATGCACCTCCTGACTTGAGACGAGCCTGGGATCTGAGAGGAGAAGCTAAGTCAGGTTTGTCTGAGAAGCGACAGCGGGCTGTGCCACCCTGGGCCAGGACGCATCTCCCGCCTTGATTACTATCATAGGGAGGGAGCCCCGTGCAGAGAGGCATTTAACAAGGACACTTTGATTAATTTGTATGAATATATTTACCTCGAGAGATGAGAGGATGAGGTAAAGAAATTAATGTTTAGCTCATAGAGTTAGTTTCTGAATTTCCTGATTAGTAGACAAGAATCGCCCTCCGTTTTGTGAAGGATATCATATTTAATGTCGAATTTTAATGTTCTTATTTTAAAAATGGACAAGCAATAGAAAAGGGAAAAGATTGAGCAGGAAGCGCATTGTCTGTTCCCGAGATAACTGTGTGTCCAGCACCTGCGCAGCTCTGGGGACCCCGCTGCGGCCGCAAACGGCTCGAGTGGGAACTCCTGCCTCCCTGCGATTCCATCGTCCTTGGAAGTCTCAGAGCCTGGAGCTCCTGAGGACAGAGCAGAGCACCTTTCTGTTTACTTAAGTAGCATGGGACACCCAGACATTAGCCATCAGGTGGCTCTGAGAAAGCTCTGGAAGCAGAGCAACAGACGCTGGCTGTACGGGGCCCCGGAGACCAGAGGGACAGCATGGTGGGTTGTCCTTTTCCTTCCTGCGCCCAGATTCGGAGACGAGGAGCTGGCTACCCAGACACACCAGTGGGTACAGACCAAGCCCCACAAGTGGGCATTAGCTGCCGTCTGGGCACGGAGCTGGAGTGGGCAGCCTGGCAGGACCGAAAACCTGAATAGCAGCGGCTCTGCTCCAGCCAAACCACTGAGAACACTTGCCCTGCCCCCCGCCGCAGGAGGGGACCCTGGGGTTCACCTGGAAGGCTTAGCAAGGCCTCCCAGCTGCACCAGCTCCAGCAGAGCTCCTCAGCCCCCAGGACAGTGGGGGCCGGGCTGGACCAGGGAGGAGCCCCCGACTCGAAGCCCAGTGGGGCCAGGCTCCCCCCACTGTGGTACTGGGGTGGCGTCTCCCCATGGTGTCGGCGGTAGGCAGGCGGGCAGGGCAGGTCAGCTCGGCCAGCAGGCACGAGGACCCCTCTGCGGGTGGTGAGGCCGCCCCCCAACCATGGGTGCGGGTGGGGGTGGGGGGAAGCTGGCAGGAGCCGCAGCTGGGAGGCCCGGGCTCGTGTCGCTGCTGGTCTGTCTAGGTTCGGAGGAAGTGGGTCCGTGAGGCCAGGCCTAGAAGCTGTCAGGCCGCACGGACAGCCGTGGAGGCGGCGGTACTGGACGGCAGCAGGCCCTTGAACAAGCGCAGTGCGTCCACGCCTTGGAGCCCTACTCACTTGGCAAGAAAGAACCTGGCTCCGAGGTGCCGCGGCCTGGTGGGTCTCCCGGGGCCTGTGCTGCCCGGAGGAGGAGCCGTCGACGTGCCATTCGGAGCCAGCAGAAACAGGGCCGCAGAGCAGGGGCCCGGCTGCCCGGTCGGTGCGGCGGGGCTGGGAGGCGGAGGCGGCTCCGGAGGCCCCTGCTGGGGGCGGCCGCCTGCGTCTGACTGTGCCAGGCTCCTGGCTGTGACGCCGTGCACGGAGTCAGGTGGGGTTACAGGGGGACGCTGGGCAAAGGTGCCCAGCCCCTCTCTGTGCGGTTCCTTACTACCGCCTGTGAACACATGACGGCCTCCCCGAGGAACTCCGGGTGCCGTGCAGGACCTTGGCTCCGCTGGGGCGGCAGGACGCACACACCCCAGCCCGCAGGAGCATGGGGCAGGCGGCTGTCACAAACCGTGTGACCCGGGCGACACGAGCTGCGGAAAGGAGATCTTTCAGGGAAGGCCGGCGACTCCATCACCTTCAGATGAGGGTCCTCACAGACGTGAGCTAGACGGATGCACAGGGGTGGTGGTCTGGCTCGGGGAACAGGTGCGTGGGGCCACGGGGCCTTGGGTGAGGAGGGCCGGGTGGCCCACAGTTTTCAGGGCACAGGCTGCTCACGGGAAGGGGAAACCCTGGCATGGCCCGAAGCTGTGGAGCGATGTGTGCAAATGTACATGGAAGGAACAGTTACAGTGGGTTTGGGAGCACAGTCAGAAGGAGATGGGGGCAGGGGTGCGGACACAAGGGGCCAGCCACAGTAGGGATGCACGTGAGTTGGGGGCTGCCGGGACACGGGCTCCCAGTCTGTGGCTGAGCCGCCCAGGAGTGGGGAGCACCACACGCAGGCCTCCTGCGGTGGGTCACACAGGGCACCAGACATTCATGCTTGGACGTTCCCACAATGTTGAGGACCACAGTGTGTTGGTGACTCGTATGCTCCTCCTTGCCGGAAATCACTCCTAACACCAGGCAGCTCTCATGTGTCACTCATTTTGTGGCTCATGTGATTTGTACATTGACTTTCAACCTTAGGATAGTGTTTGCCCAATTCTAAACAGAATCATTCAAATATATGAAATTTGTCATTATTACATGATTGTGTAAACGTGTACCTGTAGCTACACCGAAGAGTGATGTATTAAAGTATTAAACAGCAGGCTTGTGAGCTCTTTCATTCCCCCTGAGCATCTGTGTGGTGCCACCTGGACATGAGACATGGGTCCTAGCTGCAGAGCTGGGGAAGGGGCCTGGCCCCTGGGCTCCTCAGGGTGGCAGCCATGGTCACAGTGTGACATGAACACGTGTGGACGGTGTCAGGGTCTTTTCCCTCCTACACACCAGACCAGATAAATGATGCTGCGCTTTAATGAGGGGATCAGATGCATACCCCCAACAGGTTTAGACCAAGCACCCTCAGTTTCTAGGGACCCAAGAGCACCAGTTACGTGCCAGTGGACAGTCCGGTATGCTGCTGGGGGAGGCCAGTCACCCCTGCATGGGACACCCTGGTTCAGGAGCCTAGGCCCAGGTGAGCCCCCCAGGGCTGGGAGAATGGCCGTAGGGTGACCTCCTGTTCTACTTGCCCGAGCAATCCCACTTTATTCCTACTCCTCTGGGGAAATTATGAATAAAGCCCCATCGAGCCTAAAAGATGCCATGATTGGGGGGATGGGTTATATGGTCACCCAGTGAAGTCAGGAGGGGAAAGCTCCTTGCTCGTGACCAAGGGGGGACCTCGATGGGCCAGCTCCAAACTGCTGGGATCCGGGACCATGTGTGCTCACCCCCCACACCCAGGAGCTTCACAGCAGTGTGTGCATTAGCGTTTCCTGGGGCCACAACATTGACTTTGAGAGAATATATTACTAACAACTGCTTCTCTGCAGTTACTGAATCTGACTTAGAAAGTCAAATGAGGGGGTGTCTAGGAGCTCAGTGGTTAAGCATCTTCTTTCAGCTCAGGACGTGATCCCGGGGTCCTGGGATGGAGTCCCGGATTGGGCTCCCTGTTCAGCTTCTCCCTCTGCCTGTGTCTCTGCTTTTCTCCGTATGTCTCTCATGAATATATAAAATCTTAAAAAGGTAAAAAAAAGGAAAAAAAAGAAAGTCAGATGATTTTCCTATTAGTAAAAGCCTACCGGGGTGCTGGGTGGCCCCGTGGGTTGAGTGACTCTTGGTTTTGGCTTTGGTCATGGGATGGAGCCTAGAGTAGTGTTCCACACTCAGAAGGGAGTCTGCTTGGGATTCTCTCCAGCTCACACTCTCTCTGTCTCTACAAAGAATAAATAAAATTTTTTAAAAAAGGAAAGAAAACACCTACAGTCTGAGTTACTAAATGGCACGATGAAGTGGTAAATCTTGCAGTGCCTAGTGTAGACGGTAGTCCCTTGAGATCCATCCTTTGTGAGGACAGGCACTGACTTCTACTTTTCTGAGCTGTGTGCTAGGCAGCAGCGATGGGGAGCCCTGAGACGTGTCTGATCTCACAGAGCTCTGACTACGTAAAACACCAGCCCAAGTGCATGTCTAATTAACTGCCGCCCATGTAAAGAATATATCAGGAAAAGAGGCTGGTGGGGTTCACAGAACAGGCAAACTTCCAGTGCCTTTTGACATGCAAGTGGGGACCGGCCACTCAAAAGTGTGGGGAGTGCCCCAGCAGAGCCAGGACGCCACATCCAGGGCACAGAGGCCCAGAGCCCCTCACCCAAACTGGACCATCTCTGCTTTTTAAAAATTGTTATTACTTTTTCTGGTGCTGCTTTGCGTGATTTTATATTTGAAGCTTCCACTGGTGCTGGTATAATGTTTGCAAGTCACTGATATGGATGATCCTTGGGTCCTGTGGTTCCAACCACAGGAGGGGGCCCCGGCTCACCTGTGCTCACCTCCATTCAGGGGAGTCTGCGTGCAGGCACAGGGGACACAGGCCGGGGCACCGCAGGGGAGGCGGGACCCAGGTCCCGGGAGGGCAGAGTCCTGGAGGGAGGTGAGAGCAGACAGGAGAACCATTGTGTGGTCCTGAAATGCCAGGACAAGCATGCGGGGGAAGGGGAGCAGGGAGCACGCAGAGGGGAGAGATGGATGATCCTTCGGTAACCAAGAGAACTCGTCCCTGAGTTCCTTGGGGATGCCCTTGCAGGGGAGGCTGGTGATAAAAAAAAAAAACAGGGTCATCTGAGAAAGGGTTGGTCACTGAAATGGCGACTTTCCTGCCTGGTGAATGGTGTGGCCGAGGAAGCGCAGGGACATACCGATTCAAAGATCATGAATATATAATAATAATAGTTTTCTCTTATGCACAGTGCTATACGCACACACACACACCCGCACTTGTGCCGGGGGCCGCGGACAAGACCAAAGATACACACTTCTTACTCTGTCCCAGATCACAAGCTTTATGCTTTCTTACCTTACAGATGCCATCGTGAGTCGTGTGGCACCTGAAGCTGGCCCACCCTACGCAGGCCCAGGTCCTGTAGCTGGACGCTGCTCAGGGATCCCCCCACCCAGGACCCAAGGTTTACCTCTGAGTACCGATTCCTTTATGCCTGCGTTAAAACAAACATCAAATTTAGGCGGCTGTCAAGTTAGCGTTCAGTTAGCAAGAGTAACACACAAGAGAAAATGTGCCCCTAAACCACACAGAGAAGCAGGCCGAGGGGCCTATTGGCACAGGGGACTCCATGGTGTTGTTCCTAATTGGATTCAGGGATCTCCATGACCTGGTTGAAATTTGCATTCAGACACGCCACAGGCTGTGACTCTGTGTGGTCCCAGTAGGGAGCGATGGGGAAGCCCGGTTGTCCCCCAAAGTGGAGGAAAGCATGCCTCAAGGGATGTTTCCAGGGGCAGATGGCTCTCGCGTAAGCTGATGCAGAAACTCTGGTCTGTCCTCTCTCTCAGGTCCCTTGTTTCCTCTTCTCCAGGCCCAGGACTGTAGAGAAGGAGCCTCTCTAGATGACGGGTGCCTCGAGTGCCTGTGTGGCTCCCGTGCTGACCCGTGACGAGGCCAGCCCTCCCATGTCAGCAATTCTGTTATCAGTGCTGGTGCCTGGGCCATTCGTGTACAGCAGCAAGAGGGAGTGGCTTATCTACTGGCCGTCGGTTTGCATGGGCCACACCAGCCACGTTGGGTTAAAGTCTCTGACACACATTCTCATGGGAGCTGATGCTCAACATTTATTTTTTCCTAGTGAAATGACTACTTTTCTCTGGACTTCTTCCAAGGCAACACCTGTCTCTTCACAGATGGGACTGGAAGCACCATGGAGTAGCGTCCTCTCCGTACAGAGCGCAGCCAGAGTCCCACGACTCCCTTTTAAGTGGTGGCATCTATGCCTTCATTCACCAGGATCATGGCGCTCTGCGGCCGACTGACCTGGCTGCTGATGTCCAGTGGGGCCCGGAAGCTGGGCTCCACTCCTCACCCCACGTGCCAGTTATATGTGAAGGGATGGAACTGGAGGGTATTATGCTGAGTGAAATAAGTCAATCGGAGAAGGACAAACATTATATGGTCTCATTCATTTGGGGAATATAAAAAATAGTGAAAGGGAATAAAGGGGAAAGGAGAAAAAAATGTGTGGGAAATATCAGAAAGGGAGACAGAACATGAGAGACTCCTAACTCTGGGAAGCAAACTAGGGTGTTGGAAGGGAGAGTTGGGCGGGGGGGGTGGGGGTGACTGGGTGACGGGCACTGAGCGGGGGCACTTGATGGGATGAGCACTGGGTGTTATTCTATATGTTGGCAAATTGAACACCAATAAAAAATAAATTTATATATAAAAAAGGAGAACAAGCTGCCTTTCCAACATGGGCCTCAGTGAGGGAAAAGCCCCCCAGCTCCATACCTCCATGCGACCTGTCCTCCTCCCTCGGGACACCTGGCACCTTCTCTCTGTGACACTGTGGTGTTGAACTCTATGTGTCCACTCGGCCAGGCTGCTACGCCCAGTTACTCAAATGCTGATCTGGGTGTTGCTTAAAAGGCAGCACCTGGTTGTTGATGTGGTTAACGCCTATAATGTGGTTAACACCTATCGTGGGCTGACTCTGAGCAAAGGAGATCAATCAACCTTGACAATGTGGACAGGTTTCATCCTATCAGCTGACGGCCTCGGAGCAAAGATGGGTTTCCTAGAGAAGAAATTCTGTCTCAAGATGACACCATCGAGTCCAGCTCTAGTTTCCAGTCTGTTGGCAGCCCCCACAGCCATGTGAGCCAGTTCCTTAAAATAGATCTCTTTATATTTATCTCTATATTTCTATTGATTTATCGATTATCTATCTATCTATCTATCATCTATCTATCTATCATCTGTCTATCTACGTACCTACCTACCTTTCCATCCTGGTTCTGTTTCTCTGGAGAGCCCGGGCTGATACAAACATTCTCTACACAGCATGTGTTGCTGACCTCTCCATTTTCACACAGGCACCAGCAGTGACATGGGGAAGCCAATCTAAATTTGTCACGAGCAATGGTGAGTCATTGGGAGATAGGTCCTTCTTTTCCAGGACTGTTGGCAACAGAGGCCAGGGCGCATAAGCAACAAGGAAGATCCAACAGTCTGGAAAACAGAAGGAAATAGAGCAGGGGAAAGATCAAGACATTTGTGCTGATCTTGTGTCCTCTGTACTTGACCTTTACTCTGATCAAAGATACGGTTTTACTCAACATGTCCTCCCTGACTGGTGATGCCCAGCCAGTGGGTAAGAACCCTTTCCTTGGCCACTTATGGCACCAGTTAGTCATCTCCTCCATCAGCTGGAGCAGGGTGCTGCATTCCCCAGAAGGAAGGAGGAAATGCGTTTTGGATATCGGTGTGTGCTCGTGGTAGACATCGTGACCCACTGCGGCTGTTTGGATAATGGCACTGCTGTCTGTGGGGCAGGCTCTCATCCAGCTGGACTTGGGGCCAACCACAGAGCAGCTGCCTGAACCCACGTAAGGCTCGACTATCGGCCAGGTGCCCATGCTGTTGCTCAAGGGACAAGCTGATCTTGTGCAGCCCCACCCAAAGCCTCTCGACTTCGGTGAAGCCATTCTGATCTGTTCCAGTCTAGGGTTCCACCCTACTGTAATCCATGAAAGGAGAAAAGAAAAAAAAGCAAATAAGAAGGGAGGAGAAAGAAGTATAATCAGCCCATTAGCTGGTGCATTTCTGGGTTCCTCTGTGTCATGAATTTGGACTTTAGGCTTAGAGACCGAGTTTCCTTTTACTGGATGAAGTGCTACCCATACTGAAGGTGGTGATGTAGCTCTGCCAAGGATGATTCTGCCAAATTCTCATCTATGGGTGTCAGGAAGCAAGTTAGCAGTGAAAACATGCAAAGCCATTTGAATTGGTGCCATTCTCTCCTTGAAGCAAAGGGATGTTTAGTTCCGGCTCTCTGAGAGGCTGCGAAGCTCCTGTTCAGTGATGTGAGGATACACCCTTTTGAAATCATCACAGACGTAAACGAAAAAGCATCTGGCAGGAGTAAGCGGAGAATTTCTCCCAGTGTCCTTCTGGTGTTTTAAGATGGAAGTCACAGGAAGCGAAATCTGTGGTGTCAGAGTGAATGGGAGCATACCTGTATCCCCTACCTGTTCTCAGCTGTCTGCTCCTGGGAATTTCGTATCTGGCAGGCCTTCTGGAGCAGTCATTGAGTGACTGGAAACCCAATTAACTCAGGAGCTCAAGTGCACCATTTCCATTCTGTAGAAGAGTGAGATGTGAAGGTTCAATATGATGAATTAGAAAGCCTTTGATTCCTTCTGTGAAACTGTCCATTTGCCTTTTTTAAAAAACGTAAAATGGAAGTGGTCTCTATTATGTCCAGCTGCCTTCTTATTAGCAGTAACTTACCTGAAATATGTTTTTCACTGTAATGGGAATGACACAAAACATACCCCCATTCAAATAGTATCAATTTGGAAAGGAACAGTTTATACTAAAGCAATTATAGATTTTAATTACGTTTCATAGACAAGGTGGGATAGCTTGCATAAGACGAATTTTGTTTATTCAAAAGAATACATACGGATGACATTTCTGGAGAAAAACTACAACCTGCTTTCAAATTGATCTGACTATCACTACACTGTAAACTCAAAACATTGCTAATTGGACTGGAGCTCCTACCTTCTGTCAGAGACAGCTTCTCATCAGGAAAAGGTCAACTCCAGAGACTACACTATCCCCAAAACCTGACATCAAAAATTCTGCTGGAGAAGTTCTAAAACTTACCTGTAATAAATCCTAGTATTCATCTTTATTGAATAAATATTAAAGGCAAATTCAAGTACATCATTTGTTCCCAGGTTTGTATATTATTTTATTTTGAGGTAAATTTATGTCTTCTGTATCTTCTTAGGAATTCCTAAAACTTAAATATTAGACTAATGAGAAATCATCAAGTTGAAGGTATATTTATTGCCCTTTATCTAAACTATATTAAAAATGGTATTTACTAAAGTAAAAAAAAATGAAGGTATGAAGTTTCATTATAAAAATTGCTTTCCAGTTACTTTTTAATTAAAAAGGACCCAGGTAAGCAAAAGAATCTCAAATCTTCCTCAATTTTCATATTTTTCTATTGTGTCCATTTCAGTGCTTCAACACAGAATGACTATTCAATAACTTTTTTTCAAATGAACTTTTAATTTTAGAAAAATTTTAGAGCCAAAAAAAAATGCATGTGAAGATGGTCCAGAGGGTTCTTAATTTTACCACACTAGTTCCCCTTTTTCTGACACCATATGTTGGCAAGGCACATTCATCAAAATTGATGAAACAATATTGATATACAGTTGTTGACTAAAGCCCATACTTTATTCACATTTCCTTAGTTTCTACCCAATGTCCCTTTTCTGTTCCAGAATCTCCCCAAGGACATCGCATTACATTTCATTCTCATGTTTCCTCAGGCTCCTCTAGGCCATGACATTTTCTCAGAATTTCCTTATTTTTGGTGACCTGAAAAGTTTGAGAACATTGGTCAGGTATTTTTTACACCACCCTCAGTTTGAGTTGGTGTGATATCTTTCTCAAGATTAGACTGGTTACCAACTTTGAGAGGAAGACCAACAAGGTTAAAGTGCTGTTCTCATCATATCATGTCAAAGTATCTCCTATCAACATGACTTATTACTGTTGATGTCGACCTTGATTTATACTTAAGTACTTTTTTGGTCCTACTATAAATGTTACTGCTTTTATAGTTTTCATTTCCAATTGGTCTTTGCAGGTTCATATGAGAGCAATTGGTCTTGCATCTTACGACTTATACTTGCTTTTTGTTCTACATGTGTTGTTTTTGTGTTCTTTGGGATTCTCTAGATCAACATGCATGCCATTTGCAAAGACAGTTTCATTTCTTTCTTTCAAATCTGTGCTTTTAGTTCTTTTTCTTTTCTTATTGCACTATCTAGGACTTCTACTTTGTTGCTGAATAGTAGTTGGGAGAGGAGACATTGCTGCCTTGTCCCATCTTGTGGGGAAAGCATCCAGGCTTTCACCATTAAGAATTGTCTTAACTGTAGGTTTTTGTAGATATCTTCTATCAAGTTGAGGAAATTCCCCTGTATTCCTAGTTTACTAAGAGTTTTTACCTCGAATGTGTGCTTGATTTTGTCAAATGTCTTTTCTGCATTAATTGATAAGATCACGTGAGCTAACTTCGTTTTCTAACATAAACCATTTGCTGTTACCTGATATCAATGGTGACAGCTTTGATTCCACTTGCCAGTCTGTAACCAAGCAGACTTTACTAAAAGGCTTGGCACCAAATAAAATTTAATTTGGATGCGTGGGGTCTATTTAGGCTGGATCTACACTCAAGCTATATTTCTGTTAGCAGCTGGAGTTGTGCCAGCTGGAATTCTACTAGCTGGCACTTTCCAAAATACATCCCAATGAAAATTTTGCCTCAGTTACTTTTTTATGTGCTTATATCAGGAATACCAGATGATTAAATCATACTTGGTAATTTATGCTGCTGGTGTTACATGCCTGGTGATACACAGCTTTACATTTATGCTGCTGCTGTACCAGTTATATAACTTCACATTTACGATGTTACATTATTTTGAAAAATTGTCATCTTCTTCATTATGTATAACTCACCATAATTTCTGATTTTTTGATTAATCAAATGAAATTTATTTCCCACAAATAGCAAAGAAAGAAAAAATATAGCAACTTTGTCAGTTTGTTGGGTGTTAAATATCTTCTGACCTTTCCTATTTCTCTGGCTTTCTTTTGTCCCCTACAAACATCTGTTCACTACATTTTTGGTGTTTCTCACAAATAGAAATAAATAATTCAGCTTGACAGTACAGTAGTCAAATGACACCTTTAAGCACTATTTACATCTAGTAAATAATGCTTTTGGCAAGGTAGATGGTGGAGACAAGAGTCCAGAAGTGACTTATGGGTTTCCTATAAGACTAGCTCCTAGGGCTAAATCTGACACATGGAAGGAAAAAAGCTTGATTAGTTCTTATAGACCTTTGGTTTTCAGGGAATTCCAACAGTGATTTGATTGTTTCATGAAATATGGACGGACTGGTGACAGCCACATGTTTGTTTGATTTTCTTTTTAATTCCTGAGAACATTATAATAGAAACTATATTGGAATAGTTTCCAGCAGAGAAATCATTCAGAAATACCACTGGTATTAAAAACACGGGACAGGGGATGCCTGGGTGGCTCAGTTGGTGAAGAGTCTGCCTTCAGCTCAGGTCATGATACCGGGGTCCTGGGATGGAGACCCGCACTGGGCTCCCTGCTCAGCGGGGAGTCTGCTTCTCCCTCTGTCACTCCCCCTTCTTGTGCTCTCTCTTTCTCAAATGAATAAATAAAATCTTAAAAAAAAAACCAAAACATGGGATAGTTGTATCAGGAACAGATGCATGTGTGGACAGTAGTGACATCAAGTCCCAGGGAACAGAAGTTCAGCCCTTGTGTTTCTCTAGTCCCTTCTGTCCTGTCACTCTTGCTGCAGAGTGTAGGACTCACAGTGGTCAGTGAATATTGTTTATTGATTGGTGACTCATTCTGTGCCTCATTTGAAAGGAAAGTTTTAGGAACACAACTCCACAAATATCTATGCAATTTCTAAATACATATTTACAGTTTCAATATGCTATTGAGAGGCAAGCATTGATAATGAATACATATAAATACTTTCTAATTTTAAATTAAGTGAACTCCAATTTTTCTGGTGCAGTTTAAGTTTCTTAAAAAGAATAAAATCAGCTCCCAAAAGTACCTAAGAATTCTTTTCTGTACTCTCAAGTATTTGGATTTCATGACAAAGTAAAATAAAAACTAAAAAAGATTAACATAAACTCAATAAATTTTAAGTATTTTCAATTAAAAACATCAAACATACACTCAAAACACAAAATATGATATATTGTCACCACCTTTTTGAAAAACAAGCAATATTTAAAAGACTTGTGTTCTTACGTTTCTCATTTCTCTATAGATCAAAGAAAACTTGTTCACAGACCAGCTGCTGGATCTCAGGATCAACAAGCTGAAGTCGTTCATTAGTCTCAATAAGTGGAAGGAGAATGAAGCGATGTGCCAAGTGGCTCTATGGTGTGCATTCACGCGTGTGTGCATGTGTGTTCTCGTGACCCTCCTAGACTTGTTATCTGACAGGAGAGGAAACCAAGTTTCTGGGAAGGTCAGTGACATGCTGATGTGTGTGTGGCTTCGGGGCTCTGCGCGCCACACTCTAGGTGAAGCCTTGGGTGGTCTGTGCACTGCAGTGGGGTCCCACATGGCAGGATTTCAGGGATGAGAGAGGGCCCAAGAGATGGGCTTCACCATGAAGAGTGAACATCAGGAACGGATGTTAGGGCTTCTAGAGGACCTCCAGTTTCCAGATTCAAATCAGAATCAAATTTCAAGAGTTTAGGGAAGAAATAGTTAGAAAGAACATGTCTACAGATATATTTTGTGAGAGGTTTTCGTCAGAGAGCAGAGGGCAGCACTAGAGCGTGTGCTCCCGGGGAGACAGGGAAAGCATAGCATGAGAATTTCACGGACCGAGGCAGTAACCTCTTGGCTAACTGGTGTCCTAACTCCAGCCTATCCCACTGGGGACCACCTGGGACATCATTCCAAGATTCAAGGGTTATTCTCCACTCGTTTTCCAATCTCCCCCTTCCCTGCAGCACTGGGGACAAGGTCAGAAGGTGCTTACCCCACACTCCAGGTCCTAGCTTTACTGGCCATCTGCATGCTCTCCTCTCTTTCTGAACTTTTTAGGGCAGCAGGGTAGTTGCGCTGTGGGTTCATAGAGCACGGCCTCTCCTCCCACCTCCCCTCTGCCTCTGCACATGTGTTTCCTTGGTCCCTTCAGGCAATTCTCACTCTGCAAACACCATGCACTCACTCCACATTTGGGACTGGATGCCCCAGGCACACTGTGGGTGCTTCCCACGCTGGGCCTATCACACCCAGAGCATTTGCTTCCATCTCTGCATCCCTATTGGACCACAAGATCCCTGAGAGCAGTGATGTCTATACCTGCCCGCACCTAGCCAGGTGCTGGTGTAAGGAGTTGAAAAGAAATTGGGGCAATGAATAATTCCCCCTCTGGAAATGGAGACAGAAGGACATTTTATTTCCTCTCAAAGGATGGCAAAGGAAAAAAAAAGGATGGCAAAGGAGAGCCATTGACCCTGGAGGGAATCGCTCCCCACAAGCCGTAACGCAAGCCCGCATCTCAGAGATGTTGTCACTCCTGGGATAAGGGAAGTTGATGGTGTGTCTGGGTCACAGGCCTATTCAGGACCCTCAGAAGGCCCTGCAACCTCTGTCAGGGACCCAGTTCTCCAGTCTGGGCGGGGCTTCCAGACCCAGGGGTGGTGAGGGCGAAGCTGGCTCATGGCTGAGGGAGGGGACAGTGACGATGCCGAATTTCTAGCAGGGGCTCAGGCTGCACTCAGGGACCAGGAAGAAGGTCAGGATGAAGCTCCAAAAGCAAAGAGGAACATTCAGAGAGACAAAGACCAGGTCAGAGTGGGATCTGCACAAGGCAGGGTAGGGAGCCCCGGGGGTGGGTGCAGATGAGGCATGAAGACATCCCTCAATGGTGCTGGTGCTGGGACAGGCCCGGGGCCACCCAGGTCCCCAGGGGAGGGGATGTTGACGGGTGTGCCCTGGGGTTGACTGGGCCAGGTTTGGGCTCCTGCAATGCCGGGCATGCCCCTATGACCCTGTCTGCTCTACATCCTCAAGGTCTCCTTGTCTCAGTGTCTTCCTGTCCTCGTCATCATGTACATGTAGCCTTTTGGGAGGGCAGTGAAACATCACAGCAATGTGGTCTCCTTCTGTCTAATGCCCATACACCATCATTAAGGACTGGGTTCTACCCGACTCACTCTGACACATGCCTTAATGCATGATTTCCTGACATTTATTTGCCCCTCCTGACTGCAGGGGAACCTGAACCCAAGCCCTGACTACACCTGGAGTGGGGAGCTCCATCCTGCCTGATGGACCTGCCCTGGGGCCGTGGCCCCAGCTCCCTTACAAGGTTGAAAATATCATCCACGGACCCTTCTCAGGCTGGTTCAACTTTCTGCCATGAGGACTACTGTAGGAAATTAATAGGATTAGAAATCATCCCCAAAAGGGGAAAGATTAACTCTAAAAACAAAGACAACTTTTATCAGTTTTCATGACACTTCAAAAGGATCACCTCAAAGGGCAAACCCCGGCTGCCAGGAGACTTACCCAAATTAGAGCAGTGACTTCACCCTTTTTGTGAAAGGGTGAATCTTAGTAACGTTTCCATTAAAAGTGGGTAAGTGTTGAACCAGAGGCTGTAGCCTTACCAACCTGCCCTACCTGTGAATGCAGCTGCTGCTTTCCCTACAATATCTGCAATTTGGTAGAGCTGTATCTGCACGGTCTTGCGTTACTGCTCTCAGCTATTCAAGAATTAGAAAATTAGCATTCTCTTGTACAACTGTGTTTTTTGATAAAACAGGCATTTCCTAAGCACGTGGTCAGCGTGGAAGGTGGAGGTCATATTGATTATTAAATGCTTTTTTACTGCTTCCTTCCCCCACCTCATGCCTTCAACTCCTGCAGATCTTACCTCATTTCCATCCTGGGACTTGGCAGGACCAGTCCATTTCTCCCCTTCTGTGTGCGTCTGAAGGAGGGGATGGGCCGCTGCCATGTCCCCTACCCGTCTCTCGGCTGGCAGGTCCGCTCTCCCCATCACTCTGGACAGGGGGCAGCAGGGGCACCTGCTGGAGGAGCTCATGGCTGGAGGTGCTCACGGCTGCGCAGAAGCAGGGCTGTGAGGTGGCCCAGTCCTGTGCTGGAGGCCCAGCAACCCCAGGGTCATGGCGTTGGTGCAGCCTTGTCCAGAAGACACGGACGTCACAGCACAGTGGAGAAGAGAGGGGAGCAGATGTAACAAAAGACACCAGAGGCAGACCTGAAGGGCCAGAGAGGAAGGAGGCAAGCATCAGATTTATTAAAACAAGCGGGATGCCTAAGGCAGGTGCACAGAAGCTTTTGGGGCTTCTTAATTGCTTCTTAAGAAACTGGCTCACATCTCCTGGGTGTTTGTTCCCCCTTACAGTCACCACACTGGTAACCAGCTACGGGTGCTACATGCGTTTTCACACTCACAGCTGCAAATGCCCCTGAAAACTGACCAGGTCAGTGGGGCGCGAGGTCACCTCTCTCTCAGGGTTGAGGCCAGGGGCTGACGTGAGAGTGCGAGGGTGGCCTCTGGGTGCCGTCTCGCCTGCCTGAGGCTCTGGGTTCACTGCTGTCTGGGGGAGCCCCAGCCGGACAGCCTGATGAGAGCATGGAGAGGCTATCTGCGGTGAGCAGACTGGCAGAGAAACAAACAAACAAAATCCCCATTGCTTCTCCAGCTCTGAAATATGGAAATTATAGTCTTATTGTAAAAAAGGAAAAGTGGAAACACAGAAATCTTTCTCAGTCGCCTGTTTTATTTTTGCAATTTGAACTTTTTAGGAGAGGAAAACAGCACACTAAACCAAGATCTTAAATGAGCATTTGTTGAAACGTTTAGACGTGCAAAAAATTCAAATCAAACAACTTTTAATAATACTTTACTGCCAGAGGAAAATAAAATTGGAGCTGCCACTATAAAATAAAAAAGCAATTAGCAACTTTCTGATTGCTATTTCTTTAAGGATCTACCTCAAGAAAACAAATGACGCAAAGCAGAGGGAGAAAGATCTCATCTTTCTGAAGGGGAAAAAAAAAGTCACTGTCTGTAGTTTCTGAAAGTCATGTCTGGGAATCTCTTGGCTGGAAAGCACAGCCCCTGACCAGACCTCGGTCACTGCCCTGTGTATAGACCGCGTGTGCAGGCCCCAGGGAGCCTGGTGGCTGTAGCACAGCCTCGTGCTTTGCTCAATGACGGAGGTTTCCTGAGTAGGTGAGGACCCCAGAAAAGCCCGAGAGCCAAGTGAACCCTGAGAACTTTGTTCGTGTAAACCGTTCACGGCTTTTTTCATCGTCAGTCATCGTCAGCATCCGAGCCTCTACCTGCTATTACAGCCCTTGAATTTTATGTACTCGGAGGACGGGCCTTCCTAAGTGCCTCCTATTGTCCTTCTAGAATATTCCCTCCCCACCTGTGCCCATGGAACATGACCTGCGTGCATGATGAGCTGTTGTGATTTACCACCTGTTTGCCCGACGCCGCGCTGGGCACCATCCAAGGCTCAGGGATTCACGTTACAGACAATTTGAGCAGATAGCATTTAGTTCCCTGACCCTGTGAAAGCTCCTGCCCCTTCTCTCTGAACCTCTTCCAAGACCTGGGGAAGTGCCTATCTCTGGGGCACGGAGGGACTCACACTCCACAAGCTGGACCGTTGCTTGGGTGAGTTGAAGGGACACAGGGTCTGCTTTCCCTCCCACTGTGGCAGACGAGGCAGCAGGGACCTTCTGCAGACAGTCTGGGCCCTGGGACATGCGACGTGGGATGTGGAACCCTAAAGTGAACTACATGTGCACCTGGCTACTGCGTTCCCAAAGGGCAGGCGTATCTACATGGTAATAAGGTAGGCAAGTCAGTGATTGTGTTCTGTATGTGGAGTTTTCCATGCAGTGTTCTGTGTTTAGGAAGAATTAAAAAAAATCCTCAGTAGCCAAAAATAGGGGATTTATGTAAAGAAGTTATGGCGAACCATGAGACACACACCATGTGACTCTTAAGGTCGAGGCTGACGTGTGTTTATTGACATAGGAACAGGTGCAGAACATGTTGTTGGAAGACACAGGCATGAACAGCAGGTGTGGGTGGAATGTCCACTCCGCCTGTGTGGACGTTGTCTCTGTCTATACCTGTCTATCATCTATCGATCCATCACCAATTGATCATCTATTGTCTATCCATCCACACATCATCTATTTTTCTCCTACAAATTACATATGAAGAGAAGAAAGTCTGGAAGAACACAGCACAAGATGCTCAATGTGTTCACAATATATATCTCTGGGTACAAAGATATTTTGAAATAACTTTTCTCTGTCTTCAGCACAGACTGTTTTATTCAAAACATTTTGTTTTGGGGGAAGCTGGGTGGCTCAGCGACTGGGCATCTGCCTTCTGCTCAGGGCATGATTCCACGGTTCCAGGATCAAGTCCCACATCAGGCTCCCTGCATGGAGCCTGCTTTTCCCTCTACCTCTCTCTCTCTGTCTCTCGCGAATAAATAAATTAAACCTCAAAAAAAAAAATTCCCTTCTCCACAGATGTGACAGTGGTCTTTGTCATAGTTACCTGTTTCTGCCTCAGTATCCCTCCAGGTGCCTTCACAGCATGGGGTTCAAAACCTGAGTGCCAGAAGCCCGAGCTCATCCTGCCCCAGCTTGGGGTGCTCGCTGCCAACCTCCTGCTATGCCCCACGTTGGCTGGTTAGCCCATCAGGGGAGATCTGGAGAAAAACAAGTCATCAGAGCCAAACTGGTCAGATCTCCCCACCCAGAACCAATGGTACAATGAAGGTGCAGAAGTTGCATTAGGGATGCATTTGTAAAAATGCATGTGCTTCACAAAATTTATGCCACTTGGTTTTCACTAAGCCTGGCATGGTGGCATAATAAATATTATAACATATTGTGATGAGTACATATGGCCATATGTTCATATTCAGAGAACAACGAGGCATGCTAATCCAAGTGTGCGAGGAGCTGCCCGGGCACAGACACTGCCAGGGTGAGCCCGCCCCATGTGGGAACCGTGTCGCCCCCTCCAGAGCATTCCAGTCCCCACCAGGGGTGGCGAGCCCAGCCCTGGCCCTCACTGATCAGGAGCCTCCCCATCCCCTTCAGCATACCAGAGCTCCCCCTGCCTCATAGGCACTCACTGGGGAGGGAAGCGGGGTCCCAGGGATCTGAGCAGGACAGGAATGTGCTATGTGTTGCCCCATACCCCAAAATCAAGAGGAGATGGTGTTTACAGAAACGGGATGTTTGTTTTCCAACATATGCTCTGAAATTTGAATGGCTTTTCTGTCTCTGGTCCCATATTTAGAAACAAGAAGCTGGCTGCTAAGGACAGGGAAAGGAGGAAGGTGGGGCACCTGGGAGACTCAGCAGTGGAGTGTCTGCCTTTGGCTCAGGGTGTGATCCTGGGGTCGTGGGATCAAGTCTCGCATCGGGCTCCCCGTGGGGAGCCTTCTTCTCCCTCTGCCTATGTCTCTGCCTCTCTCTCTGTATGTCTCATGAATAAGTAAATTAAGTCTAAAAAAAAAAAAGGGGAATGGAAGAAGCATTTTGAAACCAAATTGTTGTTGAGGCTTCAAAAGTCTCCCCGAAGTGGGCCTGAGTTGCCTACTCCTTTTCTGCTCTGCATCCCCCCAACCCCGCCCTCCCTTCTCTCCTGCTCAGTTTTGTGGAGCTCGCCCACAGAACCCTTCCTTGCATGGCTCTGCAGGGAACTGACGTAACATCTGCCTGACACTGGAGCAGGACCAGCTCCCCGCCACCTCCCCCGGCCTGCCCGCACTCGGGCTTTAGCTTCTTAAAGCAAGTCCCTTAGATTGGCTGTCACCCAAGTGCATGATCATGAACACACAGTGCAGTCTGGCAAACCTGGAAAAGTGTTCCACGTGAACACACGTGTTTTCATAGAGTCGGGCTCAATCTAGAGCAGTATCACCCTGCCCAAGAACTTGGGGTCCTGACTCTGAGGAATGAGCAGAGCAGAGCACACCGCCCTGGGGACTCCCCCAGCAAGCCGAGGAGCCGGGATGACAACCTGTTTCTTGGTGTTTCCAGGAATAAACTCCTTGAGTAATGTGGAACCAAACAACAACCTAGTCTTATGACTTCTGCGCAGTCACCACTCTGAGCAATCCAGCACCGTCAGTTCCTGACCTACGAACAGCTTTGATTGAACACTCGCATTTGAATTGGAAGTAGACGATCCCAGTCTACACTAACCTTTTAGATTTTCCTGCTGTCTAGTGTTAAAAGCCAATTTCTTTTTGAAAAAAAAAAAAAAAAGAACAGTTAATGGTATTATTTTTTCAGAGCTCAACGTCAAATGAGAAAACAGACTCTGAGTTCACACCATGCGGGGGTTCCCCTGGGAATTCAAGGAGCCAGTATCTGCACTTGCAGAGGAAAACCCCAGAGTATATGTTTTGATTTTGGTTTAACACTTTTTCAAACTTCCCTTTACTTGCATTGAAAGCTGACCACAGTCACCTCTAGTGTGTGCAATGCCGAGGGACTGTGGGATGGCTGAGGATATTGTCCTCTGTGAGTCTGAGTCCCTGGAGAGCCCCCATTGATGAAGAGATCTGGTGTGAGAGGCCATCAGAGAGGCCATGGCATTGTCACAAATTCTAGGGGATGCCACACGGCTTTAGAGGTGTTCCTGGTGCTAAGTGCCCCTTAAATTCTAGGGGATGCCACACGGCTTTAGAGGTGTTCCTGGTGCTAAGTGCCCCTTCCCGAAGCAGGACGTACTGGGCAGGCCTCACTGCCAGGCAGCATGCAGGACACCGGGCGCTGCAGGTGACGTGGTCATATGGAAGGTGTGATGCACCCGCTTGTTATGACTTTAACTTCACTGGACATACTGTATTGTATTTGCTAAATCTGCCAACTCCAGGCTAAAGTCACAAAGCCAACTCAGAGAGACCCAGGCTCTGACGTTGGCATACTGGTCGGGGGCATCATCTCCTGCAGCCCCCGGAAATGTTGTGGGTTAGGTGATGCTCCCCAGCACCTGGTGCAGGTGAGCTCTGAGGAGAAGGGCCAAGGCTGCTCCCCTCATGGAGACTGCCACCAGCTGGTGGCCCCTCTCACCCGTGTTCCCCCATTACAGAGGCCCTGGGGTGGCACCATAGAGCCCTGCCTTCACGAAGCTCATGGTGAAGGTGGGTATATCAGGTGGACACGGGGGCTTGGAACAAACAAGAAGGTGAGAATTGATTAGATACCAGGTGGTCCATGTAGGAGCTGACTCGGGCCCCCAGGGTGTGCGGCCAAGTCCTAAGCCAGGCCCTGGGGAGGCGGCCCTACTCCGCATGAGGTCTTATCCCACGCAGGGGCGTGAAGAGGAGGCCATTAGCACGGGCCTTAATCTCGTGACTCGGCTCCTTACAGGGAGAGGCGGGGACGCCTCGGGGAGCGGGGCCAGGAGGACTGTGGCTGGAGTGTGGCGCCACAGCCTCGGAGGGGGACGGATGACAGTGGGTGGCGTGGGATTGCCCCTGGGCCGGGGGAGGCCGGCCCTGCTCGCCTCAGCCTCAGATTCGGCCTCCAGAGCACGAGGAGGAAGAGGCGGGCTTCCGGCGAAGGCTCCGGGAGCCCCCAGGCCAGAGCGAGCGCGTCAGGGAGATGCCGCCCGGGGCGAGAGACTCGCCTGCACTGCGGGCCTGCCGTGGGGCCGGATGCTGGCGGGAGCCCCCACCCACCTGACGAGGACGACGTCTCACCAGGACGGTTGCCCAGGGCAAACCATGGCGGGGACAGAACGTAGAACATTCTCTCGGTGGCTAAACACATTTGGTTCAGAGAAACCCTGTGAAGGAAGCCACAGAAACAGTGAAGTGCCTTTCCCCGAAGCCTCCGCAGCGGGTGGAGGGACGGGCCTGAGAGGCTGACCGAGGGACGTTAGTCCCGGCGTGAGGGCAGGTGGACGTCAGCAAAGGCCACGGCCACGGCGACATGGGGGCGGTGGAGCCACGAAACAGAGCAGACCAGCTGTTGCCGCGCAGGCTCTCGCAGAGTTAGGATCAGCGCTGATTTTCCAAGTGTGTGGGCTCGGCAAGGTCTGCCAGACTTTTCTGTGGGCCTTTCCCCCGGGGTCTGCCCCCGTGGACCTCAGTCAGACACAGCAGCGCCCTCAGCCGAGGCCAGGGCCCCGGAGCGGCCCCTGAGACACAGGATTCCAAGATGCCTGGGCAGAGACAAGCCCGTGAACGTCCCGCTGAACCTGAACGTGAACAACAGGCTTCGTTGAGCCCCGTGAGACTCCTCACCTGCCCGTGGGTTCAAGGCAGGAGGCTGACGCTGGACTAGGAGTTCTTGTGCACATGCAGGGTAAAACTCACCTGTCTGTCCACGGCGAAGGCCCGCCGTCGCGGTGAAGGCCCGCCATCTTGCTGAAGGCCCGCCGTCGCGGTGAAGGGCCGCCGTCTTGCTGAAGGCCCGCCGTCGCGGTGAAGGGCCGCCGTCGCGGTGAAGGCCGGCCGTCGCGGTGACAGCTCACTTCTCTGTGGTGAAAACTCACCGGGTGCCAAGGTCCAGGCTTCAACAGAACACAGGAAGCTTGGCCTCTGTTCTTCCGCCATGGCGCCCACAGCTGCCTCACCAGGCAGGCAGGCCGTAAGCCGTCCCAGTCACTGCTCTGTCAGCAAGGATGCCTTCACCCCGGGGAGCATGTGCATTCCCTCGAGTAGAGCTGCACCTTCCCTTTTGTGTCCTGTGGGTGCCTGAGTTGCTTCCACAGCTTTTGTCATAGGAACTTAGGATTCAGACAACTAAAAAAAATAAAAATAAAAAATAAAAAAAATAAAGGATTCAGACAACTACCTGCTGACCCTTTCACAACCTCCTGCCTAGAGACATGTGGGGAATGGCTACAAAATACGGACTGAAAATGTTTACTTTGAAATAATCACAAATTCAGAGAAAATTGCAACAAAAACCTACAGGGAGGTCCTGCAGACTCTTCCCTCAGCCTTCTGGTCCCGCAGCATTTTGCCTAACTTGTGTCACGTTGTGACTGCAGGACGTTACACGGGTGTGGAGTGGACTTGGGGTTCCCAGTGTGTGTGCACGCGTGTGCCTGTGTGAGGCCGTGTGGCTTTGGGACGTGAGCAGCTTCACCTCTGCCCCCAATGCCCAGGAACTCCGGTATGGGGTCACCTGGTCTGTCCATTTTTAGTTTTGGAAGAGACTGCTGACTATTTCCATGGTGACTACCATTTTACCTTTCCACCAGCACCGTAGTTGTTCTTTTTTTAAAAAAATTATTATAACTAAATTTCTGGTATATTTGCTATCTTTTTTTCTTTTAAAAGGTAGAATTTTTATATAAAATTAATGTCTGCTGTAATATTCAGGTTTTTAAATTTTTTAATTAAAAAAATCTTACTTAAATTCAATTAATTAGCATAATCTGTCATTGGTTTCAAAGGTAAGGATCAGTGATTCCTCAGTCTTATACCCAATGCTCATCACATCATGTGCCTTCCTCCATGCCTGTCACCCGATGACCCCGTCCCACCACCCCCCTCCCCTCCAGCGACCTTCAGTTTGTTTCCTAGAGTTCAGTGTCTCTTATGGTTTGTCTCCCTCTCTGATTTCATCTTGTTTTATTCTTCCCTTCCTTCCCCCATGATCCTCTGTTTTGTTTCTTAAATTCCACATACAAGTGAGATCATATGCTAATTGTCTTTCTCTGATTGGCTTATTTCATTTCACATAACACCCTCTAGTTTCATCCACATCATTGCAAATGGCAAGATTTGATTTTTTTGATGCCTGAGTGATATTCCATTGTCTATACAGACCACATCTTGTTTATCCACTCATCTCTTGATGGACATGTGGGCTCTTTCTATAGTTTGGCTATTGAGTGCAGCTCTTCTTACGTGCATATCTTTATATGTAACTTTAATATCAACTTGTCAAGCTCCAGAAAAATCCCATTAATATTTTCATTGGAATCATGGTAAATATATAAATTAGTTTAGAGAAGTTCACAGCAAAATTGAGGGAAAGGTACAGATATTTCCCATAGACCCTCTGACCCCCACCCATGCATGGCTCCCCAGCACCAGCATCTGTTACAGTTGGTGAACCTACACAGATGCATCATAGTCCCCCAGAGTTTACATGGGGGTCCCCCTTGGTGGTGGGCACTTGGTGAGCTGCACAAATGTATAATGTCGTGTACACACCATGATGATGGCATTACATACAGTAGTTTCGCTGCCCTAAAATCCCCTGTGCCCTGGGTGCATCCTCTCCCTAGCCCAACCCCTTGCAACCACTCATCTTTTCATTGTCTCCACAGTTTTGCCTTTTCCAGAATGTTATACAGTTGGAATCCTACAGTAGGCGGACTTTTAGGATTTGCTCTTTCACTTACTGATATGCATTTAAAGTCCTTTTGTGTCTTTTTATGGCCTCATTGCTCATTTCTTTTTAGCGCTGAATAATATTCCATCTGTGGTCTGGATGGATGACAGTTTATTAAACCATTCACCTCCCGAAGAACATCTTGGTTGCTTCCAAATCTGGGTGATTTTTATTTGTTTTTAAGGACTTTATTTATTTCAGGCAGAGAGAGAGGGAGAGAGTGCAAGCAGGGAAAGGGTATAGGCGAAGGAGAGGGAGAGCGAGGATCTGAGGCAGATTGCCTGCTGAGTATAGACCATAGAGTCCGATGTGGGACTCGATCCCGTGACCCTGAAGTCATGACTGAAGCCAAATCAAGAGTCATATGCTTAATTAACTGAGCCAGTCAGGTACCCTGCTGATTATTAACAAACTGCTGTAAACAGCCTTGTGCATGTTTCTGTGAGGACACAAGTCTCCAGTTTCTTTGGTTAAATACCAGGGGGTATGATTGCTAGACTGTGTGCTAAGAGCATGGTTAGCTCTGTGAGAAACCACAAAGTCCTCTGCAGCGGTGGCACCATGCTGCACCCCCTCCAGCAGGGAGTGCGGGTTCTGCTGCTCCCCGTCCCCGTCAGCGCTGGGTGGGTGCTGTCAGTGCTCTGGGTCTGGGCCATTCCCCCAGGGAGGGTTTTGTTTTTTGATGATGTGTGTGCTAAGGTCTTTGGCCCATTTAATCAGTCTGCTTGTTTTCTCATTGCGGAGTTTTACCGGTTTGTATGTGATATAATTTGGACGGCAGCCCTTTATCAATGTATCTTTCTTGAATATTTCCTCCTGTCTGTGGCTTAATCCTTTCATTCCTTTACACTGTCTTTTGCAGAACCGAGTTTTTAATTTTAATGAGTCAAGCTTATCAATTATCTCTTTCATGGATTGGGTCTTTGGTACTGAATCTAAAAAGTCATTGCCACACCCAAGATCACCCAGGTTTTCTCTTATGTGATCTTCTAGGAGTTTTATAGTTTAAGTTTTACATGCAGATCTGTGATCCATTCTGACTCAGTTTTTGTGAGGGGCACAGGTCTGTGCTTAGACTCATTTTTCTTCTGCAGGAGGAAGTCAAGTCGTTCTGGCACCTTTTGTTGAAAAGACTACTGTTGTCCCATTTTATTGCCCTTGCTCTTTTGTCAAAGATCCATGACTATATTTATGTGGGTCTACTTCTGGGTACTCCATTCTACCCCACTGATCTATTTGTCCTTTTGCGGGCACCACACTGTTATAACTACTGTTCTAGTTTCTGGTAGGTACTGCATGACAAGTAAGATCGGTTTGTAGGTAATATCTTTTCCTGCCTAAAGGTTTATATTATTGTTTCTGAAATTTTGCTAGGTGTTCACCTATGTATTATTACATTGTTTTAAACTGAGGGATCTCTTTTGATTTGCAGAGTGAAGAAGAAGAAGAAGAGTTTTTAACTAAGGAAAATATATTAGTCCACGCGGATCACTGTAGTAAGATGCCATGGACTGAGTGGCTTACACAGACGAAATTTTTCTTCTCACCCTTCTGGAGGAGGGAAGTCCAACATCAGGATGTTGGCAGGTGTAGTTTCTTCCCAGGCCTCTCTCCTTGGCTTGCAGTTGCTGCCTTCCTGGTGTGTCCTCCTGTGCTTTTATGTGAGCTCGTATCCTGGGTGCTCTGTGTGAGTCCAGAACCTCCTTCCTATAAGGACACCAGTCCAGCTGGACCAGGGCCCACCTTCATGACCTCATTTTAACTTAATCCTCTCTTGAGATGCCCCATCTCCAAAGACAACTCACATGCTGAGCTATTGTGGGCTAGGCTTCAACATAAGAAGTTGTGGAGGACACAATTCAGACCATACAAAGAGCTGTATTTTAAAAAAAATTATTTGATGGATTATTTTCTCTAAGTGCTTTTGCCTCTTCAAGTTTAATCATGTGTACATTAAATTTCCTAAGTCTCACTGGTCTTTTCACTCTGAGTTTTCTCTCTCCTTTGCTTTTGCTTCTGAAAGAAATTCTTATCCCCTACCCACTGATTTGATATTGTGCAGTACTCTATCAGTGGGTGACCAACTATTGTTTTAAATGCAGCAAGTGCATTTCCATTCCCATGTGGTCTTTCTGAAATTCAGATGGTTTCCTCTTCTTGACTCCTATTCTATTTTTAGATGGCTGGCCTTATCCATCCTATTGAAAAAATTGTTTAAGACCGTGTTCTGTTTCTTGTAGTAAGTATTTTGTAGGGAGATATTTGATTTCGTCCTTCAAAAGAATGACTGAAAGAATCAGGAAGTCGTTATTTAGTTTTTTATTTTTTTATTCTTTTGGATCAGTTATGACCTCCCACAATAGTCACTGTGAGAAAGAGGAACACACTTCCCAAATTTTACTCATCTAACTTCCCCAAAATATAAAGTAAGGTCAAACCAGTTTTTTTGGATATTCATGACTGTGAATGGTCACTGGAAAAGTGCCCAAGGAAATGAAATAAGATCAGAAAAGTGAAGCGGGGGATCCCTGGGTGGCGCAGCAGTTTGGCGCCTGCCTTTGGCCCAGGGCGCGATCCTGGAGACCCGGGATCGAATCCCACGTCGGGCTCCCGTTGCATGGAGCCTGCTTCTCCCTCTGCCTGTGTCTCTGCCTCTCTCTCTCTCTCTCTCTCTCTGTGACTATCATAAATAAATAAATAAATAAATAAATAAATAAATAAATAAATAAATAAATAAATAGAGAAAAGTGAAGCAGGCAGAGTGCCAGCCCCCACATGCCCATTTGCTGTGTTACTTTACATATGGCTGATGTCCAGCAGACAGTCAAGTGCTAAGAAGCCACAGGTTAGAAGAACCAAGGAATGATTTCAGGAATGGTTCCTGTCCATTGGTTAAAAAGCTTGACAAGTATCAAAAATAATTGCCATGCTTTAGCTATTCCTTCAAAAATAATTTTCATGCTTTAGCTATTCCTTCTGTTGCCACCATCATTGAAGTCAGCAGAAGTTGATTATTTGGGCAGCTCAGAGATAAAAAATACAAATATTTCCCTTTACTCTGTGGTTCTGACTACAAACTCTTTGGGTCCCATGTGGGATGCGCCCATGAAACATATAATCACCTTACTCTTTCCTGGGAAGGAGAAGGCAACTCTGAAAGTCTTGCTTTGAAATAGCCGGATTCTGACTCAGACATGTGAAAATTCTCTTTATCAGCCAATCATTAAAGGTCACTTCTGAGTGTTTCTGAGGAAGCCTCCTGCTCACAGGGATGTGCTAGATTTGGACCTGCACTGCCTTGGAGCCCCCAAATCCAGGCTCCCTGTGCTGCCCCAGGCCAGTGGGGTCTTGCAGCGCCCTGGCCATGAGAGCCACACTCTGGGTGGTCAGAGGTGTGGCGGCATGCCCTGGGTACCAGGGTGCACTTTCCACTTCAGCTGCCCACCTGCCCCTCCCTCAAATCAGATCAGGCATGTGGTTCACAAAAAGGCAAGACTACTAGATATCTCCTCTGTTCAAAGCTTTCATCCAGTTTTAGAGTCATTAGAGTTCTCATTATTGAGTTGTGAAAGTACTTTATATATTCTAGACAAAAGCTCTTTATCTGATGTACCAGTTGTGAATGTTTTCTTCTGTTCTGTGATTTGTATTTTTTACTTTCTCAGTGGTATCGTTCAAAGAGCGAAAGTCTTTAAATTTGATCTGGTCTGATTTATCAATTCTTTCTTTAATAATTTAGGATCTTTGTGTTCTATGCAAGAAATCTAAAATTGTCCCAACTCCATCAATATGGTCTTCTAGGAGTTGTAAAGTTTTTGGTTCATTTTGAGTTAAATTCTGTATGTGTTGAAAGCTAACAGCTCATACTCATTTTTTATAGGGAAACCCAGAAGTTAAATACCATTTATTGAAATAACACCTTCCCATTGAATATTTTGGCACCTTTATTGAAACTCAATTGATCATATATGATTGAACTTACCTGTAGACCCTCTGTACTATTCCTATACTGTTGATCTACCTGTGTACTTTTCACCCACACCAATACCAAGACAAACTGCCTTCATTATTGTAGTTTAATTGTAAGTCTTGAAGTAAAGTACAATCAATCCTCCAACTTATTTATGTTAAAACTGCTCTGATTATTCAAGGCACTTGACATTTCCATATAAATTTTGGAATCAGCTGGCCAATTTCTACGACAAAAAGTCTGCTAGAATTTTTATTTGGGTTATTCCATCTACTGATATAAAACTGGGTGTAATATTTATTTTCTTATAATTCTTTAAAAGTGTTTTTCCACTGTCTCTGTGGTTTCAGGTGAAAATCTGTGGTCATTCGAATCATCATTTCTCCCTAGATAATTGGTCTTTTTTCTCCAGCTGTTTGCAAGTTATTTCTGTGTGTCTTATGATTTTAGTAGTTTGACTATGATGTGACCAAAATGATTTTCTTCGATTTTTATCCTTTTAGGACTTGCTGAGCCTCTGGAATCTGTAAATTTACGTCTTCCACCAAGTCTGGCATTTCAGGCATTATTTCCTCAAATATTTTGTGTCCCAATCTCATTTTCTTTCTCTTTGTTGGACTCCAGAGGCAGATATGTCTGTCCTTACTGGCATTCCATAGGCCACTGAGGTTCTGTCCACCTCAGCTGGATAATTCTCATGGCTTGTTTCCAAGGTGATGGATTCTTTCCTCCATTACGACCATTCTGCTCTTCATCCATTCTGTGAGTCCTTTTATTTTAGGTATTATATTTTCCAGTTCTAATTTTCCATTGCTTTCTTTTTTATCACCTGTTTTTCTGCTGAGAATTTCTTAATTTTCCTTCTTCCTCTCACTGTTTCATCCCTGTTGTTTTCAGCTCTCTTTCTGGTGGCTCCAGGGTCTTTGTCAGGCACCCGTCACGGGCTCATTGTATTTCCCTTAATAATTATCAGTTTCCTGGTTCTCTGTATGTCAGTTGTTTTGGTTTGAATCCTGGATATTATGAATGTCACATGTGCAGACTCTGGGTCTCATTAGAGTCCCAGGAGAACGTTCACGTTTTTGTCAGGCAGTCAACTCTACTGGGTCAGACCACCTGCTGTGAGTGCTGCCCAAACCTCAGGTCAATGCTTCTTGCCTTAGTTTTGTTTTACCTTTTAGTATTTTTGGATTTAAGTATTTTAAACTAAATTTTGTTTTATAAGCATAAAATATTCACATGGTTCCAAAGTAAAGCCAACAACTCAACATATATACCTGCTACTATTTCCTTTTTTTGTGAATCACATCTCTCTTCTCAAATGATAATACATGATAATTTTCCCATTTTTGTAGGAACTAAGCCTTGTTTTAATTTTGGCTAAATATGTGAAACGATTTGCACAGTTATGGTATAATGTTGTTGGAAATACTAAAGTCAATAATTATTTGTTGAATTATTTATCTTTTCATCTTTCCTTATGAATACTGACAAATGGATCAGTAGTTTACCTTATCAAATCCTAACATACCTAAGATCAATATTACACCTTTTTTTCACTTCAATTTTTATTTTTATTTTTATTTTTTTACATAATTTTTAATTGGAGTTCAATTTGCCAACATATAGCGTAACACCCAGTGCTCATCCCATCAAGTGCCCCCCTCAGTGCCCGTCACCCAGTCACCCCCACCCCTGCCCATCTCCCTTTCCACCACCCCTTGTTCGTTTCCCAGAGTTAGGAGTCTCTCATGGTCTGCCTCCCTTTCTGATATTTCCCACTCATTTTTTCTCCTTTCCCTTTTATTCCCTTTCACTATTTTTTATATTTCCCAAATGAATGAGACCATATAATGTTTGTCGATATTACACCTTAGTAACACAATTCTCATTTACATTTGCTCTGAAATTGAACTTTCTATGCTCAACATTTAAATTTTGATTTAAAAACTAAAAGATTGTCTTGTCAGGTATATCTCATTTTATTAACATGTTAGAGCGACTATACCTGCTTTTAGAGCTACAATTCCTTTAATCCAGTGTTAAATTTTGGCATTTTTTCCCTTTTCTTCTCCTTTTCAAGCTCAGCCTACAGTTTAGTAAGTGACTATACAGAGGCTGCACGAACCAGTTCATAACGGCAGAGGGACTTGAAGCAGGCAGGTGACAGGTTGTCAATCCACCTCCTGCTCTCCTTCAGAAGTGGCCTGGTGAAATGTGTGTCGTGATTAAGACTCTTACGTGCTTGGTGCGCAACAATAAGGCTCCAGGACCAAGCAGCATCGTCTTGCCGGCAGTTGGCTGATCCATCATGAAGGAGAAGAAGAATTTCTGAGACCTTACTGGGGAACATATGGCAGGCTCTGATTTCCTTACTAAATCAGATGATATTACTAGAACTGGGTCATTATGCACACATTGTAATCTATCGTTAAGCCCAACAAAGTAATATTTAGCTAGTGCTTTAATTGTGCTACTGGGATTTATCTCTGCTTTTCAAAGAAAAAAAAAGTCAAGCGGAAGAGAATGGTGAGCAGCAGTGAATTTTCCATTTTAATAAAAAGGATTGTCTGTTTTGACAAATGGTGCTGCGGAGTGAACAGTTATGTGTCCCGACACGCATGGGATCGTGATCTCATTGGGCTGCTCTATGCAGGAATGTACTATTGGGAAGGGGTGGCCTTGCCCTGGCATGCAGTTTCTGTGCAGCCAGGTCACACAAGGGAGTGTGGCTCCAGGCGACTCAATGCGTTGGCATCTGTATCACCTCTTCTATTAAAGCAAATACATCCAATACTTATTTCAGTCAATTACTCGGGTTTTTAGGACTTTCGTACGAGCATGTTTTTCCCTCCAGTATTTTGTCAACATTCCATTTCTTTTGAGGTGCTTTTGTTATATGTAGTCAGGAATAATACCATTAAAAATCTGTGGACCACATGAGTTTGCTCTGTGTGGGTAGCATCATCTCAAGCTGGTGCTCACTCCCACCTGTTTTAGGATTCCTCACACACATTGTAAGGCCCATGGTGTGCTAAAAATAGTAAGCCTCGTAGCAGAACAGACCCTGTGCTTTCCTTCGTAACCAGTACCCATCCAACAGTATGCTCCTGCTCCCCAGCGTTCTGTGCTGAGTGACCACCCCAGTGGGGAAACGAGGAGCAGTTATCACCCCACACCCCAAAACTTTCAGGGCCAGAGGGAGCCGTCATGAGTTTCATGCTGGCAGACCAGCTAAATACATGGTTTCTTTCTGCAACGTGTTAGGAGAAACCCACACACAAATTCTGGCTCTGTCTCCAACAGCTGGAGATAAAGAACCGTGTTTTCTTTTCTGTCAGGGTTAATAAAACAAGCAACTTATTAAATAGCATTTTGACAAGCATAGTGGATAATGAATCCCGTTACATAGTTAAAGACTTTTAACAATTAAAAAGACTGATGAGCTGAGCCCGCGCACATCAGCGTCTGAGGAGTGGATGGAGCTGCCACTCACCCCTGCCCTGGCGGCCGAGGACAAGAGGGAGCCATCTTTGAGGCGAGTGGAAGGACGCCCAGGGGGGCTGGTGTGGGGCTGATGTCTTGGGCTCTCAGCTGCACACCACATACTGCCGCCACCCCGGGGTCCTGAGGGTCCGACAGGTGACCCAGGGGCTATTGGCCAGGGCAGGTGCCGACCACCCAGAGGAGGTGGGGGCCCAGCACCTAATGGCAGGATCTTGGCCAAAATACTCCCGAGCTCGTCAACGCCTTGAGGTCACCGTGATCAATCTGTTACCCAAAAAGCAAGAGTCCCAGGGCGGGCGTGGTGTGATTCCAGGCCTCAGGGAGAGTGGCCCATGCTTGTATTTCCGTCTTACCCTCTGTCCTGCACAGAGCAGCACCTTAAAGTGAAGCCGCTTGTGGACCATCTTTCCTTCCCGCTTCACACCCCTCCTCTCTGCAAGTGCAGGTCTTCCCCGGGTTTTTTCTCCTGTGTTGTTCCCTCTTTTTTTGTCATTTTCTTTTCATACCACACATTCAAACCATATTCACACGTATACATAAACACGTGAGGGTTCTTCGAAGCATGATTTTGAGCGTTCCAAGTAGAGATCCACCTGTGGGCACAGGCTGCTCCATGGACAGGCTGGGGATGGCCTGCGATGGCCAAGACCCTGCCATTAGGTGCTGGGCCCCCACCTCCTCTGGGTGGTCGGCACCTGCCCTGGCCAATAGCCCCTGGGTCACCTGTTGGACCCTCAGGACCCCGGGGTGGCGGCAGTATGTCATGTGCAGCTGAGAGCCCAAGACATCAGCCCCACACCAGCCCCTCTGGGCATCCTTCCACTTGCCTCAAGTATTTTCAGGAAGAGGCTTGGCCATTTTAGCTGAAAAGATACACATCTGTTTCCAATGATGAGCTATTTCAAGAATTCCCAAAGCTCTGAGAGGGTCCCTCTGCAGCTTACTTCTGTTCGGAGGGTGTTAGGAACATAAGCCTGAGGAAATAAAACCAGTGGCTTCCTGGGTCCGTCTTGTGGTGGCATTGAGCACGACATAGACACACGCACATCAAAGCCTCCGGCCTGGGCTCCTGTCTAGCGAGAAGCAGGAGCGAGAGGCTGTTGGCCAACCTAGGCACGTGGATTTGTAACTCCTGACGCACTGTGCTGGGACTGACTTGGGATTTCTCTCTAGAGCAATGGCGAATGCACTTCAGGTTCCATCCCAAGGAATCACCTGCCTGGGACTTTCTCCAAGATCCTCAAATGTCACTGTAATCATTTCTTTGATGCCTGAAAGCAGCACAGCACAATATTAGGAGAAGAAACTTGCTTTCCAGTAAACCACTCAATTTACCGTTAACTGTTTTAGGGAGTTCCCAGCTCTCCCAGAACCTACCACAGATCTGAACTGTGAAGTCTAAGCCACGTTAGCTTATCTTTGAGGTTCTAGGATTTTCATTTATTGTCACCAGCTATGTGTCAGGTCCTAATCTTGGTGATTTACATGAGTTTTTTCATTCTGCCCTGAGAATCATCCTGAGTGGGGGTATTAGGTACATTTTATATATTGAGATTTTAGTTAAGAATGACTAAGTAAAAAAGTGACTAAGTAAAAAAAAAATGACTAAAAAAATGACTAAGTTGTTTTGTTTTTTACTCTTCCCCCTTCTAGAAATAAATTTGAAATGATCTGACATATGTTTCTATTCATATTATATTTCTTATCATTCATCTAATCCCTTGGAAATTTTACCTTTAATCTTCCTGTCCATTTCTAGAAGATGCATGCTTTATTTATTTATGCATTGCTAAATTTTTGTAATTTCTGTATGTTCAGTAGCAGAAATCTCTTCAAAGAATTCAACCCTGTGAAAATCTAAGTATTATCCCCCAAGAAATTAGCTTTTCATTTGCTTTGGGAAGCAGCCAAATTTTGGTTGATTTTTTTTTTTTTTGCATTGAAATGAAATTTGAAGACTATAAAGGAAAAAAGAAAGAAGAAAGAAAGAAAAAGCTGAAACCATGTCTGGTCTTCATAGCTAACTTCTTATGTATCAAGATGAGCATATTTTCTATAAAATGACTTGCTGATTCTAGTTCAATCTATATTTAATTAAGAGGAATAGATCTCATTTTCTTCTTCAGAGCAATCCGGAACCGACAGGTTATCCACTTTCCAAACGGCACACGATACTGTAAGTTACAGCGCGTCGGTGCATTTCCCAAACTTTGGAGCCGTTATGGTGGGCAGATTGTTTGTTAGGGCTAGTTACTAAATTGCATTCTGCGCTGCTAGGCTTCTTTTGCGCTTGAACAGTTGTGCTGAAAAAACATCCACATTTACCAAAGTCATCTCCTCAAAAAGGAAATCTTGCAATGACGTGTTAATAGCACTGTTTTATATGGCACAGCAAATTTAGCCTATCCCTAGAGGCACAGCAAATTTTGATATATTCTCCCTCTCCTTGATGATGCTTATCTGCTTGGTATTTAATTTGCAACTTGTTATCTATTACTCATGCTGTTTGCCAATTTCTCTTCTGTGTTTCATACCATTGTCAAATTAACTTTTTACTGGAATATGCCTGGAAAAGGTAGGTGTAGCTCAAAATAAACTGGTTTATCATTTAAATTTCTCTTTGCCTCTGGTTTCTAGAACTTTGGCATTTTATAGATTATCAGTCAAATGGATGTGTAGGAAGATTTATTGCTATAGCGATAAAGCAGTCCAGTATCTATGTATCTATGTATCTATCTCTATCACCATCATCTAGCTCAAGATCCATCCATCATTATCTATCTATCTATCTATCTATCTATCTATCTATCTATCTATCATCTCTATCATCGTCATTTAGCTCAAGATTCATCTATCCATCCATGATATCTATCATCTACCTATCAATGTATCTATCAATATCTACCATCTATCTATGCGTATACATACACATATTGAAAGAAATACATATAGTATTTGATAGAAAGGGGATGTTCTATTCCTTAAAGTGAAAATTAACTTAATTTGCCATTTATTCTTTTATCCATGCAGGGCATAGGAAGGGGGGGGAGGACAAAATGGATGTTGTCATGATTATATTTAGTTTTGAACAAATTATTAGATCTTAGATATTTCAGTTACAAGATGAGTAAGTTCTGGAGATCTAATGTACATAGTGACTACAGTTAATAATGTTTTGAAATTTCCTTAGAGTAGATCTTAAACATTTTATACACACACAAGTGGTAACTATGTGAGGAGGTAGACATGTTAATCAGCTTGGTTATGGTGAATATGTATATTGAAACATCATCCAGTATACCTAAATGTACATACTTTTAATTTGTGAATCATACCTCAATAAAGCTGGACAAATTTAAGAAAATAAAAAACTGAATATCTTATTTTATGTGAAACTATATTTGAAAGTTTCCTTCAGTTGAAAAATAAAAATATATTGACCTTGCCTACATGCATTTTCTTTATTCAGTGTGACCACAGTGTCTGGAATGGTGGTCCCACAGGTACAGCACACTGTTTACAAAAGCTGGTAAATGTGTGTGTTTGTGTGTGTATTTGTGTGTGCCTTTGTGTTTGGGTGTGGGGTACGCGTTTTTGTGCATTTGTGTGTGTGCCTGTGTGTTTGGAGGGTCATGGCAATGGTAAGCAGGGACGCACAGGGCAGGATGAGATGTGTGGGTCCACTGTAAGTGCCCGCTCAGTCGCAGTTACCACATGGTTGTGCCGACTACAGACATTCTGAACTAAGGTCATAAACCTGTGTGGCAGGAACAAGGACTGTTTGCAGGCTGGAGGTTGGGGAGGGTGGCGTCATACAGACTGGCTGAGTGACCCATTCTCGGTCACTTACTGAGTGGGAGCAGAGCAGATCATGTACATGTGCACCTCTGTGAAATGGGGCACGTGTGCTCCCTGTCTTCCTTCGTTCCTTCTCTCTGTCTCCCTGGGACTATCTGAAAACTTATGAATAAAAGGGGGATTCCTGAGAATTTTTCTAGCTCTTCTTCAAGATGGAAATGTCAGTGGCACGCATGGATAACAGAGCACTTCCAGGCACCCAGTGACCCAGCTTCAAAGAGTCACTGTCCTTCCGTCCCATCCTGTCATCATTCTATTCTGATGCGTGAGCACATGTCAGGCTGAACGGCATCAGACGGCAGCACTTGTAAACTCCTGTTAAATGGTTTCATATGGTTCCATCCAATCCTCCAGCCCATGTGTACCAGTAGGTGTGGATCGAATGCAAAACAATGATTATGTCTGCAAGGATTGCGGAGGACATTGACGTCTGTGCCCATGTGAGTCTCCACTTACAGCACCTATGCCCACAGGTAAGTCTGTCCTTGTGCATACCTATATCATTGATGCCCCTCCCCAAATCACCGATAGCCATGTCCATCTATCGCTGCATCTATACCTAACCTATATGTCTGGTCCACACCTACAGCTCTATCTACATCATCTCTCTGTTTATATTCAATTAATCGACATCTATACTATACCACCATCTGCAATACCAGTGCGTGTTGATCCACATAACCCGGGTTCTCTTGATTAGCTGCCACCTGAGCTCCCCAGTGGTACACGCTAGTTGCAATTAAGAAATCTATTAATAACCACAGGAGAATTTTACTCAGGTGCAGAGAAAAGTAAATTGAGAGTGAAATTAGATTATAGATAACAGGTTATGACAGGTGAGATATTTCTCTTTTTTACCAAAGAAGAATAAATGAATAGTTTAATAAATTTTTACCAAAGAGGAACCAGAAGCCTAATTCATTCCAGTTTTCAGCCTCCATTTTTGGGGCACCTCTATGATACCCTCTAAGATGTCCACTACAGAATATTTCTTGGGATTTTAGAGTTTGGAAGGCCCTTTGAATGTGCTTTCTTCTCTGCACAGACTGAAATGCCAAACTAAAATTGGTCATTCTTAATTTGGTTTTTTAGTGATTTTGATTTTTTTAAATTGAAACCTATTATGACCTGCCTTAGAATGTTAATGGAGCTTTTCAGGGGCACACACTGGCTTCTACGGGGGCCTGCGTTAGTGCTGCTCTTCTGTGGCCGGGAGTCTGGGCACTTTCCTGGGCTGGGAGGTGCTGCTTGCTCAGCGCGCCCTCCCCCGCCCCCAGGCCTGCTAGTCAGCAGAACACCTGTGCGGCGCTGTGGCAGGCACATGGAACCTCAGAGATGCTCAATGGCTTCCTGGTGGGATGCCATGGGCTCCTGGGTGCTGGTGGTCCCTGCACGACCACGCAGTGTCCCAAATCCCAAGATGGCAGAGCCTGCCACACCTTTTCTGTCCCCGACAGAGTGACTGGCCCCTGACTGTAAACCATCGCCCATGGAATGAAAGGGTGCCTGGGAACAAGCATCACAGAGAGGTTTGGACCGGGGCACACGACCCCCCACGTCTCGGGAGCAGAGTCGGCTGGGCTACCTGCCCAGGAGGGAGCCCCGGGCTGGCGGAAGCGCTCCCTGGATGGAAGGGGGCAGCTGGGGCACTGTGGGTCTGCAGGCTGCAGCGGGAGATGAAAGGGCAGGAGCCTCGGAGGCTTCGGAGCCTTGGAGGTTTCGCAGCTTCGCTGTCGGGTAGCTGGAACACTGGCCATCTAGGCCCTGGCAAAGTACCTCTGAGGTGGCTTGGGGGATGCTGGGGTGCTATGGGGTGCGCACAGGTCAGGCGGGAGTGGTGGGTGCTTAGGCTCTGGACAGAGCTCGGGTTGGATCCGCCTTCAGGTTCCCAACTGTGAGGGCTGAAGCCTGCGGGTGGAGAGGCATCCTTGTGGAGACTGCCGTGTAGAATGGACGGGGGTCCCCGAGTCCCCAGAAGCACAAGTGCCCCAGACCTTGGTGGAAGAAGCAAGTCCTTAGTAGTCAGAAAGCAAGGTGTTCCTAGGCTGACCTCCGTTTAAGGACCCGCCCCCTGCGCCCCTTGCACAGTCCTGTGCACTATGCCTCTCCCATGGCAGGCTCTAGGGTCAGGGTCACCCCCAGGTGCTGGAGGAGCACCTGCTGCCCTGGCTTGGCCACTGTCCCTCGTCCCTGGGAGGTGATGCCCATGCCAGCACCTGAGCACCTGCACCTGGGCACCTGCACCTTTTCACCGGCACACACACGGCCTACTCTCTGTTTGAAGGCTCTGGGTGCTACGTCCTGCCCCTGATGACCTCCAGGGACTGACGTCTCGGAGGTCCCAGTAACCATCTCATCAGAAGTGCTTGGGGAATGGCTGAGAGATGAACAAATGTTTTCTATTCAAGCTTTTTGTCTGTATGATGGTGTCTTCTGAGACAGTAAAAGTCCCAGAAAACAGGTGCAGAGCCTGCAGGGTGCCCCACATGGAGTGGCTCAGGAGCTTGCTTCCCTGAACAGACTTTATTTATTTTTTAATTTTTTTTATTTATTTATGATAGTCACAGAGAGGGAGAGAGAGAGAGGCAGAGACATAGGCAGAGGAAGAAGCAGGCTCCATGCACCGGGAACCCGACGTGGGATTCGATCCCGGGTCTCCAGGATCGCGCCCTGGGCCAAAGGCAGGCGCCAAACCGCTGCGCCACCCAGGGATCCCCTGAACAGACTTTAAAGTCAAGATATGGGCAACAGGAGACTCTGGACCCTTCAGGGAGGGGTGGGCCTTCAGGCTCCTGCTAAGCACCAGCCACTGTGCTTCTTAGCAAGATCCCTCATGCTTCCGCTCATCACACAGGAGATCTCGCTCCTCATTCTCCTGTGTCCCCTGACTTATCCGAAGCTGACCTCCGCAATCCTTGCAGACATAATCATTGTTTTGCATTCGATCCACACCTACTGGTACACATGGGCTGGAGGATTGGATGGAACCATATGAAACCATTAACAGGAGTTTACAAGTGCTGCCGTCTGATGCCGTTCAGCCTGACATGTGCTCACGCATCAGAATAGAATGATGACAGGATGGGACGGAAGGACAGTAACTCTTTGAAGCTGGGTCACTGGGTGCCTGGAAGTGCTCTGTTATCCATGCGTATCCCACACATGGAGCTGCCCCCTCCTGGCCTTGGCTGGCCTCCCGCGGCGAGGGGAGGGCCTGTGTCTCCCATGTGCAGGTGGAGGGACGGAGGCCCCACAGACTGGCTGGGCGTCATCTGTAGCTGTGGCCTGTGGCAGGGCCCGGTGCCCCTGTGGACGCTGTTCTGCTGGATCCTTGTTCAGGGGGGCCGGCAGAATGTGTCCCATGAACAGGGGGTCAGAATCTGCAGGGTCCACCTTGTGCATCAACTGTTACAGCCTTGCTCTGTGTCCCGGAGCCTTGTGACCCTGGGAGCAAGGCGGAGGAACCCCCTTACCTTTGACCTTTGGTTGAAAGCAGGCATCCTGCTGACCAAGGTAGCAAAGCTGGCATGCGGTGCATGAGGATGGGTTGCCTGGCCCCTGACATGGCCACAGGGGCATGGCCTGAACATTTGTGCACCTTTGGTATTTGAGAACAGCCACGGCCCCTATGGAGACGTGTGCCAGGTGCTGACCCTGTGGGGCCGCTGACTTTCCCCGGGGAGCTCCTGGGCCCATGTCTGAGCTGGTTCTCCTACTCTGCTGTCTGTCTGTCTCTCACTCAGCCTCAGGCCCCAGGTCTGCCTTCCACTATAACAAAACTCCACAAACTGTGTGCCTTAAAACCCACAGTTCAGGGCGCCTGGGTGGCTCACCAGTTGAGCGTCTGCCTTCGGCTCAGAGTGTGATTCTGGAGTCCCGGGATTGAGTCCCACATCAGACTCCCTGCAGGGAGCCTGCTTCTCCCTCTGCCTCTGTCTCTGCCCCTCTCTCTGTGTCTCATGAGTAAATAAAAAAATTTTTTTTTGAGTAAATAAAATCTTAAAAAAACTGAAAAACCCTGTTTGGTGAGGGACCTAGAAGGGTGGAATCAAGATGACCCAAAAAAAATTTAATTAAAAGAAAAAAGATGCCCCAGGACCTTGCTGCCCTGAGTACCTCGGAGGACAGTCATTCCTGGTGAGTCCCGCCTCCCGTGTTGCAGGCAGTCCTGGGCCTGTGGCCTCCTTCCTTGGGTCGCCCATGCTGCCATCCCCTGGCCACCTTCTCCCTTCTTGCAGAAGCACCAGTTGTACTGCAGTTAGGGCCTAGACCTGGACCAAGCTGACCTCGTCGTGACTTGATCACATCTGCAAAGACTCTGCTTCCAAGTAAGGTCGTAGTCACAGGATTCAGGGGTGAAGATGTGGACACCTATTTTGGGGGGACATGATTCAACACCAAACACGCAGGGAAAGACAAGTGGGATGGGAGAGGCTGATGGAGCCCCTCCTGGAAACTGCCATTGGCCTCCTGCTCAGCTCGAGGCTTGGCCTGGCCCGTGTCCTGCCGCCCCCTCTCCCATGTATGCACCTCCATGGACCACACATTCTGGCCACCATTCTCCCATCGGGGTCATAGACACTTTGCACATGTTTTGTATGACCTGTGGCATCAACCACAAACTACCTGCTGCCTCCAGAACAGCTGCTGGAATAGATGTGTCTTGGAGGTCTTTCTCCTATGCCCTGTCCTGACCAGGGTGTGGGATGAAGATGGGGTGGGGGGGTGGGGGGGTTGGGAGGGTGGGTGGCAGGACAGGCTGTTCTGGGCAAGGGTGCCCTGGGCTTGGGGTCCTGCAGGACACGTCAGCAGGCAGCGGGCTAGAGCTCGCCATCCTTGGTTTTTCAAGGGCTTTATAGTTTGGTGGAGCTGCTGGGACCCTGAGTGGCTCAGAGTGCTGCTCCCAGAGCAGAGAGGACCTGAACCCCTTGCTCCCCGCACCTGGCACAGGTGCCCAGTTACTCCCCAGGGATGTACCTGCTCTCCTGCGTCTCTGTCCGGTGGTTGCGACTCAAACCCTCCCTGTACCACCGTGACAGCAGCCACCCCCCACCCCCTAGGACCATCGGGAATGTAGCCCTGCCCTGGACCAAGTGCCAGAGGGCTGATGCTCTGTGGGAGCTTCCTTATGGAGCTGGTTGCGTGGTAAACACGTGCTTGTTTCATCACGGGCCGCGAGGGGTCACGGTGTCCTTGTTTAGTGAGGCCTAGAACCTGGCACAACCCCCAACCAACACAAGATGTGCGTTTCCACTTGGTGTGACTTTCACCAAGATAAGCCAAGTGACGAGTGCTGCGGATTGAACCCCAGCGTTGGGCTGGGAGCGGGAGTGCAGCTTCCAACCACACCACTCAGGCTTTCTTTTCCCCCCGAGATACAAATGTTGGGCTGGCGGGATCGAGGGGGATTAGAAGGCACCAACAAAATGGTGGCGGACCCTCCACCTTGTTGCCCCCACCTCAGAACTTTCCCATCACCAGTAGACTGCCCTAGGACATGTCATGAGGGGGAGCCTGGATTTATGCAGGAAACCCCAGACCCCATATAAGGGCATAAGCAGTTATCGCCCCATACCAATTTCACCAATAATATGCCCTAATACCTATCATCCCCTACAGACACACGACCCCTTACCCCTCCCGCCTCAAAAAGCCCTCTTGCCCTTCCCTGGGCGCGACTTCCCCTCTCCCCTCTCTCTCCCTCCCCTGCGGGCCGTGGAGCCTGGAACCTCGCCTGAGCACGTCCCACTAAAAGCCTGTTTCGACCAACTTTTGCCTGGCCTCTCTATTCCATTCTACTCCCGATAGGATTAAACCTGACAACAAAGACAGTGGTTCCCAGGAGGAGGGCAAACAGAGATCCCGTGGGGAGATCCCACAGGATCTCATCTGGGTGATGAAGCGGGGGTGAACCTCGGCCTCAAACTGGATGGCTCCTATCTGGTGGCACGCACGCTCCCGCATGCGGTCTCCGACCTTTCATCCGCTTTCCACTGGTCCTTTCGGGCAGGAAGCCACGTCCACACGTGGAAACGCCAACAGCCAAACTGCAAACTGTGCTGACAGACAGACAGACAGACAGTATGTGCACCTGCAGCCAGGGCCGCCCACCCAGGGCAGAGCTGGGGATCAGGTCCACAGCGGGCGGAGGATAATTCTGTGCCCCCCTCCTCTCCCAGGAACGCGTACACCTCTGAAATGAAGATGCAGAGCCAAAGACAGAAAACGTGCGTGTTTCAAGACTTTTCAAGTGGAAAAACTATTTTGCCACCACGCAAATGACACAGTCCAGGCCACTCCACTAACCAGGTAGTTTCCTGAACTCTTCCTGCAGGGACGGGGCTCCACAGTGGAAAACCGCGTCTATAGGGGTGGGACCACCACCACCAGTCAGCGCCGGGCGTGACCCCTGCGGGCCCCAAGTCCGCATCAGGATGTCCACCTGACATGCGGCCGTCTTACGGCTCTGGCGCAGGACACACCCGTGTGGATTCATGGGCGGAAACCTCTTTCGCGGGGGTGTATGTGTGTGTGTGGCTGCGCCAGCTGTGCGCACCTCTGTCTTCAACTGTCGCATCACTCTTTCGTAACCTGTTCTGACTTAATTTACCTCACACGCAGGAGTATTTCTGGCTCCACCCAGGAAGTGGGTGGAGGGCACCCTGGCTTCTGGCTTCCTTCTGGGCATATTTCGGGTGCTCGTCTCCCCCCTTCTGTTAACCGTCACCCCGCTTCTTGGTAACTGGTCAGAAGGACCGAGGCTTTCACTTCCACCATCTTTTCCAGGTGAAGGAAGTCACCCAGGCTGGCTTTAAGCAAGCAGAGACCGGGGTCATAAGGCGGCGGTGGGTGGCCTCCGAGTCGCATGAGGCTGCCGGCGCATAGGGGCGCGTGGGGGCACCACGGCCTCCAGTCGGGCGGATCTTTCTTCAGCACCCACAAGGGACAGCCCCTGCTGGGGGCGAGCAGCCTCAGCCAAGTTAGCCGAGTCCCCTAGGCTGCAGTCAGCCTGCGGGGTGACGTCCCTTGAGCGGGGGGTTGATATGACCCTGTCACCTTGGACACACGAGGGTTCAGACGAGAGGACGGCTTCATGGAGGCCCCTGGAAGCCCTTGGGGAGGGGGCAGGGCATGCCCGGACACCTGTTGTCAAGACGCTGCCCGTTTGGTACTTCATCTCTGCCTCTTTGATGGAGCTTGGCTGTTGGAAAACTTAGATTTTCCTATAGTTGAATTTATGGGTCTAGTCTTTTGTGGCTTCTGGATTTTCGTTGTGTTCTGGGAAGGGGATCGTCTTCACTCCATGAAGACAAGTGTTTTCCAGTATTTCCCTCTGCTGTTCCACGTTGTTGGTTGTCATGGTTACTTCATACTTGAAGTTCTACTCTATATGGGATTTGTCTGGTGCCGGCAGTAGGATGGGCTTCCCCCTTGTGCTCTTCCAGATTACTCCTTGTGTCCCTGTAGTATTTTTTGAACCTTCTTTTTCTCAATGACACCTTTATTAGATACCAAATCCTTGCTATAGATATTTGGACCTGTTTCCGGACTCCCTGTTCTGTTCCATTGATTTATCTGTCTGTTCAGGACGCTGGCATTGCAGCGCGCTCTGACACCGGCTGGGAAGGGCCCCTCCACATCACTCTTTGCCACAACAATTTTATGGATATTACTTTATGTTTTTTTCCCCTTATGGATGTTTTATCAGGATTGCACAACATTTTTAAATGAATTCAAGTAGAATTGATATCCTTAAGATGTGGACTTCCTATCTGAGGTCGAGTGTAACTTCTCATGCTGAAAATCCTTCCTTCTGAACACTCAGCCGAGTCCTAAAGTTGTCCTCACACAGCCTGGATCCCTCATTTGACTTTTTTTCCCCTCCTGCTCTTTACCCAACAGCTCATTACACGTCGAAGGCAATGATGCTGGCGCCTCACGTTTTACCTAGCTACCTTTCTGAATTATTGGATGAATCATAATGTTTCCAGGTGATTGATTTTTTTCCCCCAAGTGTATGATCTTATTGTCAGCAAATGGTGAATGAACCCAGCGGTCTTGGCTCTACTCCTCCTACCACAGGCTTCATTTGCCACCAAATCCAAACCAGCGTCCCCCTCACTCACCTGCGTTCCACTGCCAGTGTCCTCATGGCCCGCACATGGGGTTCGGCTTCCCCAGAATCTCAGGCGTCCAGGCAGGGAGGCTCCTTCACGGATCACGTCACCCAGGGGGTGGGCATCGGGGGCCAACATCAGGGACCTGGGATCAGGGGCCCGGCGTATGGGGTTACTGTGGTCCTCAGGGACGCACAGGGAGCACAGTCGCAGCGTTTGCCCAGCCCTTCCTCTGGCCTCTGGGCCCTACCCCCAAATCTCATCCCCTTCCCCCCTTCCCCCCCCCCCAAGGTGGCAGCAGGTAGTCTATTCCACCTTCTGCCTCCAGCCCCATCCCCTGCTCACCTGGACCCACCTGTCACCTTGGCCCCGAGCCCTGCACCTGCATTTTCCAGGTTCACACTCCTGCTCTGACCCCCTGGGCCTACGCACTTGACTGCCCCAGCCTTCCCCAGATGGCTACAGCAGCTCCTGGAGGCCTTCTCCACTGCTCAAGCTCTTCCTCCCCCTGCTCCCCCTCCTCCCTCCCCCTGTTCACCCTCCTCCTTTCTCCCTGCTCACCCTCTCCCTCCCCCTGCTCACCCTCCTCCCTCCCCCCTGCTCACCCTCCATTTGGCTGCCTAGAGAGATGAGCTACAGAACATACACCTTTTCAACACGATCAGCTGTCAAGGACTGTTTCTTCCCCAAATCATCTTTCATGTCAGACATTTCCTGGATATTTTGTGTCTAGTCCAGTCTTGACAAAATCCCTACCTGATACTTTATGTTTTATATACTCTGCTCAGTGGGTCTTAATGATTTGCAGTGCCCTGAATAGCAGCTAAGCCTCATTTTTTCGAGCAAAGACTATGGGTTACAGCATCTAGCACGTTAGTAAGTGCTCAATAAGTGTTTTGTTATTAAGTGAAGACGATGTATTATTTTGCTGCTGGTTTGCAAGGCACAGCTGGCAGCTGGGAACACAGCAGTGCTACGTGCTCACCCTGAATCTAATTCTCTCATGGTCAGACTTCTTCAGAATCATGAACCCTCTGCCTTGATGGTGGGCATTTTATGTGACGTAACAGCTATTAATTCCATGTTCTCAATGCACCACTGAGGATGCAGACTGACAACTCAGTATGGTTAATCTTGGTTTCCAGGAACTCAGTGTGGTCTCAGGGGCAGAGATCTCAGGGACAACCAGCACAGTAATAGTATGAATGAATACATTCAATTTTACACAGATAAATTGAAAAATTATTATGCCCCAGACATTGTGGTAGGCACTAAGGTTATCATGACAGTGACAATAATGACATTTTCCCATGGGCTTGGCCTTTTGCCGAGTACTTGAAATGTTTTAAATCCTTTAATTCTAAAGACGACCACACTAGGTAGATGCTCACCTTGTATCAGCTTTTGGATTTGCAAACTGAGGGTGATGCCCCGTTGCGGTGATACCCATTGAGCAGCAGGGCGCAGAGCTGGGGTCATGGCCGATGTGTGGCTACAGAACCCCCACCTATGTGCCATTTCTCTGGGTTCTCATGCAGCTTGCACTCCAAGACACAGCAGGTCCCTGCCTCATGCAGCTTCCACGGTCTTAGGAAGATTCCCTGCCTTTGTTTGTGCTCTGGCAGTCACCTGTATGGAAATCCCCTGAGGGCAGACCCCAGATCTGTCATTTTTACATTATCGCTCAGCTATCTGCATTAAGCCATGGTGTCTATTTAGAGGTGGAAACTATTTTACCCAACTGATTTAAGTCACAATAAAAACTTGACTGAAAAAATTAAAAAAAAATATTTGTGTAAAAATATTTACTATCCTAGGAAATGAAGATACTTTTTTTGTTTTCAGTTGTAATCTTGGTAAAAAATCAATCACTCATAGCTCATCATTGTGGAATGGGGAGAGTGTGTTTTTTGCATTTGTGTGTGTGTGTGTGTGTGTGTGTGTGTGGTGTAGTATTTCCTCTTGCGGCAAAAAGTGAAAATTTCTTCTCTACACAAAAACCTACCCATCTGTACGGTGTATGTAGAATTCCACAGTCCAGGACTTTACTGGAAAACCAACTGGTGGGGAACAGAAACAAATGTAAGGCCTTGACTGAGTAGATGATGAGCCCTTGAACTGTGGGACAATCCACCACGAGAACCTATAGGAGAAAGTTCCAACTGGAGAGAGGTGGCCTCAGACCAAAAAAAATATGCTGATAAATTTTATCTTTAAGTGTGAGAACTAGATATTCAGGAAAACCGGTGACCTCATAGCACACTTCCTTTGATTATATTATGTAAACACTTGACAGCCAATAGGCTACTCCCTTCTTCTGGCCTGAATTTACGCTGAGGTTCATAGTCAGGCTCTCTGAGCCGGAGCCTGACAAAGGCTGGATTTTCCTGGGTTTTGTGCTTTTGTGTCCTAAGGTACATGATGTTGGTATTGCCAAAGGAATCGACCTTGAGACAAGTATTAGTTTTACAATGTCCTTTTCAAGTCAAAGTGCACCACACTGGCATTAATTCCTTTAGGATTTGAACTGGAGCCTGCCACATGACCGGTCTCCTTCTACCTTATGCTGGATTCTAAGGGAACCAGGATGAGGTGAAACCAAACAACAATTAGAGCATGACCTTCCCCTCCACCGATGCAGCCTCTTTATCTGTTTATTACTGAAATGCTAGTCACACTGGGAGATACATTTTATGTAAGGCCATGGCTCATGGCATAACTCTGCAACGTGTTAGGATGTTTGGCAATCATGGGCTTCGCTGGGGAATCTGTGACTCTGGACACTGGGAAACTTCTCTCCGGGAAACTTCTCTCAGATGAAAGCACCCACATTTACATGATCACTATGTACCTCTAGATGCAGTCTCCCCAAGAGCCTGCATGTTAGCACCTGCTGGATGCCCCTGGTAGCGACGTCTGTTACATACACAGATGCTGTGGGCAGCGTGCTCTGGGGGTGGGGGTGGTGGGGAGGGAGGCAGGAGCAGCCATGTCCTGGGGAGGACAGCTCAGCTCTAATCCTGCCCTCCTCTCTACTCCTTGAGGGTTCTGTCCTCACATGCTTCCAAAGGACTAATGCCTCCCAGATGCCTCCCCTGTGCACTCTGCACCCTCAGTCCAGGCCCGCACGGTGTCAACCCTTAGTCCAGGCCTGCACATCTATAAACTGTTCTTATATTTTTCCAAAAATATTTAATGACTCATTTCCTGCTAAAGAAGATGGAATTCAAGCATTGGTTTGTGTTAATATGAATGGAAAAGTGATCGCTTGTTGAGAACCTCAACGGTCAAAACAAAACAGAGAGGGAGCATGGCCCTGCCACCTGCCCCTGACTTCAGAGCAGAGAAAATGACTGCGGGGCACTGCTTTCTCTCTGTCTCAAAGGTGGGGTTTCCTCTTGAAAGGTGGGCTTGGGTGAGCTTGGACACGGGGGCTGTGTGCCCTGAAATTCTCTGTAGCCAAGAGATAGTTGGGGGTTTCTGGAGGCCATCAGGAGGGGTGAGGCTGAAAGGCGAGGGGTCAGGGAACAAGCAGGTGCGGAGAGGGGACTAGAGGGGACGGGGGACGGGAAGCCAGACGCTCCTCACA